>NC_136514.1:51797387-52159887 GCF_053919585.1 Euprymna scolopes | reverse complement strand
GATGACACTACAGCAAAATCAGATTAGGACTAAGGTTAAAATAAAACTGTAATTACACCCCTGTGCCCCCCCCACACCAAAGAAAATATCCAAATTGGAAAAAGTTCCTCAAAAAGATAAATAAATTTGATTCCTTTACTAAATTGGAATCAAAGTAATGAACCTATTTTTAACATGAAGTAAGGTGTAATTTATCCTAACCTAATTCAGGTAAAAAAAAAATGTTTCATTTAATATCGGTATTTGGGTACTAAATTAACAGTTCACTAACTGCTCGAATATTTCCTGTCTATTTCGTAAATTACAATTAGAAACATTCGGGTGGATGTAGAAATAATAATCTTGAACGTTTACGAAATATATTTTAAAGAACATAAACAAGGGAAAAAAAATCTACTTTGTCCTGGGCAGATAATAACGTAGAAGTCATTTAAGAGGAAAACGAATAACTTTTATAAAGGGGGTTAACTTTTATGAATTTGTGAAAATAAAGGGACATAACTCTCCAAATTTTGTTTCGTGAATTCTGTTTTTGTGCTTAATTGTTTGTTTGAACATATAAATATATAATCATATAATATTATATGTTCATATGATTGTATATTTATATGATTATATGAAAATGAGTATACTTTTTTCTTTAATCAAATGTTTATCATAAATAAATAAGTTGCTTGAGACTAATGCCAAAACAAGGTTGAAAGCATTTTTCTCTATGTAATTTATGCGATAGGAACTTTTTTTTATTTTTTTAATCACAAAAAATAACCTAATGATCTGACGGTAATAGAATGTTTGTTTTATGGAATAACGGTAGAGTTGGTGGTGTTAACACTCTCTGTTTTGAACACAACTGAGTTAGGTGAGCCAATATTGAATGGTGATTAATCTGATGTCGCTAAGGTAAGCAATTCTAACTTTATCGATTTTAGAATGAGATGTTTAAAAATTAAATTATGTCGCCCCGATGATTAAAACAATACAACTTTAAATAAATATATTGGCAATTCGGAATCTTAACTCGTTGGTAGTTCTATTTTACTAAGAATGCAACATTTCATCGATGTTTTTTGTTGTTTTTTGTTGTTTTTTGTTTTGTCTTTGTTTTTTTGTTTTTTTTTGTGTGTGTGTTTTACTGTTTTGGTTTGTTTTTGTTTTTTTTTTGGGGGGGGGGTCAACCCCTTCATTTAAATGTAACAAAGTTTTATAACATTAATAACAAAAAAA
The DNA here is from genome assembly GCF_053919585.1 of Euprymna scolopes. Lineage (NCBI taxonomy): Eukaryota > Metazoa > Mollusca > Cephalopoda > Sepiida > Sepiolidae > Euprymna > Euprymna scolopes. Next base: position 52,158,660 of record NC_136514.1, on the reverse strand, counting down.
AAATGTAAAATGCGACGATATTGTAATTTTTCTTAAATTTTTCTTTTCGGGTAATTTTAAGAAAAAATGATTTTTTTTTTTTTTTTTTTTTTTCAACTATTTTATTGAAATAGCAACGCGTTAAAACTAAAGTTTGCCAATAGATTTCAGAAAGTGACATTTGTTTGATGGAATTTAAGAATATTTATCCAACATTTATTTTACTGTAATAAATCAGAATATCTATGCTTGATAAAAAAGAAAATTAAATTGCTATTTTTTTTTTTTTTACACACACCACTTATCAAGGCCCGGAAGCCACTCAGGGATAAGGATTATAATTTTAAATAAACAAAGATACATGTTCAAATTATTTATTTGGACCTAACAATGACGGAAGACGAAAAAAAAATGTCATTTATTATATTTATATTATTCATTATTTTAAAAAAGGAATATTATTTTTACAGTAAATAGAAAGCGTTGTGAAAACAGAGTTAATGTGGTCATCTGAAACTATAAAAACGTACGATTTTCATTAAGAAAAAATAAAATTCTGATAAATTTTACAGACAACTAAGGGCGGTAATTCTTAAAGAACAAAATATCGATTCTCTCCCTTTGTACTGACTTCCGGAGAAAAAAAAAAAAAAAAAAGGAAGGTTGATTTTCTTTTAATTTGTCTGCATTTTTGGGATGATATAGATCAGGGTTTCCCAATGTGTGCTAGTGTCAGAATTTTGGCGGAATCTTTTACACCCCCGCAACAAAAAAACTGCGAATAAAATATTAAAAAAACTCGTAATTTCTGTTTTTAAAGTGGGTTGTTTATTTTCTTTATGCAATACTTCCAAAATAAACTATTAAAGTTGTTTCAAACATAATAAAAATATTATTTTTATTATTTGTTAAAAGACCGTGTAGACAAAATGTCCGCGTATTCAATCACCGCGAGCGGATATTTTGTCAACACGGTTTTTTAACAAATAAGAAATAATATTTTTATTATGTTTGAAACAACTTTAATAGTTTATTTTGGAAGTATATTCCATAAAGAAAATAAACAACCCACTTTAAAAACAGAAATTAAGAGGGTTTTTTTTTTTTTTATTTTATTCGCAGTTTTGTCTTAGGGGTGTCAAATTTGCAATGGCGATTTTCCCAAAGATTCTGACACTGCTAGTGCTACACCGAGCCCTTCGGCTCCGTGAATGAGGCTGAAGTGCTCCGAAATGGCCTTTCTTAAAACGAACCAAATATTTTATATAAAAAATTAAATGACTGAAGACATTTAATTATTGATTTTTTTTTTTTTTTTTTTTTTTACTGAAAATAAATATGATTCATAACTACAGGTGTAAAGAGTTTCAGGATGGTTCATGAAAAAATAAATTAAAAAAATAAATTAACAAAAAATGCAAAAATTGGGTTAAACAGAAACAAAAAAATGGTTGTAAACACGAAAAGGTAAAGTTTTAGAAAAAAAAAAGCGTGAACTCGAATTAGTAGAAAACAAAATATTTTTCTTGTAGAATTTTGTGTGCTGAAAAAAAACTGAAAACCGTACCCGTCGCAAATTAATAGTTTTGGAGATATTAATATTTTTCTAAGAGATTATTTTCTTTGTATAATCAGCTATAATGGCGTAACTCGCCTGATTACGCATGCCCACCGACCGAAGAGAACTTACATTTATTTATTTTTTTAATTATCATTTTATTAGTTTCCGTAAGTAAAAAGTAAATATCAACGCATCATTGTATTTGTTTACGGAATTTCGGTTCTTGCGTTCGTGTGCGCACGAGCGTAAAGTAACTTTTAAAGTGAGGAATTTTTAGCGGGCATTTTTTTTTTGTTTTTTTGTTTGTTTTTTTTTTTGGAATAAGAAAGTTTTTAAATGTGGTTCATTTTTTGTGTAGTTTTTAACGCCTTTTAATTGATCTAAAAAAAATTAAGTTTTCATGAGCGGTTTACAAAAACATAAGTACCCGCTTTTCCGTAAGTAACGTGCTAACATTCATCAAGCAGAGTACTGGTTAATATTTTCGCCCTGCTAATGTAAAGAATTTTTGTGAAATATTAATCAGTACTCTGCTTGATGAATGTCGGTATGTTACTTACGAAAAAACGGGTAATTAAACTGCAGAAGCACCTGTTAAGCTGCACAAGTTCTATAATTGAATACCCCCCCCCCAAAAAAAAAAAAAGAACGAAAAAAATTTAAAATGTTTTTTTGTAAACCGGTTGTGAAAACTTACTAGGTACGGGCAAAAAATGAGCGGACAAAAATGGGGGACATAGTTTTGAAAGCCGATTTATCATAATTTTTTTGTAGGTTTCCGACAACTTTTTTATTGTATTTGAAAAATTAAGGACTAAACTTAATTTCCAAAAGGAAAAAAATATTTGTAAACATGAAAAAAATGTTTTCATGGCGAGCTACCCAATTCAGCTACATTTTGAAGTTAAATAAACTCATTGTAAAAATCCTTTAAAAGATAACTATTAGTTTTCTGGGTCTATTTCAAAGATAATTCGTGAAGTAAAGTCCTAAGATATTGAATTAAATAAATAAATAAAACACCTTGTTTGTACAAAAAAAAAAATGAATTAGTCCAAAACCGAGTCATTCTGGCGTTCGCAAAACGCAACAAACTAAAATTTTGTAAACACGGAAATTATGAAGGCCCAAAATTTCAGGTAGTCGAAAGACTGTGAAAATGACGTCATGTAATTAAAAGGGAGGAAGTTCTCCTACACCCCCCCCCCCACCCATCGGGCATCCGTACATTCCTTTTCTGAACGTTTGTATTAATTATTGCGTGTTTTAATTTAATTATTTTTTTATGTTCCTATTTTAAATTAATTTTTTTCTTGATTATTGTTCAATATTATATAAAAAAAAATATGTTACGCCGAAAATTTCACATTCTTGTGAGCAAGGAAATTATTAAAATCTTGCATATAAAAATTATGCGAAATTTGTAATTTAAAAAAAAAAGTAGAAATATTTTTTGCATTTATAATTTTTTTTGTGTGAAAATATTAAATAAACAATGCTTAATTCAATGGTAATATCGGTAGTTCGAGAAATTCATTTTTCTTTGAGTTATATTGAATTAATTAATACGAATTTAGGGGCTTTTTTCGTAATGTTCATATAAAATTTATTTTATTTTTATTGCTACAAATTACGATGCTTTATTTATATAAAAAAAAAGCAAAAATAAAGTCTTGCGTTTTTATTTACTACTGAAATCCATAACTTTAGTAAAGGTATTTTTTGTTTAAACAAAATAATACATTTCCACTAAGATTTAAATACAAATAATTAGTTCATTACATTCCGCGATCATTATTTGATAAATACTGAAAATTTCATTAAAATTGGTTTATTTCCTGATTTTTTGGTAATTTTTTTTAACTTCCTCCCTTTTAATTACATGACGTCATTTTCACAGTCTTTCGACTGCCTGAAATTCTTTAAGTAAAATGTTTATACATTTTGCGCATTCATTTTGCCCGTACCTAAAACTTATACGGCATAATCACGTTGGCACACCGGTTCCCGCTGGATCACCGAAGTTAAGCAACGTATAACCTGGTCAGTACTAAATGGGTGACCATTTGGGACTTCTAGGTGCTGTATGTGCTCTCCGCTTATCTTGGCATTGTTTCCAGTCGTCCTGGTCTTCTCCTTGCCACTGGACTCAATGATGATTCAGGAGAGGCGTGGTTGCGGATTGCGCAACCCTTGCCTCACAATTACACGCACTACTACCCCTAAGAGATATCCTTTGTCTTTCAAGACTGGACGGACGGATGGACCTAAAACTTACTGACAGCATTATTTTTACTATTAAATGAGGTGAAAACTTTTTTTTATTTTATGAAAATAGTTCTTGTTATCTAAAATGTACGCCATGTATTCAGGCGCTTTGTGAAATGTCACGTGACTATCGCTTATGTGTAGCGTAAATGAAGTCAGTGAAATGGCGTCTGTGTGCACGCGCAATCAACCGACTTACACCATTATAGCTGATTTTATAAAGAAAATCATACCTTGGAAAAACCTGAATATCTCCGAAACTATTAATTTGCGACGGATACGGTTTTCAGATTCTTTTTCGGCACACCAAAATCTACAAAAAAAATATTTTTTCTATAATAATACCCACGAAAATATCGTAAAAGCACGAACGGGAACAACTAATGAACAAGTATGTTAAAATTTGAAATTAATGTTTTTCATATTTATTTTAGAAATTATCTTTATAGTGCTCCGTGAAAACTTTTGCTCTGTTCATGGGCTCCATGGTGTCCTGAAGTTTGGGAAACCCTGGTATGGATCAATACACAGTGCAAGCATACCACCTATTAAGAAAAAAAAAATAATAAAATAAAATTCTTATAAACGTTACAGAAAACTAAGGGCGGTAATTCTTAAAAAACAAAATATTGATTGTCTCCCTTGGCACTGACTTACAAAAAAAATGGTTGATTTTCCTTTTATTTGTCTGTATTTTGGGATGGTAAACACATAATGACAGCGTACCATCTGTTATTACTACCATACACCATTTCTTAAAACTTTTGCTTAACTCACACATAAAAACATTTTCTATTACCGATTGAGAAACAAAATAATATTACGGTTTAGGAAAACATTTTTTTTTAAATCATTTATTCAATTTTCAGTTAGTTTTTTTTTATATATACATATTCGATCCATCGAGATATCCAAAATGTTGTTTAAAATCACCAACATTTTACGCCATGGCATCGTTTTGTGTCTATCTTTACATACTTTTATGAATGCCGCTAGTCGCTTTAATTCAACCAGAAGAAGAGAAGAGTTTTGTGCCACTTAGAATCTTTATGAAGATTACAAGTCCAATCTAGAATCCCTAAGTCAAATTTTAAACAAAACCATTACATGATTGTTAATACAACTGAACAAAATATTAAAACGGCCGTTTATAGTGAAACTTTTATTGAAGCCATTATGTTCAGATTGCTTAAAAGTTCCATAATGATCGGTTAATTGATTTGGGAATGAACCCTGTACATACAAACATATAAGCACACAACCATATAAAAATTCAAACATATAAACAGACATACAATTATATAAACATATAAACATATAATCATATAAAAAACATATAATCATATAATCATACAAACATACAAACATGCAATCATACAATCATACAAACATACAATCATACAAACATACAATCATACAATCATACAAACATACAATCATACAATCATACAAACATACAATCATACAAACATAAAAACATACAATCATACAAACATATAATCCTATAATCATACAATCATATAAACATTCTACCCTTTGCGACCAAGGTCGCCAACCCCCAATATTTCCTCCTGTATCAGAAAACACACTATGTGATATACAAATATATGTATGTGATGTTGCCAAGCTAATCAAAAACCTTGATTCCAGTAAACCAACCGGCCCTGACGATATTCCAATTATAGTACTCAAAAAACTTCAACCAGAACTAGCACCCACACTTACAAAACTGTTTAAACGTTGTCTTAAGGAGAATTGCTTCCCATCACCCTGGAAAATCTCATCAGTATGCCCTGTATTTAAGAATTCAGGTGATCACTCATCCCCCTCTCAGTACAGGCCAATAAGTCTCCTGTGCGTCATGAGTAAGTTGCTGGAATCTGTGTTAAATAGAGAAGTAATCAACCATCTCAGCAAAAATAACCTTAGTGACACGCAATATGGTTTCCATTCTGCTAGATCTACAGCAGATGTGCTTACAGTTATATCTCATAGGATTAGCGAATCTCTCGACAGAGGCAACCTTTCTAGGGCAATTGTTCTTGACATATCAAAGGCCTTTGATAAGGTATGGCATAAAGGTTTACTTCACAAGATCTCTAGCTATGGTATTGCTGGAAATGTCTTCTCAATTATTAAATCATTTCTCTCTGATAGGTTCATAAGAGTAGTAGTTGATGGGCGAAAATCAGAAGCCCACAGTATAAATGCTGGAGTCCCTCAGGGGTTCATCCTGTGCCCAACTCTTTTCCTGATCTACATTAATGATCTTCCAAATCACATCCTTACATCATTCGTAGACATTTTTGCTGATGACACTACCATCTATGATAGCACATCTAAGACAGTAAACGACCAAGTTCTCTCCGATTCTCTCTCCTCTGATCTTGATCACGTTGTACAATGGGGAAAGGAGTGGCTGGTTACTTTTAATGCATCTAAAACCAAGCTTCTCTCTTTACATCATCAACGTTCTGATCCCCATCTGGCATCAATTAAAATGAATGGCTCTCGTCTTGGGGAGGCCTCAAGTTTTGACAGGCTTCTGAGCTTGACCTTTACTCCTGATCTTAAATGGAATACGTACATCAAATCTGTTGCCAAGGCCACTGAAAAAATGGTCAGATCCTTTTATCGATCCAGTAGATATCTCACTGCTGATGCAATTCTCTATCTATATAAGAGTCAGATACATCCAAGGATGGAATACTGTTGCCACATTTGGGCAGGAGCTGTTAGAAAAGATTTGTCCTGCCTTGATAGAGTTCAAAATAGACTTCGAGGCCTAGTGGGAGATGTCCTTTTCTCTTCGCTGCAACCTCTATCTCACAGAAGAGATGTTGCGAGTTTTCTCTGCTTTATCGTTATTTTCATGGAAAGTGTTCAACTGAGCTTCAATCTATGGTCCCCCCTCGCCAAACTTTCACAAGAAACACTAGACTAGCTGAAAACATTATCAATAATTTTCCCCACTCTTTATTTGTACCTAAACCTAAACATAGATTCCATGATCAAAGCTTTCTAAGAACTGCACGCCTGTGGAATTGTCTTCCGTTTTCCTGCTTTCCAGCTTTCTATAATATGGTTGTCTTCAAGTCCAACATAACCAAATTTCTAATGAGCCGTTCCACTTAAGTTAACAAATTTACCGAACTTCCATTACTATCGATTACTATATTGTCCTTTTGACTACTCTACACTCTTTAACCCTTATCCTTGAGTGGCCTATCGGCCTTTATAAGTGGTGACGTTTATGTAAAAAAAAAATAAATAAATAAATAAACATACAATCATACAATCATACAAACATACAAACATACAAACATACAATCATACAAACATACAAACATACAATCATACAATCATACAAACATATAATCATACAAACATATAATCATATAAACATATAATCATACAAACATATAATCATACAAACATATAATCATACAAACATATAATCATACAAACATATAATCATACAAACATATAATCATACAAACATACAAACATACAATCATATAAACATACAAACATACAATCATACAAACATACAATCATACAAACATACAATCATACAAACATACAATCATACAATCATACAAACATACAATCATACAAACATACAATTATCAAACATACAATTATCAAACATACAATCATACAAACATACAATCATACAAACATACAATCATACAAACATACAAACGTACAATCATATGAACATACAATCATACAAACATACAATCATACAAACATACAATCATACAAATATATATAATCATACAAACATACAATCATATAAACATACAATCATATAAACATACAATCATATAAACATACAAACATACAATCATACAAACATACAATCATACAAACACACAATCATATAAACATACAATCATATAAACGTACAAACATACAATCATACAATCATATAAACATACAATCATATAAACATACAATCATATAAACATACAATCATACAAACATACAATCATACAAACATACAATCATACAAACATACAATCATACAAACATACAATCATATAAACATACAATCATATAAACATACAATCATATAAACATACAATCATATAAACATACAATCATATAAACATACAATCATATAAACATACAATCATATAAACATACAATCATACAAACATACAATAATAAAAATATACAATCATACAATCATACAAACATACAATCATACAAACATAAAATCATACAAACATACAATCAGACAAACATACAATCATACAAACATACAATCAGACAAACATACAATCATACAAATATACAATCATACAATCATACAAACATACAATCATACAAACATACAATCATACAAACATACAAACATACAAACATACAAACATACAATCATATAAACATACAATCATATAAACATACAAACATACAATCATATAAACATACAATCATACAATCATATAAACATACAATCATACAAACATACAATCATACAAACATACAATCATATAAACATACAATCATATAAACATATAATAATATAAACATATAATAATATAAACATATAATAATATAAACATATAATAATATAAACATATAATAATATAAACATATAATAATATAAACATATAATAATATAAACATATAATAATATAAACATATAATAATATAAACATACAAACATACAATCATACAATCATACAATCATATAAAGATACAATCATATAAACATACAAACATATAAACATATAAACATATAAACATACAAACATACAATCATATAAACATACAATCATACAAACATACAATCATACAAACATACAATCATACAAACATACAATCATATAAACATACAAACATACAATCATACAAACATACAATCATATAAACATACAAACATACAATCATACAAACATACAATCATACAAACATACAATCATACAATCATATAAACATACAATCATATAAACATACAAACATACAATCATACAAACATACAATCATACAAACATACAATCATATAAACATACAATCATATAAACATACAATCATATAAACATACAATCATATAAACATACAATCATATAAACATACAATCATATAAACATACAATCATATAAACATGCACACATACAAACATATAAACATACAATCATATAAACATTCACACATACAAACATACAAACATAAACATACAAATGTAATAAACATGTAAACATACATCACTTTAATTTATTTATTGCGGACTATTATTTTCATCTTTCTTAGTTGTTTCACAAACGTTTCGGCCAACTATTCCTCTGGCCTTCGTCAGGTGGTAACGACGATGGATAGGAACTTCAAATCTCCTAACTGCATTCTCAGCAATCACTGCCATCCGTAATTTTAGTCGTCTTACTTCATGGTGCAGTTGATAGAGACGTTGAATCTCTATAGTTCCAGATGAGAATTGTCTGAAGATGGTTTCAATTCTACCCAAAGCCGGCCAGAGGCTTACTTGGCTCAAAACGTGGCGAGACAACAACAACTACGGATGGCAGTGATTGCTGAGAATGCAGTTAGGAGATTTGAAGTTCCTATCCGTTGCGGTTACCACCTGATGAAGGCCAGAGGAATAGTTGGCCGAAACGTCGCGAAACAACTAAGAAAGATGAGAATAATAATCTACAATAAATAAATTAATATAAATAATATTCATCTAATAAATTCCAATTAAATAATATATAAAGAACATTTGGTTAGCGATTTGAATATTCCCGAGAGACTTTCATATCCTAAAGAGATACTGATTGGATTGTAATGCAAGTATTTAAAAAAAAATTTTTTTTTTTTTTTTATTACATAGTTCAAGGCCCGGATGCCATTGGAGGGAAAGGGTCAATGAATGTACAGTAGCCAATGGGATAATATAAATAATACTCATCTCAATAATGAATTCCAATTAAAATAATTTTTTTTTTTTTTTTTTTTTTTTTACATAGGCATCACCACATTATCAAGGCCAAGAGGCCACTCAAGGATAAGGGTTAAAGAGTGTACAGTAATCATTAGTAATGAATATTTGGTAAATTTGATAACTTATATGGAACGGCTCATCAAGAACTTATTTACGTTAGACTTGAACACAACCATATTGTAGTCAGCCGGAAAGCAGGAAAACGGAAGACAATTCCACAGGCGTACAGTTCTAAGAAAGAAGCTTTGGTCATCGAATCTACGTTTAGGTTTAGGCACAGATAAAGAGTGGGGGGAATTATTGATAGTGTTTACAGCTAGACGAGTGTTTCTTGTGAAAGTTTGGCGAGGGGGGACCATAGATTGAAGCTCAGTCGAACACTTTCCATGAAAATAACGATACATCAGAGACAAACTCGCAACATCTCTTCTGTGAGATAGAGGTTGCAAGGAGGAGAAAAGGACATCTCCTACGAGGCTACGAAGTCTATTTTGAACTCTATCAAGGCAGGACAAGTCCTTTCTAGCAGCTCCTGCCCAAATGTGGCAATAGTATTTCATCCTTGGACGTACCTGGCTCTTATATAGATAGAGAATAGCATCAGCAGTGAGATATTTACTGGATCGATAGAAAGATCCCACCATTTTTCCAGCGGCCTTGGCAACAGATTTGATGTACGTATTCCATTTAAGATCAGGAGTAATGGTCAAGCCCAGAAGCCTGTCAAAACTTGAGGCCTCCCCAAGACGAGAGCCATTCATTTCAATTGATGCCAGATGGGGATCAGAATGTTGATGATGTAAAGAGAGAAGCTTGGTTTTAGATGCATTAAAAGTAACCAGCCACTCCTTTCCCCATTGTACTACGTGATCAAGATCAGAGGAGAGAGAATTGGAGGGAACTTGGTCGTTTATTGTCTTAGATCTGCTACCATAAATGGTAGTGTTGTCAGCATAAATGTCTACAAATGATGTAAGGATGTGATTTGGAAGATCATTAATGTAGATCAGGAAAAGAGTTGGGCCCAGGATGGACTCCTGAGGGACACCGGCATTAATACTGTGAGCTTCTGATTTTTGCCCCTCAACTACTACTCTTATGAACATATCAGAAAGAAATGATTTAATAATTGAGAAGACATTTCCAGCTATACCATAGCTAGAGATCTTGTGAAGTAAACCTTTATGCCATACCCTATCAAAGGCCTTAGATATGTCAAGAGCAATTGCCCTAGAAAGGTTGCCTCCGTCGAGAGATTTGCTAATCCTATGAGATATAACTGTAAGCACATCTGCTGTAGATCTAGCAGAACGGAAACCATATTGAGTGTCACTAAGAAGGTTATTTTTGTTGAGATGGTTGATTATATTTGTGTGAAAAATATTCGACTGATTCATTTCATGACGTTTCAGATATGAAAAATCCAAAAGGAAAAATATTTTTTAATACTTAAGATATTTTACTCGGTCTAAAAATCTGTCCTACCGTGGCTACCCAGAGTAAAGAAGGCCGATGCATACGATAGCGTGACGTCATTATCACATCCACGTGTAGGTATATGGTCTAGGCTAATGGTCCCTTATCAGCAACAGTTTCGTCTAGTTTTCAGTTTGCTGTCTAACATGGTTTATTCTTGCGTTGTTCCAAATTGCTGGGGAAACTATCCAAAACGCACAAAATACATATATTTTCTTCTCCTAAAGAGAAGGAGCAAGTCTCAATTTGGATACGTGCTATTAGAAGGGAAAATTTTATTCCAACCAAATATAGCAAAGTAAGTAGTGCTATTTGTTAATAATTAAACATGCATTTAATTAGAACTGTATTCAAGTACTTTCATAATGTTCAATAACATTATTATAAATTAAAGAAACAATACTATTTATTACTAATATAGCAAATATTATGTTGATATTTTTAACTGTTTATTTTCTTATAAGGGTAAAAAGTCTATCAGGAAGGTTGAAAATTTAATTTTGTTTATTTTTTTAAATTATAAACAAATACTTTTTACATGAAAATGATTATCAAAATATCTTTTTAATAATAAGTAAAACCTTTCATTGAGTATTTCCAAATATTTTAAAGTTCTATATTTTTTCTAAAGTCGGTTTGAAAATTATTCACCACTATTAAGAAAATGAGTGGTGACTGAGCGTTATATATTAAAATTGATTTTTTTTTTTATATATTATAAACAAATAATTTTATATGAGAATGTTTGTCAATAATATTTTTTTTAATTTATTTACTTGCCTCCCCACGAGGGCACAGTTAGACACAAGGTCGGCTTTTAATGTGGGAAAATCTAGCTCCCGAAAAAGGGGCACTCTGAATAGGAACAAAAATAAAATTAAAATTGTCTCAATAATGAAGGATTTCTCCTCCACTGACCGAGAACAGAACAAATGAAGTGTAGCATCAGAACAGATACTACACTGTGATCATGTGACGAAGATAAATGTTATCAAAGACAAGATAAGTTACAAATGTTCCAACTGTGTTTTAACTTACGTTTTTCTTTACTTCCAAACAAAAGTGGTGCCAAGTATATTAGAATGGAAACAAATATCGTTTGTTTTTATTCTTAAAATTATTTACCGTTTGTTTTCACTTTTAAAATTATTCATCATTGGTGTTTAATATGTTTTTTAATTCTTTGTTTCCTAAATTCATAATTCAGTTTTATCAGTATTAAATTGTATATTGCTTTAAAATCACTTAATTTTACATAGATAATATTTATATTATCAACCCTCATCTCTAAAGTTTCAAAAAATAACATTCATCCCATGTGATTTTTCTCTAAATTAAATTTAAAAATATATTTCTGCACTAGTAACTTTTATTGTTTGTTTGTATTTAAATTATTTGTTTGATTTCAGTTTTTTGTATTTTATCGTTTGTTTTCATTCTTAAAATTATTTATGGATGGTTTTCACTTTTAAAATTATTCATCGTTGATGTTTAATGTTTTTAATTGTTTGTTTCCTAAATTCATAATTCAATTTTATTAGTATTAAATTGTATATGGCTTTAAAATGAATTAATTTTACATAGATAATATTTATATTTTATAAAGTTCAGTTTCAGTATTAATCGAACTGTGTTCCTTTTTCTTTTTCAAAATGTTTCATTGCTCTTTTTTCAAATGGCCCTCATATAGTACTGACAGTCTGACAAATCTTACTTACATTGCCTGCAGGCATTTTTCAGTTCACAGGCCTTCTTCTTACTCTCGGTGGCCGTGGTCCTACTTCAATTTCAGTTTTAATTAACACACGTTTCGGTCTACACATATCCAACCAGTCGCACACTTTCAGAAGGGCGTTGTCGTCAGCAGATTTGAATTTCAAATGTTGGCAATTGTTTACCAAAAAGCACATTGGAACCAATCTCGCACCTGACTGCATATAGAGTATTGTTGTTAAATTTGTGAAGATGACACTCAAATTGTTTTTTTTTCTTTTTCTTTTTTTTATTTAAGGAAATCGCTCCAGACATGGCATAAAGCCACTTTCTGTAAGGAGCTAAAGTAATAATAATAATACTTCAAGGTCAAAAACTAACCAACGATAAGTGTTAGATGAATAGATTTCGACCCAGAAAACAGCAATTCTTACTTTGTCATAAAGGACAAAATAAGAGCAGCAATAGTTATTCTTTTCTGCCTCAACAAAGTACAAAACTGTGTTCAAAATTTAGTTTCCCTCCCCTATAGCCCCTTTCCCCACAGAAGGGGTGTTAATAATCTCTCTCTACTTTATCGTCATTCCCATTAAAGGTGCTCGACTGAGCTCCAATTATGGGTTGTTCCTTATAAGACATTTACAGCAAGGACTAGTCTTCCTACTACAACAGAAAGTTAGTTTCTTTATTTCATGATGTACTTAATGTCAAACTGAATTTCAATGGACAGAAATGTTTTTTTTTTATTTTGTTTTTTTTTTTGGGGGGGGGATTCATATTTATGGAATACATTATGATGTAACTATTTTCCTGTGGAATACTACATGGTCGTCTTCAAATCCAATGTCAACAAATACTTGTCATAAACAGCCCTAAAAGTAATCACACATAGTTCATACCATTGACTGTTTCTCTTTCTTCAGCTGACAACCTCTGCATTATGCTTACAAGGCTCTTGAGTTTTTCTTTCTCGTTCATGTTGACAATGGTTGGCAGCTCAGATGTCTCCCAAGAAAGATTGGGTTAGAGCAAAAATTCAGGCAGAATTTCCATAAACAGAGTTTTTTTTGCAAAGGCTTCCTGCCTGCAGAACACATTGCTGCAGAACTGCTTCTTTGCTGATTACAACTTGGTCGTCTTCAAATCAACAAATCAGTAATAAAACAGTTCATCGATGCCTCCGTTCAGTCTCAAAAGATAAAAGATACTTTCTGCAGGGGTAGCTGTGCATGTAATTTTGAAGCAAGGGTTGCGCAACCTCCAACCACACCTCTCCTGAATCAGCACTGATTGAGTTTAGTGGCAAGGAGAAGTCCAGGATGACTGGAAACAATGCAGAGATAAGCAGAGAGCACATACAACACCTGGAAGTCTCAAATGGCCACCCATTTAGTACTGACCAGGTTCAACGTTGCTTAATTAACTTAAGTGATTCAGTGGGAACCGGTGTGTCGATGTGATTATGCCATATCACACAGGTCATACCATTGAATAACGTTAGTACTCTCATAGTGTTCCTCACTTTGTGGTGGACAATCATTTGTCTTGTTAACACTTATCCTCGAGTGGTTCTTGGCCTTGATAAGTGGCGACTCAATGTTAAATGACATGCCAATCAATTAGTCTCGGGCCTGACATATATGTAAAAAATATAACTCGTAAAAAATCTACATGATTTTTATAAAGTATTAACTTCCAAATGACGTGTTACTATTCGAACAATGAAAAACTCTGGACGTTATGTGTTGGTAAATTATTGCTTTCTAATAGAAAAACATACTGCTCAAGCAAAGCAATGATTTTATAAGTGTTTATTCAAACTCTGCTCCCTCAAAAACAATGGGTAAGATGTGGTGAACTGACTTCAAATGTTGAACTCTTAGTATGCTCAAATTTGATAATTGTCCCAGAAAACATGCCCACAAACTTGTTTTGGTTAATCGTAAATGTGTGATACTATGCACTTCTCCATCCCAGAGTGTTAGAAAGTGATTCATGAAAAAGAAAAACGTTGTCGAAATCTTGTTTTAAAAAGTCATGCCAATGGTTAGAAATGTGGTAAAAAAGAAAAAACTCCACAGTAACGTAATGTACTTGCAATAACCCTTATCCCTGAGTGGCTTCCGGGCCTTGATAAGTGGTGATCACTGTAAAAAAAAAAAAAAAAAAAAAAAAAAAAAAATGGGACTAGTGGTCAGCTAGGAGTGGCCGAAACAGCAAGTCATTTTCCACTTATCAGTCACTTTTAAACAAAAAACCAGACATAGGATTTCCGATTACTAGTCAATTTAGGAGTCAGTTTTCAGACAGTTTTCAGTTTGGGATAGTTGATGGCGTAAGTTGAGGGTGAAGAAATTAATGTTTTTGGCCAAGTTTTTGATATTTGTCGTCCGAAGGGTCGATCGTCAAAATGATACTGAGCTCATGAAAATACGTCGCCTCTGTCAAAAGTTTTAGGCAGACATACAAACATACATACATACATACATTTAAACAGACAGGTGAGATTTATATTACAGACTAGCGGAGGGTACCTGGCGTTGCCCGGGTGTTTGGAGGTGTGTGTGGTTTTAGGTAAATCAAAACACCCAGGTGCTTGTTTCGGGGGGAGGAGGTAAAATAAAAAAGTTTTGGTAGGTAAGTATGAAGGATCGAACCAGAACTCTCGAGTCGAAGTTGGAAATTAAAGTGTGAAAAAAAAAAAGTGCGACGTTAACCACTGGGCCACCACGAAATAGTAACGGAAACATGATTGAATTTATTTAAGTATTATGAATTGGCAGGTACCCGTACTTAACGAGGTCAACTTTGACTGCGGGGCAGTATTTTATTTACCGTGGGCAGGATTTTTTTTTTTTTTTTCCGCAAGATGTTGTGGGGGGGGAACCAACTCCCCATAAAAAAGGGATTGTCCAAATTGAATAGCAATTGTCTAATATAAGGAGAAACTCCACATTGATCAAATCTTATTGCTTTCGGACATTTCCAACAACCAGAAAATGACGCTAAAATTAGTTTTGCTTTTATTATACGAAAAAGCTTAATGCACATGCGGCGATCAAAAAATGTTGAATATTTAACTTTTCAAAGTCAAGCAAATTAAATACACACGCGACCCCCATTCGTAACTCTTAGATATTATCATTTAGACGTGATATAAAAAGTTTTAAGACGGAATGAGCCGACCGAGAGTCCAGCGGAAAAAGCCTTTTACAGACATACACAAAAAGCGAACATACATACACACATGTTCGCTTTTATATTTATAGACTAGCGGGGGGGGGGTACCCGGCATTGCCCGAGTGTTTGTAGGTGTGTGTGGTTGTTAATGAAAACCTAAGAATAAGCAAAGTAAAAAAAGAAAACAGAAAAACGAACCCGAGCGGTGGGGGGGGGGGATGGTAATCAAAACATAAAAAAAACAATAAAAATTAACGTAAGGCAAACGAACGATGTTAAATGTTAAAATCAAAAAAACAAAAGCAAAAAAGAAAACAGGAAAACCAACGTTAAAACTAAAAACCAAAAAAAAAAAATGGGAAAAATGGCTTAAATAAGCCTGTCTCGTTATTAAAATTTTAAAAATCAGTGGATACCCGGGTGTTTTTGGGTGTGTGGTTGGGGGGTGGGGGTTTTAATGAAAACCTAAGAATAAGCGAAGTAAAAAGAAAAAAAACAGAAAAACGAACGTTACGTGAAAAATGGTTTAAATAACCCTGCTTTTATATTTAAATTTTAAAAATCGAAAAAAAAAAAAAAAAGAGATCTCACACCACGATTCGAACCCAAAACGTTTAGATAATGACCCAATGCTCTAACCAACTGAGCTAACACAACGTACATGAAATTTAGTCAGTTCCTCAACTATTTAAACTAAATCAGGTCATGACGTCATCTGACGCATGCGTAGAACCGGCCGTCGTCATGAGAGGACGGTTTTTGTTGACCCCCCCCTGTAGAAAATTATCGATTTTGGGTTGAAAAAAATTAACGTTTTTGGCCAATTTTATCGGGCGAAAGATGGAGCTTCAATGATACCGGGTTTGTGAATTTTTGTTCTGTCTATCAAAAGTTTTTAGCGGACACACAAACACACACACATACATACACACATTTTCGCTTTTATATATATAGATTAGTGGATTAAATTAAGATTTATAGATATTATTAACTTTATTTTATTGGTATTAGGTTCAAGTGGTTGTATGTAAGCCAATAGGAAGGTTTGACTTACTAGGTTTACAATTACTTGAAATTTCATTGTTTTCTTTTTTTGTTTTTTTTAAACCTCTATCACTAAAACTTATTATCTCCAGGTTTTTCATTTTAACGTAGGTAACATATGGTATGTTTAGGAATCTACAAGTGTTGTTTTTTTCTAATAATATTTCATTTAACTACTGGTGTTTTACTGATTTTTGTTAGATTCCATTAATCGGAAATCGCAAAAATCGGAAATTCTCGGAGTATTGGAATCGGGAAAAATTTGTGGGTGCAAGTCTATAAATGGTCCACAAGTAATCTTTTTTACTATAAAAATCTGAAAAAAATCTTTATAATGTACGTACTTGTCACTGCATGAAAATGTCATATTCCAAAAATCACGTAAATCGATCAAGTAGTGTTTTTTTTTTTTTTTTTTTTAAGAAAATCAAATATTATGAGACATTTTATCGAAGAAAAACTTCACGCCATCTTGTTTTTGAATGATACACTGCTAGCGACACCTATTGGGAATGTCTGTTCACGTTACACTTGAACTTCTACATGTCAGTGCTGTTGGGGAAGCAGGGACCCGGAAAGGAATTCCAAATTCTAGCAGTTCTGAGAAAGAAACTACTCGAGTAGAAAGCTCTGTTACATTTACTGTGTAGGGCTGAGATTTAGCTGCTTGTCAGGTTTGTCGGGGGTATTTACGTCGAAGGGGTACAAGTGCTTGTAGTTCGTCAGAGCATTCACCATTAAAATACTTGTAGAACAGGCAGAGGGATGCAACATTTCGTCGATGGGACAGAGGCTGAAGCTTAGATGCCAATTCAGAACCTATCAGGTTGGCGACTCTCTTTTGAACCTTGTCTAGGAGTGAGAGACTACTAGCAAATGCATCGGCCCAAATATGACAACAATACTCCATACATGGGCGAATGGTAGCCTTCTAGAGGTACAGTATACTTTCGGGCGTTAGTATCTTTCTAGCATGGTAGAGAGACCCTACCTTCTTCACAACGTTCCTGGCAATGCTCTCAATGTAATTGTTCCAACTCATGTTTTCTGTAAACGTTAGGCCAAGGAGTTTAAAAGAAGTATATTCAGATAATGAGTCTTTGGCCATTGCTATTGGTGGTAGAGAAGGTTTCTTGTAATTATTGAAGAAAACAAGTTTAGTCTTGGCAGCATTGAATGTGATTCGTAAGCGTCCTGTCTTGGGCATTTAATGGCGGAGCCAACAACTAGATTATAGGATATTTTCTAACTCCACCAACTCTTTTTTATTTTATTTTTCTTGTTTCAAGGATGGTATGGTGCAACGGACCCTAGTACAGGGTCTTAGTTGCAGCCCTACACAAGATTGCAGTGTATTCAAGGGCTCTTTTTAGAATTTTTATTGGCTCCTTTATTGGCTCAAGTTGTACTTAATGAACACTTGGAGAGCCAGGAATGGACTCCAGGTAGTTTACAAGCTTTCTCTTCATCAGGCCTGTTGCATTGACCACTACTGGTATTATATGTATTTGGTTTAGCCTCCATGTTGATCTGAGGTCATTTTTGAGAGCATCATATAGCTCCGTGTTTTGACAAGCTTCTGGGTTTGACCTTTACTCCTGATCTGAAATGGAACACGTACATCAAGTCTGTTGCCAAGGTCGCTGGAAAGATGGTGGGATCCTTCTACCGCTCCAGAAGATATCTCACTACTGATGCAATTCTCTATCTATATAAAAGCCAAGTACGTCCAAGGATGGAATACTGTTGCCATATCTGGGCAGGAGCTGCTAAAAACAGCCTATCCTGTCTTGACAGAGTACAAAATAGACTTCGTGGCTTGGTGGGGGATGCCCTTTTCTCTACCCTGCAACCTCTCTCCCACAGAAGAGACGTTGCGAGCCTGTCCTTGTTTTATCGTTATTTCCATGGCAGATGCTCGTCTGAACTCCAATCTCTGGTCCCCCCTCGCCAATCTTTCACGAAAAACACCCGTCTAGCTGAATCCACTGTGAAAAATTTCCCCCACTCTATATCTGTGCCTAGATCAAAACGCGGATTCCATGAACAAAGCTTCTTTCTTAGAACTGCACGCCTGTGGAACTCTGTTCCGTCTGCCTGCTTCCCTTCGGACTATAACTTGGATGTCTTCAAGTCCAATGTTAACAAATTCCTAATGAACCGCCCCCTTAAGTAAACACTTCAGCAAATCTCCTCACTAACTTAATGTACTTGCAATAACCCCTATCCCTGAGTGGCTTCCGGGCCTTGATACGTGGTGATCACTGTGTAAAAAAAAATTAAAAAAAAAAAAAAAAAAAATTAAAAAAAAAAAAAAAAAAAAATTATTTTTTCTCTCTCTACTTAATAAGTCCGTAGTCATGAGAAACCGTGACATCAATGATTTATGCAGAGTTTCATTCAATATAACCATGTCCGGTTTTTGGTCAAAGAAGTGAAACATTTGACTTTTTTTTTTGTATTTATTTTTCTCTTCTAACAACATGTTACTATTTAGATTGAGTAAATAACATTTTTGTTTAATTTTATTTCGCTTCTGTTGTTTAGGATTCATTTTCCTTAATTACTTCCCTTGCTTGTTTGTAACCATCCTTTCATGTCTGTGTCGCTCATGTACACCAACAAGTTAATCTGTTTGACCGACCATTGTCAAAGGTGACTTGAAGGCTCCCTTTTCATTAATCCCTGCACCAAAGCACTACTCCATTCTCGAGATAACTCCACTTGCCCTTGATCCACTACTATGAGTGAACTACTTTCTCAATCAAATCATGGATATATTAGGTTGGCGACTCTCTTTTGAACCTTGTCTGGGAGTGAGAGGAGTGAAGGGGAAATGGGGACGTAGTATCTTCATCTTGGTTATTTATATAGAAACTGGGGGAAATTGTTGACAGCGGTTATAAATAGACGAGTTCTGTCCGCACCCCCATGGACTAGCTTGATACATTCACTTATGATGTGGTTTATTGGTTCATCTCTTTATGTAAAGAACTTACCATTGCTGTTATGGGAAAAGAAAGACTTGTATCAAGAGCATGTAACTTTTCTCAACTACAATTTTAATAGAAATACTGATAGTGCCCCCCACCTTGCTAAACACAAAGTACCATATTTTAAGTCTTTGATATAATTTGACCAAGGATTGAACCCTAAACTCTAGGCTCATTAGTGAACTTTCTCATTGCCAAATCGTCTGGTAACAAACTGTAAATAAACTTTAACTGTTACGTTCCTCAAGTGTCCAATGTTTAAACTCTTCAGTTTGATTTTTTTTTTTAAACTAGAAGTCATTACTTATTAAGGCCTTAAAGCCACTCCAGGTGGTCAGACAGACGACAGTATAGTGATAAGTAGTGATGGAAATTGGTAGAATGTGATTATTTAAGGGACGGCTTAACAAGAACTTGTTTACATTGGACTTGAATATGACTGTGCTGTAGTCAGTTGGAAAGGAAGAGCCTGGCTTTGCGTTCCACAAGTGTGCAGTTCTAGGGAAGAAGCTTCGTTCACGGAATTTACGTTTTGAATTTAGTTTTTCCACCTATTTTTTCGCAAATTGCTTTCCTTTTCGTGAACTATTATCATATCAGCTTTTCTTCCTTCAATAAGTTTGTCAGTTTACATTTTGATGTCTCAAAAGATTGTATGCATTTGGTTTTCTGGTCTAGAGTAGAGATAAACTCGCCACATCTCTTCCGTGAGAAAGAGGTTGCAGGGAGGAAAGAACATCATCTACCAAGTGTTGAAGTCAGTTTTGTGCCCTGACAAGGCAGGAAAGAGTGCGTCAAGCAGCTTCTTGGCAAACATGGAAGAGTACTCCATTTTAAGATGTATTTGGCACTTGTACAGGTAGAGGATTGCATCAGGGGTGATATACTTCTGGGAATATTGCGTCAAACTCCTAACTGTCCTCAACCATTGTTGGATAAAGGAACTTGGAGATTGTGCACACACACACACACACACACACACAAATTCCAGGTTAGCAGAGAACAAAGAAAATACCATTTCGAACTTTGACACACATATTGACCTCTGCTAACCTAGAGAAAAAAGAAACAACACTAGGCAAGGAAATGATAACTCCCCCAAAAGGACAACTCCTCACATGGGGGAGCAACACTCAATACCAAAGAGGCGTACTGCCCGGACAACATGAAAGCAGGGGCCAAAAGACTGTGCCCAGGGAGAAGCTCCCCACGAGGGCAGCTCCCCCAAAGAGGGAGCAAATTACCAAACTGAGGAGGCACACTCACGATATCCTCCAAACCAAATTTTTCTGTCTCTATGTCTATCCTTGTGGCCATATCACTAGTAAGCGTGCTGGAGGTAAACGTTTTGTCAGGGCTGATGTTATCCGCCTGATAGTCAGGGACCCGAACCTTGGATTAACCACTAAGGAGGCTGTCCTATCAGCAGGCGCAAAGTACTGAGACTGCTGTATTTCCATTTGGTGAATGGATTCTGGACCATGCAGTAGTCTATGGTGGGGCCTCTCGATGCCATACTAGTGGGTAATTGTTTCGGCTTTACCTTTTCATGTGCTACAAAAAAAAAAAAAATTTCCTGTCTTTTTCTCTCTTACTTTCTCTCTCTATCCTGCTCTAACCAAGTATGCCAACCTGTTCCACAAATCCGAAAACCTCAACATGAAATATCTCCAGAAAAAAAACTTGAATAAACCTAGAACCCCATCTTCCAACGTAGACCCCTACTACCAGGTCTCCTTCTCCAACATTAGGGGTTTACGTTCCAACCTTCCAGAGGTTGAAACCCAATTATAGGAGACGAAATCAGACATATTCTTTCTAAGCGAAACTGGAATAGGGCCGACCACTTCCCTTGATGAGTTCATAATTAACGGATACTCTAACTTAACAGCTAAATCTGACCCCCAAGATCGCCATGGGCATGGAATATGTGCCTACATTAAAGATGGCTTCCCGTGTGGCAGGGATATCTCTAGAGAAGATCCTAATTTATCCTATATGTGCTTCCAGGTTGCACTTGCTTACACCACTGCATTTATATTTGCCCTCTATCGGCCCCATAACAGCGGAGTTACTATCTTTAAGATATATCTGAGAAAATAGACCACATCCTGTCTGCACACCCTTCGGCTAACATCCACATCTGTGGTGACTTCAACGTCCATAACGTGGAATGGCTGACCCATTCAAATAAGACGGAAGATGAGTGGAGGTTTTGTCATGATTTTGCCATTGCTTATGACCTCACTCAAATTTTTCGCGAACCCACCCGAATGCCCGATACTACTGGTCAATATGCAAGTCTCCTAGACCTTTTTCTCTCAACTTGCCGAGCTATGTTCATGTTCCGTTCATTCTCCTCTAGGATCCTCCAACCACTCCGTTGTATTAGTTAAGATAAAAATGAAATGTAATAAGTCCCCAGATGTACCTCTCCACCGTACTGTATACCGATACTATATGGCTGACTGGGATAGCTTCCGTACATTCATATCTGATTTACCTCTGCATTCCATGTTTACAAAGGAGGTGTCCTCTATAGTATTGGATCTGACCGAATGGTTAATTGTAGGCATAGAGCAATTCATACCATCTAAAAAAATTCCAACAAAACCTAACAGCCAGCCATGGTTCTCCCAAGAATGTGCTGCTGCTATCGCGCACAGAAATCATTTTTTCCATAACTACCAACGTAATAGATGTACTGACACTAAAGCTGCTTTCAGGAACGCCAGCAACCACTGTAAAAGAGTAATAAAAAATGCAAGAGAGCTATATGCTCAGTCTGTTGAATCCAAAGTAGCTGAACAGCGGCTTGGATCCCACCAGTTTTGGCAAATAACAAATAGGATCCTGAACAGAAGTGTGCGTTCTATCCGAACCATTATCAATGGACCAGAGGTCATCTCGTCAGCATCAGACAAGGCCAAACTATTTGCAAAGAACTTTGCAGCTAATTCTACCCTATGCGACGAAGGCCATCAACTCTCCACATTTCCTCCTATAACACAGAACTAGGTAACATACAAATATCTGTGCATGAGATTGCCAAGCTAATCAAGAACCTTGATTCCAGTAAAGCAACGGGGCCTGACAGCATCCCAATTATAGTGTTAAGAAAGCTTCAACCAGAACTTGCTCCCATACTTACAAAACTGTTTAAGCGTTGCCTTAAGGAGAAGTGCTTTCCGACTCCCTGGAAAACCTCATCAGTATGCCCTGTATTTAAGAATTCAGGTGATAAGTCATCTCCTTCTCAGTACAGACCAATAAGTCTCCTGTGTGTTATGAGGAAGTTGCTGAAATCCATATTAAATAGAGAAATAGTCAACCACCTCAGCAGGAATAACCTTCATATGGTTTCCATTCTGCAAGATCTACCGCAGATGTGCTAACGGTTATATCTCACAGGATTAGTGAATCTCTTGACAAAGGCTTCCTTTCTAGGGCAATTGCTCTTGACATATCAAAGGCCTTTGACAAGGTATGGCATAAGGGCCTACTTCACAAGATTTCCAGCTACGGTATAACTGGAAATGTTTTCTCAATCATTAAATCATTTCTCTCCGATAGGCTCATAAGAATAGTGGCCGATGAATAAAAATCAGAGGCCTGCAGTATTAATGCTGGAGTCCCTCAGGGGTCAATCCTGGGCCCAACTATCTTCCTGATCTACATCAATGATCTCCCAAAACACATACTTAAAAAATCATTCGTTGACATCTCTGCTGATGACACGACCATCTACGGCAACACATCAAAGGCTGTAAATGACAAAGTTCTCTCTGATTCTCTCTCCTCTGATCTTGAGTGCGTGGTTCAGTGGAGGAAGACGTGGCTGGTTACCTTTAATGCATCTAAAACCAAACTCCTATCTTTATATCATCAACGCTCTGATCCCCATCTGGCATCAATTGAAATGGATGGCTCTCGTCTAGGAGAAACCCCATATTTTTATAAGCTTCTGGGTTTGTCCTTTACTCCTGATCTAAAACGGAACACGTACATCAAGTCTGTTGCCAAGGTCGCTGGAAAGTTGGTGGGATCCTTCTACCGCTCCAGAAGATATCTCACTACTGATGCAATTCTCTATCTATATAAAAGCCAAGTACGTCCAAGGATGGAATACTGCTGCCATATCTGGGCAGGAACTGCTAAAAACAGCCTATCTTGCCTTGACAGAGTACAAAATAGACTTCATAGCTTAGTGGGGGATGCTCGTTTCTCTACCATGCAATCTCTCTCCCACAATCTTTCACGAAAAACATCCGTCTAGCTGAATCCACTGTGAAAAATTTTCCCCCCTGATCTGTGCCTAAATCAAAACGTAGATTCCATGAACAAAGCTTCTTTCTGAGAACTGCATGCCTGTGGAACCATTCCGTCTGCCTGCTTCCCACCTGACTACAACCAGGATGTCTTCAAGTCCAACGTAAACAAATTCCTGATGATCCGCCCCCTTAAGTGAACACTTCATTAAATCTCCACACTAACGTACTGTACTTGCAATAACCCTTATCCCTGAGTGGCTTCCGGGCCTTGATAAGTGGTGACCACTGTGTAAAAAATAATAAAAGAAAAAACAAGGGGCAGCGGCCCCAAAAAACATTACCAGGGAAGAAGCTTCCCACGAGGGCAGCTCCCCCCAAAAAGAAGAGGCATACATCCCATGAATGAGCCGCCTCAAGAGACATTATGAAGCGGGAAGCTCCCCAAATAAGAGAGCAGTACTGGACACACCCAAGCAAAGCATGGGAGAATCAACCCCTAAAGGGAAACTGGTCTCATAAAACACCTCCAAGACAGCGGAACGATCTTTTAACCCCACCAAAGACCCCTCGCCCAAGGGATCTGCATGGGGTAAAACCGCTGATAAGAGACTCTCCCCACAGGAATATTAAGACTTTTACCTTACCAAGTACAAGGAATATATTGAGGGGACCATCCTCAAACCAATACCTGGGGACTGGGAGGCAATGGAGGGCAAGATCCTGTCCTTCATCACTTCGGACATCCGGGCAAATCAGCTCAAGGGGATGAAAAAAGAGGAAATGGCAGAGCTCCTCCAGAAACTGAATATACCCACCAAGTATATACACCAGAGAAGCTTCGCGATGTGGGACGTACTGCTCCCCAACAAGGATGAAGCAGAAAAGTTCTCATGCACAGAACTTAAATGAGCAGGTATCAAGTTACTGCCAGAGTATCGGGGCAGGAGGAGAATCCGAGTACAAATATTCAATGCTCCTGCTGATCTACACACAGAACTGCTGGGAGCTTTCCTCGGTAATTTTGGAGAGGTGGAGCGGATTGATCTGGCACGCTCCAAAAACGGCGTCCACCTGGGAAGTTATACAGTAGCAATGCAGGTCAAAAGAGAAGGCTTCCTAGGCATACCAGCAACAATATCTTTAAGGAAAGCCGAGTGGTGGTTGAGGGTCGGCACCCTCACTGCTGGTTTTGTCTGAAGTAGGGCCACATGGCAAAGAACTGCCCCAAAAAAAGCAGTTCCAAGCCAACCAGCGCCACAAATAAACACAGTTCCAGTAGCAGGGGTGGCAACAGCCACTGAAACTAGGGAATCACCAACATCAGCCCTTGAGTTGGCAAAGCCCAAGGATCAATGGAGTACGGTGGCAGGGCGTAAACGGAAAAACACATCTATCTCCACATCAACCCAACCACCTGCTCACAGCAGCAACAACAGCTGCAGCCACAACGACAACAGCAGCAGCAGCTGCAGCAACAATAACAGTTGCAGCAGCCAAAGCCGCAAAAGTACCTGCAACAACAACTGTTGCAGCAGCAAAAACAGCAGCACCAACAACCACTGCAGCAGCAACATCAACAACAGGAGCAGCAACAACCAACGGTCACCACACCAATCGAGACGAGGACCAAGCGGAGAAAAAAACTGCTTCTCTGAGGATGAATCAGCTAGTGAGAGGGAGAAGAACCCAACCTCACCATTCTCCGGTTAATTCGAAATACAGAAAAAGAGAAGAAAAGGTGCCCCCCCCACTCCCTGTGTGCATGCACCACCCCAAACAACAACA
Source organism: Euprymna scolopes (assembly GCF_053919585.1). NCBI lineage: Eukaryota > Metazoa > Mollusca > Cephalopoda > Sepiida > Sepiolidae > Euprymna > Euprymna scolopes. The sequence continues at coordinate 52,132,440 of NC_136514.1, read as the reverse complement.
CAACCCACTTCCCCCTCCAAACCACACACTGCACCAACACCAGACACCACTCCAACACCAGACATACAGTGTCAGTGTCCTTTCCCCTACCGATTTCAGAGCTGAGTGTAACACATCTTAAGGTAGGTACCATGGCTTTGAATTTGGCTAGTCTGAATGCGAAGGGCTTGAGATCAACAGGCCGGGCGGCTCGCCTCCGGCACGACCTCTTATCCCTTGGAGTGGATGTGGCTGCGATTCAAGAGACGCATTTCATTTCTTCTGTGGACTGTTAGGTGCTGGCGCAAGATTTTGAGGTTTTCTCAGCATATGGCAGCCCCCGGGGGAAGGGAGACTCCTTGCTGTTTAAACGTACCCTGTCCGTGACGGTCGATGTTGTTCATAGGGATGCAGAGAGCAGGCTGGTCGTGGCCGATGTTGCCGTAAAAGATTCTGTGTTTCGGGTGGTCGCAGTTCATGCACCCAGCACTGGTCTCATTCTTCGGTCAGCTTGACGCGTTTGTAGATTGTCGGAAGTGGGTAGTGCTAATGGGGGATTGGAACGCCATCTTAGACCCCAAGATAGATAAGGTAGGAGGTGAAGCTAGAGGGTCGGAGAGGTGCGAGTCCAGCCTGGTTGATCTGATGGCTAGATGCTATCTGGTCGACAGGTTTCGGGTCGAGCATCCGGGGCGGGAGATGTGGACGTGAACCAATAGCGTTCCCTCCTATTGAAACACCTATTTGTATAGGATGTTAGTTAGGAGAGGTGAAGTAGACTTTCTATCTTGTCCCATGTTCACTTCGCTAGGCCAGATGGACCATAAACTAGTTATGGCCCGGCTGAAGCTAGGAAATAGGCTTAAGTTAGCGGTTGGGTTGACAGCATGGTTTTACACAGCAGCCCGATCTTCCGGTCCTTGAGTTTAGCGATTATTTGGCTGACTCTCCCTGCCTTGAGGCAGCTAGTTGTGAGGGCTGTGTGACGGAGTGGGAGGTTTTTAATGCGCTAAACCGGGGGGGGGGGTCTTTTTCTGATCAGGATCTGATCGCTTTCTTTAAGCACCAACTACGGGTGAAGATCAGATGTGATAGAAGAAGGTTGCATCGCGCGACCTTTGACAGAAGATAGATACATGTAGCAAGTCTGTGTGTACGAAGAGGAGCCAAATTTGAATAGGTGTTCCCCGCCAAGGTGTGGAACACGCAGTTCCATAAAGTAAAATTAAACAAGTAGCCTCTCAGCTAGCTGAGTGTGTGTTCCATCCCTCCACAATTAGGAAGCCTCCAAGATACCCACCCCTTCCTCTAAATTTCCCCCATCTTGGAACGAAAGAAATACAAACTAACCCCCATCCCTTACCCACAAAATTTTCTTTTCTCTATTCACCCACATCTAGAGGGCATCCCTACTTAGAGACTGACCCACAGAAGCGAGGTTCCTTTTACAAACCTAGTGGAATGGGCAGTCTATCAACTAGACGGGGTTGGGAAGGTCCTACTAATCACCTCGGTGGGGGAGCAAATAAATACCCTTTTCTCGGCCTTTTGGCCAAGATCAAAGTGTAGTATCTGTTTTTACTATATGCTATATCTATGTTTGTAACTGTGATATAAAGTGGGGGATCACTTTTCTGTATTAATTTAATGTAAAATGATCACCCACTTTACAACTAGTCAGTCTCAAAGCCATTCAAGTCATTCTCCAGATCATTCAAGTTGTTTTTGAAGGATTCCAGTTATTTTTAAGCATTCAAGTCATTCTTAAGGTCATTCAATTCATCCTTAAGTTCATTAAAGTCATTCTAAGTCATTTACTTTTTATTTATTTAAGTCATTTCAGCCCATTTTTTTAAGAATTTCATGTCAATCCTACATTCACGCATTCATTCATTACACGAGAGCACACGACTAATGGCTATCGGCCTTGTTTTTTTTCAAAGGCATCTCCACTTATCAAGACCAAAAGGACACTCGAGGATAAGGGTTAATCGAGGATAAGGGTTAAAGAGTGTACAGTAGACAATTGGACAAAGTAATCGTTTAATAATGGAAATTCGGTAAATTTGTTAACTTATATGGAACGATTCATCAGAAACTTGTTTATGTTAGACTTGAAGACAACCATATTGTAATCAGCTGGAAAGTAGAAAAACAGAAGACAATTCCATAGGTGTGTGCAGATCTAAGAAAGAAGCTTTGTTTATCGAATCTACGTTTAGGTTTAGGCACAGATAAAGAGTGGGGGAAATTATTGATAGTGTTTTCTGCTAGACGGGCTCGTCAACCCCAACCTCACCTTTCATCCTTATTCTATACATCTGACAACCACTGCAAGCAAAATAATAATTAAACAAAAAACAGTTTTGTTATAAAACTGTCTGTGTATAATTGTCAGACGGTTGGAAAAAGCTAGAGCGTATATATTTTTTATTAGCAGCATCTTCGTAGAAGTGCAACAAATATGATTATACATACACGAGCGATAAACAGATAAAGTGTTACCGAAAGACAAACACTACACCACCGTTCCAAACCCAAGACTGTCTATAAATCATCTCCAACTGTTGTAAACTGTCACAAAACTCATCGTCACTCACTCCGAAAACTAACTTTAAAATACATTGACTGAGCCTTGATTAACAATCCTATTTTTGTTTTTTTTTTGTTTTTTTATGAACAACTTTCTATACTTTTGTTATACTGATAAACATATTTTTATATATGTTTTTTTTTGTTGTATTTTTTCCCCTATTTTTAAATTCCTTACAATAAAGTAGTGACCTCTTAAAAAGTCACCAGCATTCAACCTGCCATCTAAGCAACTGAAGGTATCTCCAACATCAATAGGGAAAATAAAATTAAAAATCAGGCAATTTTTAGTCTCGTATGAAACAAACAAAAAAAATAAATAAATAAAAAAATACACAGGCATTAGATCAAAAATGTATACATTTGTTGATTTTAATAAATTCCTTGATATAAAACACAATGAATCTAAGAACAAAAAAAAAAAAATTGGGTTTGTTGTAGGTTTCAAATTTTTTTTGATACTTTTTAAAATCCCTAAAAAAAAAAAAAAAAGAGAAAGTACGTGCAAAAGTTGGATCAAGAAGTTTAATAAGTTGACGGATGTTCTGTAGCTGGAATCCGTGTCGTCTTGCTCTACAGTCTTTCTTCTCGCTCTTTTAATTGGTTTATGGGTAGATAGCAGGTGGAAAGAGTAGGTTATGATGGGATGAAAACTGATAAATTGAACGAGGCAGAGATTCAATAACAAAAAAAAAAAAATGTCTTTTTTTTCTTTTTTTTGATGAAGAAACACAAACCAACAAACAAAAATAATGAAGTGTACAAACAGAACACATTTCCAATCAACAGAATAAACCTCCCCCAAAAAATGTCAGACAATTTTTTTTTTTTGGTGTGTATTCAAAACCAAATATTTTGATTAAGAATGGCAGACATATTTTTTTGTTGTTTTTTTTCCTCTGTGTGTGTTTTTATACAAATCAAAAATGTTGATAATTATGTAATTCGGTATTCACAGGTTATTTATTTTTTTTTTTTTAGTGTGTGCATGCGTGTGTGTGTGTGTGTGTTTTGAACTTTTTTTTTAATATTCTTGTTTGTTTCTCGTTTCTTTAAGAAGAAAAAAAAAAGGGTTTTGGATTAAATGTAAAAATGAATATTTTTTTGTATGTTCTCAAAATTTGGGAGTGTTTTTATTTTTTTGTTGGCATTCCAGTTTTTATATATAAATGTTTTTGTGTTTTGCATTTTTTCTTTTTTTTTGGACGGACCACTAAAAAGGGCTTGAAATGACAGAAGGCATGAAACGGCATTTTTTTTTTTTTTAATATTTGGTTGATTTTTTTTTTTTGTTTTTCTACAAATTTGAAATGACCTCTGAACAAATCAGAAAGAAAACGAACAATACTTCACCTCCATTAATTTTCCCGTTGGGAGTTGCATGCAGTCATGTTAATAAGTAGGGGGTATAAAGTTTAAATTAAACAGTAATTGAAAAGATATTTTTGTTGTTTCTTATCTGTATTATTAGTTACTAGAATTTTTAATCCGTTAAAAATGGACAAAAGTTATAGCCATTGATCTAGAATGAGTGCTTTGTGCCAAATTGATACAGATTCTTGCATTAAATACTAATTCCCATTACTCAAATGGATACCATAATAATTAGTTCGTTGCAACTTATAACAAAGGTTCATACAAAATTTCAGACAGATTGGGACAGTAGTTTCAGAGAAAAAGTGGAATGGACAGACAGACTAAGAGAAATATAATATAGACTAGCCTGGGTGCCCAGCGTTGCCCCGGTGTTTGTAGGTCTATAAAAAAAAAAAAAAAAAAAAGTGGTACTAGGCAGGCAGGCAGGCTCGCGGAAAAGAACGTGATGTCTTACCGCTACGCCATGCCGCGACTGGAAGTGTAAAGCGTTCAAATCAAATGTAGTCAATCAAAAAGATGACTTGCAGAAATGGGGTTGCTTTTAAGCCTCCCACAAAGGTCGTGTGTGAGAAAAGCAGCTAAGCCAAAAAAGGGGGGCACTCGGACAGTATCCAAATAAATAGTAATTGTCTCAGTATGAAGGGTTTTCCCCTACATTGACCAAAGGACCAATTACAGAACAGATACGACCCGGACAGAAGGCCACGTGCTTTCATTCGATTAGTTTTGCTTTATTTATATAAAAAAGACCAACAAACAGCCAACATGATAAGACAGCGGGAATTTTTTTAAACTATATAAAAAAAAAAAAAAAAAAAAAAAAGACAATATCCATTTGCGAATCAGAGATATTACGATCACAACTACTTGCCTAAAAACTTAAGGTTTCCATCATATGAAATACATTGTGCACAATATGTTCCTGAGACAAGAAATGGCTCATCTTATTAAATTAACAATGAAGAAAGAAGCTCGATATTTTTACCTGATAGTAGAGCATTAGGTATTCAAAGATTTAAAGTAGCACTAAAATCAGGCTTAAAAGGTAAAACGTTCAATCAAATATGAATTTTTACACACATTTCTGAAGAAAATCTTTTTTTTTTTTTTTTTTTTTTACATAGGAATCACCACTTATCAAGATCCGGAGGCCACTCGAGGATAAGGGTTAATGAGTGTACAGTAGTCATTTATTAAATGAATCACCAAATAATTAGGAAAGATATGCTCTCGATAAACTACCAACACAATATAACTATCTCTCCTTCATCAGAAGGAAAAAAGTTAACAAAAAGCACATTTATAGAAATCTTTCTCTAGAAATGGATGAAACATATTTACTGGAACTTTATACTTTGAAATTTGATTTTAGGTTATTCTAAACTAAGTGTTTTCTTTTGTTTTTTTTTGTTTTTTTTGTTTTTTTTAATTAATTTCAGATTGTATAATTGTTTAACAGAATTTAGCAGTTGGATTTGACAAAGAGGATGACAAAAAGCCCGATGGTCTTCTCTTTTGCAAACAGCAAGTTGCTAATACAGAATGTCAACAATTTGGCACCTTCATTAGTAGCGACATTGGTGACAAACCCTGTATATGTGGCAGCATCAGCATGGGAACACAAGCAATCAAAATGATTTCGTTTTCAACTGGTTTGCATTTCAACCAACGGCCGTAGAGAACCGTGAAATAATAGGCCCCACTATGCAAGACTTCTGCAACAACTTGAGTCTATTAATGTCATATCACAGTGGGGACCATCATGAATTGATTTGGCTATCACCGCTATTTAAGCAAACCAAAGGGATTTGGTTTGCTTAAATATGGCAGTCTTCAAGTTCAATGTAAACAAATTCTTGATGAGCCGTTCCCCTTAAGTGATCCAATTTACCAGATTTACACTTGTAACGATTACCCTTGGCCTGCCTAAACGTAGATTCCATGAACAAAGCATCTTTCTAAGAACTGCACACCCGTGGAACTCTTTCATTTACCTGCTTTCCAGCTGACTACAATATGGCCGTCTTCAAGTTCAATGTAAACAAATTCTTGATGAGCCTTAAGTGATCCAATTTACCATATTTACACTTCTAACGATTACTATGATATTGTCCTTTTGACCAGTGTACACTCTTTAACCCTTATCCTCAAGTGGCCTCTGGGCCTTCATAAGTGGTGATTCCTTTGTAAAAAAATAAATAAAAAATAAAAATGAAACTTTCTGATTTTCCAGATATAGGTTTTATAAATTTCATAGTCAAAAAAAAATTTTTCATCATTTTTTAAAATTTAACTTGGAATTATTGGATAAATTATCTGTATTGAATGAAATATCTAATTGTGTTGCGAAGAAGAAAAAAAAGATGTAAAAAAAAAAAAAATAGGTACTTTATTTATTTATTTATTTTTTTTTTAATATCGTTATGAAATGATATTAAAATTTGAAATTTAAGAAGGTCAAAAAACGATGTATGTTTTTATATTTCTTTTAAAGAAAAAAAAACATGCATTATTTTTATGGCTTTGATTTCGAATTTTAATATTAAAAAAGAAAATTAAATTGACAGTTAATATCGTTTTTCAGGTATCTGAAGAAAAGAAAATCAACTTATTCGAAAGAATAATTCTAACATCCAACTGATATTCTTTTTGAATTCTTCAGCTCGTAATTACTTCAGTTGAGTTTTTCAAAAGTTATTTGAATCCTAGCACTATGTTTTAAGGATATCAATAGTGTTATCAATAGTGTTTTAAGGATATCAATAGTGTTATCAATAGCTGGTGGAAATAGAGGGGGTCATGTTTTGTATGATCTATTCAAAACAAATCCATGTATGAAGTGCCTGATAATTTTTCTCAAGATCTGGAGACTATCACGCATTAGCTACCTACCTATGTGTCATCATAGAATATATTTTAAGAAAATAAAATTACTACTTAGATACAATATCTAATTCATTTGCTAATTCTTTTTTTTTGTAATTATTCATACATATATATATATATGACTACTTCAGTTAATGCATAAATTTTCTGTGTTTACTTCAACAGTGTTCAATACGTAGGTAGAGCAAGGTAGTAAGTTATGAAAATATATATGGCAATTAAGCTACACAGAATATTTCGTGGTTCATTTTCGTGAGAATTAGTCAGGCTTATGCATAAGGTTGACAAATTCTCACAAGAATGAAACGTGGAATATATATATATATATTACACAAAAAAGTAAAGAACTGGCAAATATATATATATATATATATATATGTGTGTTTGGAGGTAAAAAAAACATATATAGATTTAACTAAAATATGCAGAAATTTTTCGAGAGCTCTTTTGGCTATCATCTCTTCAGGAAAAAAAATTGATCGCAATCAAAATAAAATAATCTTGCAAAACAGAATTATTTGTTATATTAAAATGAGCACAACCGTTGAATAAAAAAAAAAAATAATGAAAAAAATAGAAATAATTAATAAAATATCCTTTTTCAAAACCAATATGCAAATTAGTTAACTCTGAAAGTAATATTATCCTTCAAATAAGGCTTTTGGCTTAGCTTTAATGTGAAAAATGGGTCCAACTTGCATAACTATTCACTTAAAAGAAGATAGACAGGTTGGCAGTGGTTACAAATTAGGTGTAAATCTTTTTTCTTCCCCCTTATTGGAGGCACATGTGAAAAGACAGTAATGAAAATAAAATAATTTGGTTGAGGGGAAGGTGAATTGAAAGGGTTGGTTGTTAAAGTCTTTGTTTTCGTTTCTTGGAGTTAGAGGTTGAACGTTTTCTGTTTTTTTTTTTGTTTTTTTTATTCCTTAAATTCTGGAAGACTTTTTTAACGTTGTCATTTTTAGCTTCTCCCTCCCCCCTCCATATATATATATATATATATATATATATATATATATATACACGTTGGACTTTGCATATGCTGATTTGGTTTGGTTTTAACCTGAGTTGGTCAATTTCAGTTTTATTTACATGAGAAAAGAAAATTTAAAAAAATTTTGTTGATATACATATATATTTATAAAATAAAAAATGATGTATAAAAAGCAATACTGGAAGCCATACCCACACACCATAGGAGGCAGGTTAACACAGCAGTAATACCAACATTAATAATAATAAAAAAAAAATAAAATAAAATAAAAATAAAAACATTATAAAGAAATATGGTTTTGTTCTATGTTCTCGTCTTGGGGGTGTTTTTTTTTCTTTTTTTCTTTTTGTCTTTTTTTTTTGGTTTGTTTGTTTTTTTTGGCATTTTTTATTTTTTTTATGTTTTTTTTTTGTCTTATTTCCTGACTTTCATTTAGTTTAAAGAAGGCACATTGCACATTTAACCTTTGAACTAAAACCTTTAATTTTATCTATTTATTAGCATAGTGTGAGCTGGAGGGCAGTAGCCAAAACAAAGTCAAGAAAAAAAAATATTTAAAATGAAATATAAAACGTTCAGAAAATCATTAGCAAACATATTACACACACACACACATATTTTATTCAATTTAAGTAAAAAGAACTTACCATAAGTCACTACAATAAATTTACTGTTTCAGTCTTAAAAAGATCATCAAGCGACAATAAACCTCTTAAGACTGAAACAGTAAATTTATGGTAGCGACTTATGATAATTTAATTTACCTAAATTGAATAAAATAATATTTTTCTTTTTTTATTGAGTGCAATAAACAACTTCATAAAAATTCAATGGTTTTGAATCTGGAATAAATGTGTGTGTGTGTGTGTGTTTATTTACATACTATATACTTGAGTTGTTTGGATGGTATCTAAGGTTTTCATCGTTTGATAATTTGACATTTAAATGAGCTGCTTTTCTTTTTTGGTGATATCAGTGTGCCTTAAACTAAACAAAAATTCCATGAGCAAAGTTTTTTTCCCAAAATTGTGTGTGTCTGTGGAACACAATAACGTGGGGCTGCTTCCTAGCTGACTATAACATGGTCGTTTTTTTTTAAGTCTATTGTAAAGGAGTTCTTGTTGAGCCGTCCTCTTATATAATTAAACTCTACTCCAGTTCCACCATTACTGATCATCACAGTGTTTCTCACCATCTACCTAGTACCCATTAACACTTATGCTTGAAGTGGCATCCAGGCCTTGATAAGCAATGACCCCCCCCCCCTAATTAAAAAAAAAAGGAGAAACATCGATTGAATTCTCAAGTATAGAGCATGTAAATAAAAACCTATTCTGCTCTTTTTTTATAATTGAGCACTTTGGTTGATTTTTTTTCTCTAAGCACATGACATGTACTTTATGTTTTTGTATTATTTTGATTAATCGGACAATTATTCTGATCTAGGGTATTACTGACACAACATTTTGGCCGCTGCACTCTGTGGCCTTCTTTGGGTGTTGAATACATGTTTCCTTTTCTCTACTAACGAAAAGAGGGGTTAGCTCTGCATTGCAAGAATTAGAACCGCGGGTTTCAGGGCCGGAACCCTCCCCCCTTTCCTTGGTAGAGAAAAGGAAACGTATTCAAGATCCGAAGAAGGCCGAAAGGTGCAGCAACCGAAACACGCAAGATTAGACTAACTGTCCGATCAATCAAAATAATACGAACTTTCATATTTCGTCTAAAAAAATTCGGAATTGTTTTTGAGTTGTTCGGAAAGTTCTGAGCGATTTTGAATAGATGTAATTAAATGCTTAAACAAATTTGCATCTGTTACCAGTGTTGCCAAACCTTTAATAATAATAATAATGATAATAAAAACATCTACACATATGGTTAAAGAAAGAACTTCTTCCAAGTAACTTACCCTATATTTTCCCCGAGAGTTTAAACACACATAATGTCCACATACATTAAACCCACTATAACAGATATGCTATATACCTACATTATATATTACAGAGATCAATATAGTTCCCCCAAATAGTCTCAATAATGTAACTATCGCTAGACATCGCATCCCTATTATGTTAACTAGCATCTTCTCTACTCTTCTGATGAGAAGTATTAAGCTTCAAAATACCATGGTATAAACAGTTCCCACTTACCCAATACCCCTAATTGATGCATACCCTTATTAAATAAATATATATATATATATATTAGTTTTTATACCTTTATTTTCTATCTTTATGACCTATATATATATAGAAAAGATATCAGACTTGAAAAAATCTGGCTTACTGTGACTGAAACATGTATATATCTTTATACCTATTTAATGGCTCTATTATTTGTGCATAGTAATCTCTGGCTATTAGTCTCTGGATTATCATTATATATATATATATATATACGCACAAATATTTGAGTATTGTTCTAGAAAATAAAACGATCTTGCAAAACAGAATTATATTAAAATCAGCACAATCGTTGAATTAAAAAATAAATAAATAACAAATAATTAATAAAATGTCCTTTTTCAAAACCAATATGCAAATTAGTTTACTCTGCAAGTAATATTATCCTTCAAATAGGGCTTTTGAGATGTACTATGTTATTTTGACGAGTACTCTTTCACAATGAAAGCCATTATTTGAATTGGAAAATTTGAGTGACGCCTAGGGTTCAGAGGTGTCATTCATAATAAAAAAAAAAGTCAACAAAAATCACAATTTCTGGGCAGAGATAATTCTCTCTCTTCCTGCTGAAATTTCAAGCAAAGAGGATGCATGAAATGCTACGTCCCCTCTCCCTCACAATGTAGAGTGAGCATGCATAATGCGGCTAGAGGTAATGTGATAATCCATCTGCTTGCCGGTAGACTTCATAGCTTAGTGGGGGATGCCTTTTTCTCTTCCCTACAACCTCTTTCCCACAGAAGGGACGTTGCGAGCATGTCTTTGCTTTATCATTATTTTAAAGTGCTCACCTGAGCTTCAATCTATGGTCCCTCCTTGCAAAACTTTCACAAGAAACACTCGCCTAGCCAAAACCACTGTCAATAATTTCCCACACTCTTTAACTATGCCTAAACCTAAATGTAGATTCCATGAACAAAGCTTCTTTCTTAGAACTGCATGCCTGCAGAACTCTCTTCCGTTTGCCTGCTTTCCAGCTGACTACAATCTGATTGTCTTCAAGTCCAATGTAAACAAGTTCTTGATAAACCGTCCCCCTCAGTAATCCAATTTAAAAAATTCCCACTACTTATGTTTACTATGCTATAATCACATTGACTAATGTATACCCGTCCTCGAGTGGCCTCCAGGCCTCGATAAGTGGTGATTCCCATATAAAAAAAAAAAAAATAAAAAAAATAACGCTTCACTTTAAAACAGTTTCTCTCTGACTATTTTTTTCTGATCGATAAACCTTCTTAAAAACTAAACATCGGCATTCGAGTGATTTTTATCTGCAGTTATTGAAGAGCCTGGGATCCCAACAACAATAAGGGGTGTATTATTTATTCACACTACAGATAACTGTTACAAGACTTTCAGGAAATGTAGAAATCTATATATCCCTTCCTCCAATCATGGATTAAATAGCAGTGTAAGCTAGTAGACTATATTGTTAAAACCCATTAGAGAAATCGATCTAGGAAGAAAACTTCAACACCTGCAATCACACAGTCTCTGAACAATCATCACTAACTTTTCGGAGAGAGCAGGTTGTGTTGATACACTCGAAAAGAAATAAAGGTGTGAAAGGTTGTCTGATAATTTTGGATTCCTTCTCTTGATTTAGGAACTAGCCAGTTTTAAACAGCCTGTTGTAAATAGCTGTAATTTCCATCCAACTGATGTTGGCATTAGTATCAGACCTCGGAAAAAAAATACATAAGAAAACGAAAATGGTTTTACTATTTTCTTAAAAAAAAAAAAAATAAATTAAAAAATAAAAAAAATAAATTTTACTTGTAGTGTTAGAATGACATAGCACTACACAAATCAAAATGCTCAATTGGAAAAACAAGAGCAGATAGTGCTGAAAGTCGATCCGTGTTTGGGAAATGATTGGCAAACATTTACATCATGCAGAAGCAACCTATGACTTATGGAAAAAATCTGACCTGCAAAGTATTTTTCTTTAATCTGTGGAGACCTTTGATGAAGATGGCCATTTCAAGAAAGTATTTTTAAAATTTTCAAAGGGATTATCCAAAACACTACTACTATAACACAGAAACTTTAAAATCTCACCTCAAATTAAACTAGAAGCACTCAGAGTGAGAGCAAATATATTCATAGAAATCTTTCTGGGCCTTTTAATAACCAGTTACAAGCTATTAAGAGTAATTGAAGACAACGCTGGTGTCTGGATTTTATTAATAAATAATAATCTTTATAATTATAGTCTTTAACTAGGTTTTTTAAATAATTGCGTCAATTGATTTTGAATTGTTTCAAGGATTATTAAGAGTATAGTTAATAAGTTCTGTTAATTATAATAGGTTCCCTGTTGATTTTAATTAATAGGTTCTGTTGATTTTAATTAATAGGTTCTGTTGATTTTAATTAATGGGTTCTGTTGATTATAAATTTCTTTTTAAATTAATAAATTATGTTATTTAATAAACGTGTCTCATTTCCTATGATCGCTTTTTTTGAATATCACATGACGGATTTTGTATTGTTTTAAGGATTTGTTGTTTGTGAATCCTGCTTTTTATCATCTTGTTTTAAACGTGTGTAAAGAAAATTGTTTAGCTTTGAGACTATCTCAGTTTTTTTGTCTTTTATATAAAGAGTTTTTACATTGGTAAACACAGATTCATAAATGCAGATGTCAGAGAGTAATTTGTCAGGTGAGTAGCAGTGAATCAACGGTTCAACAACTGAGGTCAAAGGGAAGCTTTTTCAGCCATGTTAAAGCCCCTAACATCTTGGCAAAAGATCAGCCTACAACTGTGGACTAGGGACCCCCCCTCCTTTATACTGACATGGGAATACCCCTTTCTGAGGCACTTTGAAGCACCCTGGGTCTCGTGGAAAACACTCCAACAACTGAGAACGAGAGGTGCAATCAAAAATTGCTATGGCAAGATGGGGCTACAAAACTGACCCAATCATCTGCGAATGTGGAGAGGAGGGCCATACAATGCAACACTGCCTGGTCTGCCCTCTAGTGCCAAACTGGCACAGTTTGAAAGATCTTGCAAAGTACAGCAATAATGCAAAGGACTGTATAAAAAAGAAAAAGAAAAAAACGTGGTATGACGACAAGTTTTAAAGCCACACAAAGAAGAAATAAACGAGAAAAGAAATTGATAGTTGAATATATCTACATTGATAGCATGTACGAATGAGTACATGCATATGCACAGTCTAGAATTAAGAATCTGGCCTCCGTCTAGGTTGAGAAAACTTTATTGGGCTGACACTTGAACAAAGGTTGCCCATACACAATTTAAAACTTGCAGGAATGAGAACGCACTGCAACTTGTTCTGGAACACCTTCAAGGTTGGACATTGATCTTTGCAAAGGCCACCCACAAAAACACAACTAGGGAGCTCGCAGAGATGTACGAAATTCTTTGAAAAATATACTTTTCATGAGTACTTACTGAAAACGATTGTACTATGTTTTATTTTCATCTTTCAAAACCGATCAGAATATTCCGGACGCACCCTGTAAACTTAGGTAACAAACCCAACAGCTATTATTAAACCGAAAAATAAAAATTCCAATTGCGAAAGTTTTTTATTGACTTATTTATAGATGAGATCTAAGTCGATGAGCCTTTCCACTGGACAAAATATGTTAAGTGGTGTGAGCCAAATTTATGAATATATGAAAAAAGGTCTCATTGACTGAAACATTAACTATAGAAACCAATAAAAGACTTTAATAATTGGAATACTTGTGCATATATATATATATATACACACACACAGTGTGTATCAAACGTAAAATAAATTTCAAGGCCGCATATGAAGAAACTTATTCTCTTCAGCCAACTGTGTTAAAACAGACGTCATGTCATTGACGACCATGTTGTTTGTGCTCAAGAGAGACATGTTTGTGAATCGTGACGCCTGGGACATACGACTGCTAGATGCATTCGATGGGCTGTAAAAGTGACGATTGATGTTTTCAGATGATAATGAACGGATATTGTCTATCAAATTTTCCGTGGATATTGAGTTGATATTGTCCATGAAATCTTCAATGGGCGGTTCAGAGGGATTCCCCGCTTTGTCTGTAGAGCTGGTCACCTGATTACAGCCCGGAGACATTTCGAGCGGATTCGGAAACTGGCTTTGCACCTGTTCGGCATTAACCTGGCAACTGAGTCGATCAAGGTTTGTACCCTGATTGTACATGATCGCTGATGGTGGCACAACCTGATTCATGGATGGCTGCGAAGGAGATGGTATGAGATTTGTTGACTGGGGATAGGCGGACGGAGGAGGAGCACCACCAGGCGGGTGTGGTTGAAGACAACCCATGTTTCCGGGTGGAGACTGCTGGGCCATGTAGTTACTGCTTCCTGATTGTAGGTGAGTCAGACTCTGAGTATAAAGATTTGGATTATTGTATATTGCTTGCTGCTGCTGAGTGCCGCGATTGCCAGACATCATTTGCTGCTGCTGCTGTCTTACATTCTGCTGATTCCGATTAACAGCCTTGGCTCGAGCGGGTATCTGAGATTGGCTAATGTGGGGTACTTGCACTTGCGGGCTTTTCCGTTCCTGCTTCTGCGGGGGTTGTGGTTGCAACTTACGCATGCCATTCGGAGCACTGAACTGACCGGCAGATTTCAAATTTGGTTTGCTTCCAGGTGGCATTGGTATCCACTGGGAATTAATTTGTGTTCCTGGCATTGAAGCCTGATTCATCATGGCTGGGTTTGGCTGACCAGACTGGGCGTTCATGTACTGTGGGGAGTTATTTGCCATAGAGTTACCCGAGGGGGCTGGCATCATAGAGCTGTTACCTTGATTGAAGTTCTGATTGGTGGTCCCCCATTGCTGCATCTGGTTCATACTAGCCTGGACAGCAGCCGTGGCAACATTATCACCATTTGATACCATATTGCCCATTACGTGTTCCGACCATTGAGCAACTCCATTAGCAGGGTAGTTCATACCAACCCCATAACCCTGAGTTTGAAGTGCAGTATTTTGTGGTGAACAGCTATTTTGACTAGCTGCAAAATTGCGTTCCTGGGCATGCATTGGTGAAATGTTCATGTCACGGTGGACAACATCACCGTTAGTTATATTGTTATTATTGTTGTTATTGTTGGGGCCGGAGCCAGCTCCTGCGGAATTTCCAGGTCCAGTTAAACTATTGTTTGGACCATTCTGCGCAAACATTGGGTAGCCTCCATAACGTTCATTTAAAAATCTTTGCATATCATCAGGAATTATAATATCCTCGTTGTCCTCCAACATTTTCTCTTCCAATGCCATTTCATTGTCCATCATGTCCATCATGTTAAGACCGTTTTCCTGATCCTCCACTAGACTATAGTCTGTTGCAATGCTGCTGCGTGAAGAATTAAAAGTATTCATTGATTCTGTCTTGCACAGCAAGCTCTTCATGTTGTTCGGAATTGGCAGAGGTCGTACCATATTCAAACTATGGAACCGCTGCAAAGTCTTAAGGGCAGCAAAGCTAGGATCAGCCGTCCGCACGGGGTCACTAGCCCGACGAATCTCACGATTTGGAATCTCATGGGGCAGAGGGGTACACGATGGCGTACTGGTCCGGGCCCCATCTAAATCTCGACGATTAGCAAAGAAGCGGGCCAGCCTTTCATTTTGATACTTATTTGAAATATTCCTCATTCCATTGCAGGATAATAGGTTGGGTTGGCTACCGAGGGTGGCTTTTTGAAGTTGAGCCGTCATGTTGCCAATGTTGTTGCTCTCTCCATTGTGGCGCCTGTGGCTCATCGGAACATTGCCCGTGATATCATACTCGTACGGCGAATTCGTGATGCTGAGGTGCGTGGAGAACTGAGAAGACTCACTTGAACGTCGGCTTGAGAACTGGCTTCCGACGCTTCCATATGGGTATGGGCTGTTTTCAGAACGCATGCTACTCATGTAGGAACTCGTGCTGCTCGTGTTACTGTCCCGGCGGACAACGTTGTTTGAGAGAGCAATGTTAGGTAGATTCATATCTTGACGACCTAAAGAAAAAAAAAAAAATTAATGTTTTAAATATTATCAGGAAAACAAAATCACATAACATCAGGTTCATACTTGCATAATGTATATAGGCATCACAAACCAGCTTAGAGTTTGTGTAAAATTGAATTAGTATTGTGATACTAGGTTTTTTTTACTAGTACAGCATAATCACGTTGACACACCGGTTCCTGCTGGATCACCAAAGTTAAGCAATGTTGAACCGGGTCAGTACTAAATGGGTGACCATTTGGGACTTCCAGGTGCTGTATTTGCTCTCTGCTTATCTTGGCATTATTTCCATGCATCCTGAACTTGTCCTTGCCATTGGACTCAAACAGTGTCGATTCAGGAGAGCTGTGGTTGGGGATTGCGCAATCTCTGCCACACAATTACATGCACAAATGCCTTTACAGGAGGTATTCTTTGTCTTTCGAGACTGAACGGAAGCATCGTACTAGTTTTTTAAGCACATTAAAAATGAGAAGTTATAGCGTATTGATAGAAATGGCTTATGTTAAGTTCTAACGTTAATGTGATATCATGATGACTTACCCCTATTACTCCCTAATTGTGCACTGAACAGATACCATAATACTTAGTTCACTGCACCTCATCATAAAGGTCTATAAAAATTCTAGCCAGATCGGCTCAGTATTCTGAGAAAAAAAAAAATGGAACAGACAGACAGACAGACAAAAAGAAATATGATATAGATATCCTTCACATTCAGCTTTGATAACTGGTGTATTTTTGAGTTATTTTAATAAATTTTGGATACAAATAAAATGAAATCTATTTTTTATAAATGTACAATTTTGTATTCTTTGTTTTCAGGTTATTTAAAGATGGGCTATTATTATCAGTAATATGCCATCTTTTTTTTTTAAATGTTGGTGTTTTTTGTTTTTTTTTAACTTAATGTACATGATATTGTGCATATAAAAAATGTTCCATCTTTAAGAAAAAGGACCACCCATAAATATGGTTGGTTTAATATAGGGCTTGAAGTGATTTTTCATAAAATTAAATCCAAGTTGGAAACTTTAGTGAATGAAATACAAAATATTTTTTCCTATTATCAAATTGTTTATCCGTCTGCTTTTACATGTCCCAAATATAAGTTTGTTTTTTTATTGATTTATTTTTAAAAAGAAAAATCTAACTTTATCTCTACTACGAGATGAATCATACTAAGAATATTCAGTGTGTTAGCTGTTGAAATGAATCCTATGTGAACAAAGTTGTGCTTTCTGTCATTCTTGTATATTCTTATTATATATTTTTTTTCAATAGGTAATGGGATTTTTACCAATATTTAGGCTGGCTTCATCTATAGTAATGATTGTTTCAAATTTTGGGGCCATTAGTCACTCATATCCTTGGTCAAGTTAAGTTATTTTCAGTGACAGGCGATTTATTTTTTAAAGTTGATGTTTTCCAACTTAATATGCATGATATTGTGTTCCATCTTAAATAAAAACTAGCCTAGGTGTCCTGTGTTGCCCGGATGTTTGGAGGGACATGTTGAGCAAAAAAAAAAAAAAAAAAGTGGTAGTAGGCAGGCAGGCATCAGGCTCGAACCCGTATCGCGAAAGAGGAAAAGAATGTGAAAAAAAAAAAAAAAAAAAAAAGTGATGTGTTTGCTTTTGCACCCATCGCCAAACCGGAAGTGATGTAGGTTTAAATTAAGGCTAGATAATCGAAAAGAGGCGATGACTTTCACAAAGCAATATGGGTTGGAAACTTATGTGAACTCAATTTTTTTCTCAAATTATATTTTTGTTTCAGTTAAAAGAAAAATTATGTATGATAAATCGTTTTTGAGACAGTTTTTTTTTTTTTGTATGTTTTTAGCTGTTACTCATGGTGGAATGATAAAATGTCGCCTTAAAGAAAACAACACTACAGCTTTATTTTGAAACTTTTATCGAAAAACTCAATTCAGATAACTTGATTATTTAATAGAACTGACATCTATTCAATGTAGCCGTCTTCAGCTTCAACCACCGCCTTAATACAAGCCTGGAACTGAAAGCATACCTTTTCCGTAAGCGCCGACGGGAGCTCGGTGGATACTCGGCAGATGGCGGCAATCAGGCTGGCTTTGATATTGTGGGAGGTCATGTTGGTGATGTTTTTGATGTACGACCAAACGAAGTAGTCCAGATGGTTCAGGAGAGGAGAGGGATCAGTAAGAGAAGGGTACAAAGTTGTAGCTATCCTTCTGAAGTCAAGCCTGGGCCTCTTTGGACTTGTGGGGCAGTGTTGAGTCCTGCTGCCACACCCAGGGTCTGTCCGCAGGCCACCTGATTGCACCAGGGGATCACCACACTCTTCAGCACATTCAGGTACACGTTGATGTTGACTTGTGAGCCAACTTCGAAGATGTGAGGTGGCATGATGTGGCTCTCACTTGAAACCATACGAAAGACCATAACCGTGGCCAGAAACTGTTTTTCATAACCCTGGGTACGTCCCTATTATTTGTGCCAATCCAGCGATGCATTTTAAGGGTGCTGGCAATGGTCCTGTTGTCAGAACTTGGATCGGTAGAGAACACGAATTGTACAGCAGCACATCTCCGATTTTGGTCGTTAAACATTGTGCTACTTTCAGACATGATAGAAGGCTCCTATCTTGGGATTTACACACAACTAGTAGATAGCCCACAAGAAAAAAACTAAAAATAAAAAAAAAACGGTTTTTATCAAATGGAAATGGAATCACGCCGTCTTTTCTAGGGCGACAATTTTATCATTCCAACCTGTAATAGACTTACCCGTAAGACTTGCAATTCTTTTTAGCTGTGGATTGGTTTTCATTTGAAGCATCTTATTAGAGAGATCCGAGATGGATTGGGGTTGACTGTTGGTTCCATTGCAACGCCTATTATCTACAGAAAAAAAAAAATGTATTAAAAAATATCTGATTACATTGGGTTGATTGAGGATATATCATTGTATGGTAAGTTTCATGAATAAAATTTTTATTTTTTGTGCTTGTTAATATATAATCAACAGATAGATTTCTTTTTAAAGATGTGGTTTTAAGCAAAAACAGTACTTACTTGTCATGTCAAAAATAATATCCAAAAATTACAAAAATTCATCAGGTAGAAAATTATTTATAGTTAAAATTTGAGGAAATTGGATTTTCCTTAGATGTGAACACTTTGAAGATTGAGAATACAGGGGATATACTTATCTTCCTTTTCGCAATTGTAATTGCCAACATTTTGTTTTAACCTATAGCAATAGACTTCTTTTTTTTTTTACTAAAAACCCAGTAGCAGTTTTTCTACTTGATGAATTTTTGTAATTTTTGGATATATTACTATTTTCGACATGCCAATTCAATAAGTACTCTTGTTTTTTTGCATATTAAAAAATCGTTCTGTCAACTATCTTAAAACATTTTTTTTTCTTTATTTGGTTACTTCTTTTCAACCATATCTAATGTAGGTTAGAATTAGGCAGCGTTACGATTCGGGTTATGTGATGTTTCTGTTACGGTTAGGGTGTTGTGTTTCCTGATAAGTTTCCATTTTTAACAAAATTTCATATTTGCTTCCTGGAGATCAAAGCGTCTACTTCATGATGATGACTTTACTCAGTTTTCACAAATTTATTTTTTCCCAATATTTTATTCTTGCGTTTGCCAATTGTTGGCGGCTGCAATTTTCATTGCCTAAGCCTTTCAACACGTGATTGTTTATGTAATCTGCCCAGAATATGTAGACGATAATATGGTCTCTCCATATATTATTTTTTTTTTTTTTTTTTTATTGGAATCCTTTGAGATGAGTAATTTGTGTATTCATTTATTTGCGGACTGTTATCCTTATCTTCATAGCCGTCTCACATTTCGGCCAACTCATCCTCTGACCAACCACGAGAGGATAGGAATACTGAGTCTTGTAACTGTATCCCCAGTAATTACTGCCTTCCGTAATTGTTGCCTCACCACATTTTCGCCAACTATGCCTCTGGCCTGTTTTGGTTAGGATTGAGACTGCTATTTTCAGACAATGCTCATCTGGAACCGGAGATTCAACACCTCTATCCACTGGGCCATAAATCTCTATGATTCCAGGTGAGCATTGTCTGAAGATGGTGGTTTCAGTCCTACCCAAAGCGGATGAGTTGGCCTAAACATGGTGAGACAACAACAATTATGGAAAGCAGTAATTACTGCGGATACAGTTACAAGACTCAACAGTTCAATCCCATTGCGGTTAATCACCTGAAGAAGACCAGAGGATGAGTTGCCCGAAACGTAGTGAAACGACAACTATACAAATGAGGATAAGAGTCCACAGATAAATAAAATCAGTCTCTATTCTGCAGAAGCACCCAAAATTTTCAATGTTTCCAAGAACTAAAAATAATTACAAAAACTCTTCGTTTATGCCTCCATTTAGTTTGCTTTATTTTTTTATCTCTTTATTGCACATTCTTAACTCCCGGACGATGCTAAGTATAGTTGCTAGCTATAAATAAAACCATTTCTTACTGTTAATTGTGTTTGGTAGTTCAGGCAGAATTGACATCGCAGGTGTTTTATTAATTAATCTTCCTTTCATCTTGTTATTGAGATTCCGAGATGTGTTGAAGCGATTGGTGCGGGCTACAAGAGCTGCCTGCCACGAGATCTGAAAATAAAATGGTCAAAGTTAGCATTTAGAAATTTTAAAATTCAATTCAGCATTTTAACAAGTCAAAATGGTGCTTCTACATTATTGGGAAGAGATTTTATAGCCGATAAATGGAGTTTTCAGATAAAAAAAAATGGTTTCAACTGATTTTTTGTCAATTCTAATAAGTTACAATTATAACTTCCAAACTACGCAGTCGAAATTACCTGAATTTTACTAGATTATTAAAAGAAAAGAACAACTTTAATCATGTTAGCAGGTGAAAAATTGCCGCCATCTTTGTTTAATTCAAACAGAAAATTATCTCCCTGTTGAACTCTGTGTTTTGCGATCGTTTTCAAATTCTATGTCTATTTTCGTTAATAATTTTCTACCTTATCAATTTTCATAATTTGGATATAATCATCTTAAAAATATGAGGAATACATAGATACCATTGTTTTTGTGAAATTCAGTATTGATATTTCGGAAATTTCGTCCCAATAGTGTGGAAGTGCCGTCAAAATTTATACATTTATTTCAGACTGCAATATAGATGTTTAACAGTATTTATAAATTTTAAATTGATGTTCAGATTATAAATTATTTTTATTGAAATCCTTTGAGATGAGTAATTTGTGTATTTATTCTTTTTTTTTGCGGACTTTTTTACCCTCATCTTCATAGCTATTGTTCACCACATTTTGGCCAACTCATCCTGCGAACTTCTTCAGACAATCAACTGCGATGGGATAGGAATGCTGAGTCTCGTAACTGTATCCCCAGTAATTACTGCCTTCCATAGTTGTTGCCTCACCACATTTTCGCCAACTATGCCTCTGGCCTATTTTGAGTAGGATAGAAAACAGCTATCTTCAGGGCCATGGCACAGAGCTCTTGACTCTCTACGGTTCCCGATGAGCATTGTCTGAAGATAGTTTTCAATCCTACCCAAAAGCAGGCCAGAGGATTAGTTGCCCAAAACTTGGTGAGACGACAACAACTATGGAAGGCAGTAATTACTGGGAATATAATTACAAGATTCAGTATTCCTATCCCATCACGGTTAATCACTTGAAGAAGGCCAGAGGATAAGTTGGCCGAAATGTGGTGAAACAAGAACTATGAAGATGAGGATAACAGTTTGCAAAAAAATAAATTAATAAATGTTCAGATGCTAAAAAGTACAGATTTATAGATTTTCTACCACAATTTAGAATTTTAAAAGTCAAAATTTATAGATTTTAAACTGTAAATCATAATTTACGTGATTAAATGCCTGGTTGCTACTTAAATAAAAATTGATACAAACCTTTAATTTGTGCAGCATGTAAGGTTCAATGGCAGACAAAAATGATTAAAAAAAACAAAACAAAAAAAAACAATGGCTACTATATCTAATTATATGCTAGCAGTCTGATGAAGTAATGAGATGTTGCCAACTTAAATAAAATGTCTGTTTTCCAAACATAACAGCGTGTGGAATTTGGAGTAGTGAGCTTTAACAACAGTGTGTTGAATTTAGAATCGGGAGCATTGACAAGCAGGGTGTTAGAATTTAACACCAGAAAGTGTTAGTTGAAAGTATAGAATACTTAACAATCTATTTGGCAAAGTACAGAATAGTTAGCAATTAATTCTTTAACCACAATTTAAAAATACATATACAGAGGTTTTTAAGTCGTAACTTAAAATTTCAATAATCAACATTTATAGATTTTAAATCGCAATTTAGATGTTAAAAAGAATGTTATTGCAATTTGCTTTCAACTTTTATTCAACACAGAACAAGACATATTGCTACCGAGATGTAAAGGGCTACTGTGGATTAAGGACCATCTTTACAGGGACATCCTAATTAGAGAGTTGAGCAGCGAGATATCTATTCGCATTACATTTCTGCATATTAGTACAGACAGAATTGCAGGAAACAGGGAGGGAATTCCAAAGTTTAGCAGTTCAAAGAAATAAACTATTACAGTACAAAGTTCCCCAGCATCTGAGCACCTTTACAATAAAAGGATGAGATTTTATCACTTATTGGGTCAGTCAGTATTTATTTACGCTTAGGGAAGTATCAGTGCTACACATTCAATGCAACAATAAGTTTAACTGATTTGAACACGAGACTAATTAATAGCAAAATATAATTCAATTTACGATACTTCTGTACTTACTGACCCGCGGATTCCACAAAGTCTCTTGGGTGTGCTCGGCGACAGATGGGAATAACTGGAAGTGGACAATTGCAAAACATTAAACCTTTCTATCGATCCGGTAGATATCTCACTGCTGATGCAATTCACTACCTATATAAGAACCAGGTACGTCCAAAGATGGAATACTGTTGCCACATGTGGGCAGGAGCTGCTAGAAACGACTTGTCCTGCCTTGATAGAGTTCAAAATAGACTTCGTAGCCTCGTAGGAGATGTCCTTTTCTCTTTCCTACAGCCTCTATCTCACAGAAGAGATGTTGCGAGTTTGTCTCTGATGTATCGTTATTTTCATGGAAAGTGTTTGACTGAGCTTCAGTCTATGGTCCCCCCTCGCTAAACTTTCACAAGAAACACTCGTCTAGCTGAAAACACTATCAATAATTCCCCCCCACTCTTTATCTGTGCCTAAACCTAAACGTAGATTCCATGAACAAAGCTTCTTTCTTAGAACTGCACGTCTGTGGAATTGTATTCCGTTTTCCTGCTTTCCGGCTGACTACAATATGGTTGTGTTCAAGTCTAACGTAAATAAGTTCTTGATGAGCCGTTCCATATAAGTTATCAAATTTACCGAATTTTCATTACTAATGATTACTATATTGTCCAATTTCTACTGTACACTCTTTAACCCTTATCCTTGAGTGGCCTCTTGGCCTTGATAATGTGATGATGCCTATGTAAAAAAAAAAAAAAAAAAAAAACGCTAAAAGAAAATTATAATGACAACAGGAAAAACATGGAAATACAATAAATAAAATTACAAGCAACCCTAACCCTAACTTTAATCTGCACGATTAAAATTAATTTATTATTTCTTCTAATTTATAAAAAAAAGTAGCCTTCCTATGAAGTAGCCTTCTATATTCGTATTAGCAAAAAACAGATAGTGTGTTTGTTAAAAATTGATTCATGCTCAGCTGACCTTTTTCGGTTGCTTCTGTCAGCTGCCGAGTGAGTCTAAGCCAACTTTGTAGAAAATTGCGGGTTCTCTAAATATAGAAGCACCCAATTCATTTTACTCACATCAGCATCCTCGGGCTCTGGGATATCAACCTCTTCCTCAAAAGTGTCCGTATTTACAGTGCTCGTAATCTGCGAACCGCTGTGTACATGTTCCTCTATCAGGTCCCCATGATGATCAGTGCTGCAAGTGACGTTCACTTCAGGGCTGCTGTCAGGAGAGAGATGATGACTTGGACCTGTGGACGAACTCATGTGATCCTGAAAGAGAAGGGTATAGAGAACATGGTTAAATCAGAAATAGTTGTGTTTCAGTAGTGGAATTAGGAATACATTAACTTATTTATAGCATAGTGTATCTTGTTTTACAACATAACCATCGTTTGGGGTTGTTTAATATTGAAACTTAATTCCTTTAACTGTAACTAGTGATGGGTACCCGGCGTTGCCCGGGTGTTTTTTGGGGTATGTGAAAAAACCCCGAAAATGTGAAAAAAAACAAAAAAAACGAAGCCTTCACGACGCGCAGTTGAAAAATAGTAAAGTGTTTAAAAAAAAAAAAACAGGTGCGCGTTTTTGATTGACGTGACGGCGATAAGTATTCAGCAGTAAGCATTTTGTGCGGGACAGTTTTGAATGAGGTGAATAAATCGGTTTGTTTGTTTTTAAAAACCCGCTCCCTGTTTATTAGGAGGAGCGAAATGAAAGCTACAGTCTGATATGACGAAGTCGACATTGAACAAACATTACTTAGCTCTCTTGAGACAACTGGCTTTCGACCTGTGATTAAAGTCGAGTTTCGCTTTTTTTTATACCGAAAACCGAATGTAACGCGTGCCGATGCGGAAAATGTTGAATAATTAACGTTTGAAAGTCAATAAAATTAAATACACAGGCGAGCTCCGTGGGTAACTCTGAGATATTACAATTTATAGATGATGTAAAAAGTTTTAAGTTGTGAACCGAGCAAGTGCTTCTCTGAAAGAAGCCTTTTGTGGACATCGAGGAAAAGCGTACATACATACATTTTCGCTTTTATATACATAGATAACATTCACCTATAGGCAGTTAACTCAGTCAATCAGTAGGCAAATCCTTAGCATCCTTAAATATATACACAATTACTAATAGGTTTCTGTTTCTGCTACCATTTTCAGGTCAATAGACTGTGTAATGTGAAATATTGTAAGAATAAATCCCTCCTGCTGCAGATAATAATCAAATACAGTAATACCTTGAGATACGAATGCACTAAGATACAATCTTTTATTAAAATACAATGGTACATTATACCTATATTTATGCCATAAGATATTTTTTTGAAATAAGATTTCAAAAATCGTGTGCCGTCAAAAAATAAAAAAATGGAAAGCTAAGATAAAAAAATGCAAAATGCAAAGCAAGAAGAATAAAGTGTGTGTGTATGTATGTGTGTGTGTGTGTGTGTGTGTGTGTGTGTGTGTGTGTGTGTATATCTTAGGTTAGATTATTCTATCTCAGTCCTTTCTGTGTCCTCCTTCTCCTAGTTCACCTTCGCTCTGTCTCCAGGGTAAGTTGGTTACAATTTTATTCTTTCTATTTATTTTTAATCATTCTTTTTTAAATATTAAGCATTTACTAAGTTCATTTAATGTTTTTAATTGTGTATAATTGTGCTCTTTTTGAGTTACCATTTTGCGCGCGCGCGTGTGTGTGTGGTAGCCTTGCTTCTCTCCCTCTCTCCTCCTTGCATGCATCCCATGCGATAGCACTCACAGACAGCAAGTACAACTATTTTTTTTTTTATCGTTCTTATTAACATTTATTATTATATATCAACTTCCAAGTCACTATCGTTGTATTTATCTTTAGTGATTGCTGAGCATAATTTGAGATTGTTTTGGGTAAATTTCTTACCCTTGGAATGAATAATTAGTCTTTTAATTCAAATTGGAATAATTATTTTGAGATGTGATTTTTTCAGGATACATCGGCAGTCATGAAATGAATTAAATTTGAATCTTAAAGTAATACTGTAATATTATAAATGTATCTTTTTTTTTTTATAAAAGGAAAAATGGCTGCTATGTATTTTTTTTTTTTTTTTTACACAGCCATTTTTTCTTGTGCTCTGGTACCGATTGACATTTACTGGGGGAGAACTACATTATTCTCTCCCTCCCACATCCTTGCATGCATCTTGTATGCTAGCATTCATCTAAGCAGCGAGTACAACTATTTTTTTAATTGGCTGTATTAACATTATTATATATCCATTATTGTTGTATTTATCTCTAGTGATTGTTGAGTGGAATTTGAGGATAATTTGAGTTTGTTTTTTGGAACAAATGAATTCGGTTTCTTTTAATTCAAATGGGAATAATTATTTTGAAACGTGATTTTTTTCCAGATACGTCAGAAGTCATGAAATGAATTAAATTTGTATCTTAAATACTGTAATAATATTATAAATGTATCTTTTTCTTATAAAGAAGTTAGATTCCATTTTGAAAACCAGATATAAGGAAAAACTTCATTTTACCCTTGACTTTCTCCTTTCCGAAGAGCTGGCCGCTTGCAATGGAGTGACCGTCAAACATTCTTCTACATTTTTGTTATTGCCATCTTCTTTGTAATCCTTATTCTGAAAGAAGATCAAAACAGCAATTTTTTTAATGTCATACATTTAAATAAACATTCAAATATTATTTAAAACTTGATTCATCGGTTCAAAAATCGATATCGAGTACATAAAGAAATTTAAGCTAAAAGTGTACTTTAGTCAACAACAAAAAAAAAGCAGAAAAACAAAAACAAATATACAACAGATAACTGTTACCAAATGCAATAAAATTTACTTTCTAATTATTTGGAGAATTTCTTTTATCTGAAAGTGTTTAATAGTGTATTTCTATTAATGTTCGGATGATTAATCAGAATAGGGAATCAAAAATCTGAACTTTTTTCGGTATCAGAATTGGAAAAATTTGTACCTTTTTCCGATTCTGAAAATGATTCTTTTAATTGTCTTTTTTTTTTTTTTTTTTTTTTGCTTAACAAGGTTTCTATTGCTGGTACTAATGATGAAATGATAAATATTCATTCACTTAAAACTACTAGTAAAACTAAAATCTATGATCACCATCTACAAGTGCATTTTAATATTTGCAAAATTATATGCATCATATGGAATGTCACCTATTAGAAAGATGAATATTTAACGCATTAGAGGAGCAAGGCTTCTCAAACGTTTTACCCCAATGCACACCCCTGAAAGTTGGAGTACATGCGAAGTGTTGTTGTGTGTTTATGTATGTGTGTATGCATTTATGTATATATATTATATATACATTTATGTAAATGCATGCGTGTGAGCATTTGTGTACATGCATGCGTGTGCACATTTTTGTACATGCATGCATGTGCGCATCTATGTACATGCATGTGTGTACACATTTGTGTACATGCATGCGTGTACACATTTATGCATATGCATGCGTGTACACATTTATGCATATGCATGCGTGTACACATTTATGCATATGCATGTGTGTGCGCATTTATGCATGTGTGTGTGTGCATTTGTATATGTATGCGTGTGTGCATTTATGTATATGTATGCGTGTGTGTTCATGTATATTTTCTGTGTGTGTTTATGTGTTTTATTTATGTGTATGTGATGTAATCTTAGCACGTGTGCAGATACTTGTTAGGTTTTTGCCTTACTTAAGGCAAGTAAAATTTTTTGAAATGAGGTCATAAGTGATTCACCATAATGAGGTCAAAGTTTTACGACATTACCTGTAACACACAGTGCTACCAAAGTCTTTGACATTTTCTTCCTGATTTTCAACGCATTATCAAAAACGGAACATTCTCAACAATATTTTTAAAGAACAAAAAAAAAAAAAAAAAAAAAATCTCACCAGATCTGGTTCAGATTTCGTATTGCAATGTCCGTGCTCATTTCCTTTGTGCTTCTTGTTGGCATAGAATTCAGGCCCATGGACGGTTTTCACATGTTTCCGGAGTGAGCTGGGATCCGTATAACGTTTTGTACAGTTGGGGGCCTTACACACGTACGGTTTCTAGAATAGAGTACGAAAATTGAAATCTATCACTCAACTAAAATCTGGCAGCAAATAACATCAGTTTTGGAATTTGTGCAAATGACAAAATGGCGAATCGTTTTGGGCTGCCGTACACAATTGCAGGCAAAATGGTGACCATAGTAACTTCATCAGAACTAAAGTACAATTATAAGCAACAAAAAAAAGCACAAATTCTGCATTTGTTATTAAAATGCTTTTAGCATTTATCACATACTAGCCTGGATGCCCGGCATTGCCTGGGTGTTTAGAGATGTGTATTGAGAAAAAAAAACAATGGTAGTAGACAGGCAGGCTTGAACTCGTACCGCAAAGGAGGAAACGAATGTGAAAAAAACATGGCGTCTTTGCTGTTGAGCCATCGCAAAACCGAACGTCAAAATTAAGGCTACTCGATCAAAAAAAGTGGATGACTTTCGAAAATATCGAAAAAAAAAAAAAAAAATGCAAACCCTCCTTGTAGAAAAGTGCCCCATTGAGGGTGAAGAAATTAATGATTTTGGCCAATGTTTCGATATTTATTGTCCGAAAGTTTGAGGTTTAAAACGATACCGGTTTCGTCACATTCTGACATGCCTGTCAAAAGTTTTAGGCAGATATACAAACATACATACATTTAAACAGATTTTTACCCTTTATATTATAGATGAATAAATAGATGCAAAATTGGTATATTTAAAAAATAATACGTGGACATTTTTGATAATGGTGTTCTCATAAAATAGAACAGAAAATTTAATATAAATAAAAATACTTGTAGCATTTAGGTTAATTCGGTTCTGATACGATGATCTGATTTTATATTTTTGACTGTGTCCATTCATCTATTAGTCACAATTTTTAAAAAATAATAGCTTTGTCCGGTCATAAAATAAACCTTAAATATATTTTAACTTGTCCAGATTTCATATATATTATTATAGATCATGATTTCAAAAGTAAAAAAAAAAATTATTTAGGTGCCATCAGCTAGAATCGAAGCTGAAACTGTAGCATTCGAAACTGGTGACATTACTACTGTACCAACATGACACATATATGAACCAATTAAAAATTAAAAATAAACTAAGATGAATGTACAAAATGTTTAACGATCTTTTCAATTTTTAACTGTTTCGGACACCTTAAAAGAACGGCCTGTAAAAATTCCAATCATTTGAGGCCCCTAGCGGCGCTCGGCAACTTTTAGTTTTAGATTTGGAGGTTTGAAATATATAGACAAGCTGACATATAGTCATTTATATATTATAATAAAAACATTGCAGGCTTTGTCTCATTTTGAAACATCAAAGATTGCATTAATAGTAAATAAATTTCCAACAAATAAAACTGATGACATGACTGGTAAGCGAAACCAAAACCTTTTAGATTTCAGAATTTTCAGTCTAAGGTTTTATCAACTGACCTATTTAGCATTCTTAGAACATGACCCTAACAAAATAATTATAGCTTTGGTTTCATATCAGTGGCTTTACACTTTGGAGCAATTTCTAGAAATAAATTACTATCATGCTATTGAAATGTACTGAGGTTTGTACTTTTGAAAAACTCACCATCAAAATTTAATTGGATTTTAAAAGTTGGACATAAATAGCATTTAAACTGACAAATCAAACTTTGATTCTAACTAGCCAATTTTTGTTTGTTATTGTTGTGAGAGTACACTCGTCTGAAATAGTATAGAAAACTAAATTGAGAATTAGAACAGTTTTTTTTTTCCTTTCTTTATCATCTGTACAATTTGACAATAGTTATTCAGTATTTTGCTACACAATTCAAGGTGCAAGTCCAGAGTTAAACCTAACTAAAACATTTTTTTTAAATATACTGAAAATACAGAAAATATACCCTTCATGGAACGAAGATGTCATATTCAAAAATTCATATAAATTGATCAATTCTTTTTTTTTTTTTTTTTTTTTTTACTAAGAAAATCAAATTTTATAACAAAGTGCATATGGTATCTCTCAGTTTGCTATCTCTAAACTCATCAAAATTGGTGTATATGTCCCACTGATATATTCGTTTGAAGTGGCTGAGTGAGCTTTGCTACATTTATGAGTAACAAGCTGATGTATCATTTCACTGAACAAGTTCCCATGGTTGAAGCTAATATTCTTAGCATGAAGCTTGTGATGCACCTTTCAACGTCTGTCAACAGGTGTCTCTACCAGCCAGTATTTATGGCTTAACCAGCCAATCATAATCTTGTCAGGAGGAAAGACCCGGATGTACTCGCATTCATTGCATAAGTGTAATTCAAAAACAATACAAGAGACTAAAAAATAAACAGCAAATTAAATTTAAAAAAATAAAAATAAAAATATACTTACGGCATTCGAATGAGTTCTGTTCTGATGTTTAGCTCGGTCGGACGCATTGCTGAAAGCTTTCGTACAACCTGGAAATTCACACATATAGGGTTTTTCACCGGTGTGCGAACGGAGATGTGTTTTCAGATTTTCGAGACGCGAGTACGCCTTCGTACAACCTTCAAACTGGAAACGACAAAAAGAAGAAATAAAATTATATTTTATCAATATTGTATTTATTTAGTAAAACCGAGGTAAGTGATGATGGGCAAGTGGTTAATGACATGGACTGACAACCTGGGTGTTCCAAGCCGAACTTTCACAAAAACACTCAACTAGCTACAACCACTATATAAGATTTCCCCCACTCTCGAACTGTGCCTAAATATAAATACAAATTCAATAAACAAAACTCAAACTGGAAACAATGACAAAAAGAAAGAATAATACCAATAAGAAACAAAATTGTGTTTTATTAATTAGTGATGGGACGATTCCAATATCTTTCCTGATTCCGATATAATTACTGATTCCGATTCTTTATAAATCACTAAATATTTAACTACAAGGTTATTTTTCTCAGATTACGAAAAAAAAAACCCACAAAAAAAACAACAAAAAACACAAAAAAAAACACAAAAAAACACACAAAAAAAAACACACAAAAAAAAACACACAAAAAAAAACACACAAAAAAAAACACACAAAAAAAAACAAAACAAAAACAAAAAAAAACAAAACAACAAAAACAAAAAAAAAAACACATGTTGAATGTGCATATATCTTCTAAAACGTAAAAACACACGTGTGGGGCAAGGTTGATCTTTAGATTTTAGTTTTATTCGTTCGAAATCAATAAACTTATTTTATTATCACTATCAGTAGTGGAAGATTTTGTTTTAAACAAAATCAAATAAAAAAAAAGATAAAGGAATCGTTTTGGACATCGGAAAACATGCACGAATTTTTCCAGATTCCGATACCAATTCCAATACCCCAAAAAGTTCCGATTTTTCTGATTCCGATTAATCATCCCACCACTATTATCAATATCAAATTTATTTAGCATTAACTGAGGAAAGTGATACTGGTCTAGTGGACTGACAAGCTGGGTGTTCCAAGTTCAAATCCAGTTCGTTCCACAAAATAACTTTCACTTAAAATGTTGGCAATCTTTATGTGCTCTCTCCCGTAAGTATCTGATGTTCTTGTAGAAAATATTCTGACTAGAAAAATATTGAGGAAGCCAATGCCAACAATAGAAACTTCAGATTCATACGATATAATGATGACGAATATCAATCGAACCGTAATATCTAATGTGGTAGGCTATGCAGGCTTTCTCTGAAGAGAACATCAAATTCACAACCAGTCTCTGGCTTTCATAGGAAAGCAACAGATAGCACCTAACATTCCCAAATGGTCACGCACCTGGTAGTTTCACCCATGGGGGAATTCTACCCTCTTTACATATAATGGGAAATAACTGCTGTCAGGAATGCTGTTTCATCCCTAAGTTGAGCTGTCCATTTAATAGAGTTGCTTCCCTTGAATAGCATTTCCTTTCCAGAAGGCATGTTGGTGGGAAATTTGACTGCTTCAAGCTTGAAAACATCATCCTACTCCATCCATCAAAGCAAGTACACCTTTCGCATATTTTACGATGAGATCATAGAGTCAAGATGTTGCTTTCTTAATCTGACACAGGTTATACTAATTTGTTACCCTTTTTTCTTCACTTTGAAACACTCAATCTTTCTATTTCAGGCCTAGTATAGTCAACAGGTGGGGTTTATCATCTATGCCTCTTGGGGGAAATCCATCCCCCTGGGGGGGGGGGATTTCCCAACAGTCATTCTGTGGAAGTCCTGAAGGATTATGCTAGCAAAAACAGTTGCCAGGATATATGGAGAGAGTCTGACATCTGCTGAATTTATTCAAGCGATGGCACAAGAAGAGGAAGAAAGGTAGGCTAAAAGAGCAAAACTCGGGCCAGCTAAAAAGAGGGAGGGAAGGGGAAAAGCAAAGGGGAAGAAATCAAGAATGGAAATATCTGCTGATGCTGAGTCCAAGCTAGAGTTCAATTGTGACACTGAAAGTGATGAAGATTCGCAGCCAAAACGGTCAGCCCGAGTTGGCAACAACGATGGAGATGAAACTTCCTCAGCAAGAAAGCAGAAAGTAAAGAGAAATGGAAAAGAAAAGAAAGAACATGCTACCATCTCTGATGAAGAGTCACAAATCGGGGACAGTGATGAGGGCTGGTCAAACCAGTCACCCCATGATGATGATGACGACAATGATGAACAAACTCTGTCAACCTGGTCAAGAAACCTCTTCGAAAACTTTTCAGTCAAACAATAGACTAGGCTACCTTGTGTCGGGTGTAGAGCTGACTTTGTTTGTGTTAGGTGCCTTTCAAAAGACACTGTAGTTATATTGTTGCATACACTTTTGATGCTCAAAGGAGGCGAATGGAAGGAAGATGGGGGGGGGATTGGCCCTTTTTTTTTTTTCGTAAATATTGAAATTGATTTAAAACGTTTTTTTTTTCACTGACCCTGTTACACGAGTTCATTTTTTTTTTTACATATTAAACTGTTTTGATCTATATATATATATGTGTGTGTTAAATTTTCTTTTAGTAAAAACTATTATTTTGTCTTTGGCAGCCATTTTTGTAAAGTTGGGGGTGGAATTACCCCGGTTCACCCTACTGGTCACACTCCATGTTGCTTAACTTTGATGATCTAATATAGACCAGGGTGTCAATGGAATTATGTTAGTATTAAGACTCTTGTTAAGTATTTTTACTAATATATGAGACAAAAGAATATATAAAAAACAAAGTTTTATCGATATCATATTTATTTAGTAATTACTAACTTTTGTACTTGTGACAGTATTCAATTGGGGTGGGTTAAGCTGGCTCCAAGTGAATTTGATGCATCATGAGTAAAGGTAGTTCATCTAGATCTGTCCATAGCTGACTCCTGGACATACTTCAGCCATTCGCAATTCCATCATTATCCACTGAAGACGAGGGGCTGGTCATAGCTTCCAAGTCAGCTTTCACCATTGACCACCATTCGTCTAGTGCCATGCCGGTAGCGGTGTTGGTGCTATAATCTCTTGTGAATCAGGTCAGGTGGTAGATGACAAAGGTTGTGCCCAAACTATCGGAGCCTCCTGATAGGAAGTACTTCCTCAAGTATAAAAAACTTATATCGTGTATGGATTATGGTATTTTGGATGTGGTCGGAAATACGAATCCCAAGCAGACGAAACAGGAAACGGAAAAACCTCTGAAGGAAGGAATGTAGGTAAATCTTTTATCGCATAGTTTTTCCTTAAAAGGAAAATGGATTCCATGTTGTTCATTAGAAAAGGGTTTTTTTCCATACGTCTGATGAGAGGCCATTCTTGTGAATATTTTCAAACAATATAAAGTTTGAAATTGTCCGAATGGTCGCGAAACAATTGTAACAAACAATGAAAATACACTACATGTTGCTATCACTCCAACTTTTGTTGTCTTGTTTTTGTGAAAATATATATATATATATATACATACATACATACACACACACACAAGAGTTGTTCCAAAGTAAAGCCTTTTTTTTTTCAACTCAAAAGGTTAAAGGGCTACAAGGACAGGCATGGTGCCATTAAAATGAACGACCTTTTGTGCTCCAGAATTTATTTTTCTACATTCTCACCACCATTCTCAATGCAGTTTTGCCAGGAATTCAGTGATGCATCTCTGCTTCTGATGCATGTCCAAGACAAGGGCCACTTAGTCTTACACTATTAATAACTGCAACAGAGAGATGAAACTTTCAGATCATAAGTTCAGTCATCACAACAATACAATTTGCAATACCCTCTCATCCATTTGGGTGGAATGAAAATAGGAGGCATTACTTTTGGAAGGCCTCTCATATATATGTATGTAAACACATATATAAACTCATATATATGTTCGTAAACACACGCATGCATGCATACATATCGCACTATTTCTCTTACCGAGCATTTGTGAGGCTTTTCTCCAGTATGTCGCCTCATATGAACGACCAACATGTATTGTGCCTTGAACGGTTTCTCTTCTCGGCTACATTCTCGCCAACGACACACAAAAGACTTTTTATTTGACTGGATATGATCCTGGTTGATATGCTGTAAAAATAAAAAAGAAAAAGTAAAAACAGATCCATTTACAAATGTTATTCAGTATCTTTTTTTGTTTCTAAGAGTTATTCCCCTTTTTATATAAGGCCTTATTTCTGAGCTGTTATTTTTTGGTTATAAACCAAAAAATAACAGCTCAGAAATAAGGCCTTATATAAAAAGGGGAAGTAACTCTTAGAAACAAAAAAAGATACTGAATAACAAAAATGAATATGAAAAAAAAAAAAAAAAAAAAAGACGGTTGTCTAAACTTCAAACTAATTACAAAAACAAAAATACAGAAAATATCTTTATGATGTACTAATCACAAAATGAAAATGTCAGATTTCAAAAATACCACAAATTGATCAAGAATTTTTTGATACAGAAAATAAGGGTTGATTTTGATCTCGGTAGTTCGAATTGAGTTGTCTTTCTTTATTTAAAACTAGCAGGCCGCCTGGCGATGCCTGGTCATAAGATATGCATAAATATTATATTCTGATTCATACAGAAATTGAGACGTGTATACGAGTATTATGTTTTTTCTAAACAGTTCCCCACTTCAAACTAAAAAAAAAAAAAAAAAAAAAAAAAAAACACACACACAAAAAAAAAAAACATACTCGAGCTGAGATCAAAACCTTAACTTAAAAACAGCAAGTCAAGTATGATAACAATTAGGGTAGCTTGCCACCATCTTTAAAAAGTGTTTTCAAACCTACTTATTAACATAAGGAAGCTGTCATGCGTACCATTTTTTTCAATTTTGGCCTCTTAGCAGCCCTTTTTTTTTTTTTGGATTAAAACTGATTAAAAAGTTTTCCACATGTCTGAATACCCAATATACCAAATTTCATGTCTGTAGATTAAAAATTTATTGAGTATATAGGTTAAGAAGTGTCCTCACACATACACACATTCTCACTTTTATATATACATATATATCTATAACATAAAGCTGAATGTCTGTGTGTGTGCGTCTGGTCACGAATAGGCTCCTATATGGTTGACTATTATAGAAAACTGATTACATATAATGATAGAAGATGTATCGAGACACAGGAATGGGTATGTTTGATCTGGCATAATGATGATTCATTAAAATTGTGGGGTCTGCGTACATCCTGGACCACAAAGTATGGAAATAAAATTCTAAAAATAAATTTAAAAACGTTTACAAATGTTTTTGATATAGATGTACATTATAATACTTTGATAAGTATGTTTTAACTTAAATAGGGATGGTATAATAAGATTGTTGGGTCTGCGTTCGCACCTGGCCTCTATAGAATGGAAATAGGCACAAATTTTAATAAAGACTTTTCATATCTATCTGCGTAAGTATACTTTGATAATTATGTTTCAGTTTGAAGAAATATGGTATAATAAAATTATGGGGTGTTCATTCGCGCCTGACCTCCATAGAATAGAAATATCTCACAAACTGTAACAAGGTTTTTCAATATAGATCCAGAGAATATTGTGATAAGTGTTTCAGTGTGAACAGGTATGGCATAGTAAATTATGGGATTTATCTATTTTATTTTTACTTTCATCATATTTTGCTTTGGTTTTGATACCCTCAAATTCGAAGCTATCTCTTTACAACCCTTCCTTTTCATAACCTATCATACTTTCATAAATCCGAGTCCATTTTCTGTAGGCTGTTTTTGAACCCAGTCAACGACGGGTACTTTTGCTAGTAAAATATATGCATATGTATGTATTAAACAAATGAATAAATCTATCTATATATATATATATATATATATATATATATATATATTACTATATAGTTTTTATACCTTCCTTTTCTTTCTTTCTTTACTGATTACTACACATATGCAAAAACTAAATACACAATATGGCAGACCAAAACCCAAATTCTCGTTTACTCATAAAATTTGATTTCTTTAGTTAAAAATACCTACTTGATCAGTTTATATGATTTTTGGAGTATAGCATTTTCGTTTTGAGACGAATATGTACATCATAAAGATCTTTTTGCATTTTTGTGGGGTTTTTTAAAATTAGATTTCAATCTGGACAAGCACTATTTTCAGATCAGGCTGTCTGAAGATATTGGCTTTCTGAGACTTTTTTTCTACTTCCCTTCGCAAAACCATCTTCCCATTTCTCTTTCTACCTCCCCACTTCCTGATTGGTTTCTTAACTTAAAATGTACCAAACATTAATACTGTAACCCTTTTCCTTCTCCCATTGTAAAACTCTTTCATGTTCAGCAGGGCAGGGAACAAAAATGATAAAATCCATTATAAAATAACCAAGCTAAATAACACTGACTAGTGATTGAAGACACAAAGAGCTTGAAGAATAAAAACCTTCTACAAAATAACTGGATGCAACATGAATACTATTTTCCAAAATAACTGGATTCGGTATTAAATGTGAAAAGGGTTGATATGCCGTAAAACAAAATAACCAAACCAAGCCATTTTTTTTTTAGCTCCTTTCATCAAGTGGCTTCATGTCTTCTCTGAAGTGATTTCCATAAAAAACATTTTAATATATTTTATTCATAAAATGCAAAAAAATAAAATTGGGGTAATTTACCCTAACAAGTTCTTCCTGAGTATCAAACTCCCTGGAACATTCTTCCCAACGGCAGTTCGTTTCAATGAAGTCGGGCTCTCCTTCTTGGGGAATATGTCCGCTTCCTCTTTGGAGATCTTCAAGACAGGGTTTATCTTCATCTTCTTCTCCGGGGTCAGATATGGCTATATCAAATAGATGTAAATAAGTAATGTGAAGAATGGCTTTAAACATTCAAAACTAGTTTTGTTTTTTTTTCATGTAAACAAAATTAAAATAGATTATAGAAAAATACTTAATGTATAAAGATTTTTTTTTTTTTTTTTTTTTTTTTTTACAAAGGAATCACCTATCAAGGTCCGGAGTCTACTCAGGGATAAGGTTAATGAGTGTACAGTAGTCAATGGGACAATATAGTAATCATTAGTAGTGGAAATTTGATAAATTGGATTTCTTAAGGGGATGGCTCATCAAGAACTTGTTCACATTGGACTTAAAGACGATCACATTGTAGTCAGTTGGAAAGCAGAAAAACAGAACATAGTTCCACAGGTGTGCAGTTCTAAAAAAAAAAAAAAAAAAAAAAAAAAAAAGCTTTCTTCATGGAATCTATGTTTAGGCACAGATAAAGAGTGGGAGAAATTATTGATAGTGGTTTCAATTAGACGAGTGTTTTTTGTTAAAGTTTAGTTTCGAAATACAAATTCCAATATCCCATACAGATTGAATTGACTATTGTTAATTATAACAACCTTGTATTAAACTGCAACCTTACCCCAAATCCTAACAGAAATCTACTAATCATTAACACTACGTAAACGCCAGGCAAGATATATACTTATATCGGTGCGAGTTCAACTTTAATAAAGATTAGAATATCTAACCATATTTCTTCCTTTAATAATGAAATCACTGAAAATAGCCAGCGAACTTCCTTAATCTGAAAACACCCCTTTCTCTATTAATTGGGCTACTCTTAAAAAGTCAAAGTCTTATACCCCAGGTTCTTAATCTTGTCACCTTTGCATATCTGTAGCTATAAGTATAATTACCTCCCCCCAAAGTATCAACATAATCAATTCCAAAAGTGAACTTATTTCCCCAATGTAAACATAAGAAAAAATTCAAATATAACCAATTCGAAATTACTTAGCTTAATTCTTAAACCTTAGACTATAAATTTACTTAA
Source organism: Euprymna scolopes (assembly GCF_053919585.1). Classification (NCBI taxonomy): domain Eukaryota; kingdom Metazoa; phylum Mollusca; class Cephalopoda; order Sepiida; family Sepiolidae; genus Euprymna; species Euprymna scolopes. Next base: position 52,094,294 of record NC_136514.1, on the reverse strand, counting down.
TATTGAAGATTTATTTCATTCTTCTTTATAAATTGTTTTGTGAGACTAGAGGAAATGTTATATACTAGCCATGGCAATATATCTATGCATATGTATTTTTCTGTTTATGTTTGTATGCGTGAGTAATGAGTATGTATGCATACATGTGTGTGTGTGTGTGTGTATATATATATATACATACTGTTTGTTTAATTACATGTGTATGCGTGTCTACTGGGTGAGAGCGAGTTAGCTCCTTTAGTCTCACTTCTTATCCTATATCATTTTGTATGTGTGTATATGCATTTATACATTTGGGTATGGATATATGTGTATACAGACAATTGTACATATTACTAAATATTACTTATGATCTGTAAACCTCTTTATTCATTTAAATTTCCTTCCCAATTTTAAATAAATAAATTGGATCATCATTTCCATACAATTATTTTTCTATCTGGGTCAAAATAACATCACCTGACCTATATTTATTTGTTTTAAAAATAGATTGACAATGATGGTCATCCATTTGCCTTTCCTCCCCTTTCTTTCCTTTTCCCTCCACTATGTCTATCTTTCTTTCCCTCCCTCTTTTTTTGGTTTCTTGTTATTCTTTCTTCCTCTTCTATTTTCCTCGTTTTCTTTTTCACTCTCCATTTCTCAATTTTAATTCTTATTGCTATTCTTTGAATCTTCACTTCATCTTTCCCATTTGCTAAAGTGGCTTTGATATTTCCTAATTCCATATTGCGTTATCCATTACTTAAAAAAAAAAAAAAAAGGATTTTACTCCTTCATGAGCTGATTTACTCTGGACATCTGCGACTTAGTTTTCCCGTTCTTATGGATTACCAATGCATTATTTAAGGACTTTTTTTGGATTTATTCTATTTTTTCTGGATTTTATCTTTTTTTTTTTCAATGGATGTTTACCACATCCTTTTTTCCTTGTTCCTGTTTCCATAATTATTATGAATCTTTATCAACTTATTTTGTTTAACTATTTAATAACTTTTATGCAAATACGATTCATTTCATATTTGTAGTTTCTTTTAATGCATTAACCTGCAAAACTTATATAATTTGCAAACCTCTTCTCTGATAAGAATTGCATTTTTCAAAATTCCACAGAATAAGGTCTTTCAAGTTTATTTGTAATCCTGTTGGATAATTAAAAAAACAACTTTTGTGTATCTTCACAGGTTTTTTTTTAAATTTTGAATTAATTTTCAATAAGATTCTTCTAATATATATATATATATATATATATATAAAATTTGATATTAAACTGAGATTTCCATTCGGACTGAACCTATTAACCAAGCTTCAAATCAATGTAATGTGTGTGTGTACATATAATTTTATATATATATACTAGCAGATGTACATGACGTTACCCGATACTGAACATAATGTTAAATTGCTTTAAAACAAAAAACTGAAGTAAAAAAAATGGAAAGAAACAGACATGTGCATGTTATGTTTTTTTTCAAAACAGTTCACTTCTTGTAAGTAAAAAAAAAAAAAAAAAAAATACTCGAGCTGAGATCGAGACCAAAACCTAAAGACAGCAAGTCAAATACGATAACCTAGCTTTATAACGATAGCCAGCTTGCCAGAACTTTTAACAAGTGTTTTCAAACCTACTTATTCTTAACATAAGGAAGCTGTCATGTGAATGATTTGCGCATGCCTAGTCATGAAACAGTTGGCAAACAGATAAAGATCCAATGACCCTCAAATACCACTTTTTTAATTTTGACTGATTAAAGTTTTCCACACATTTGAATACTCTATATACCAAATTTCAAGTAAGTAGATTAAAAATTCTTTGAGTATATAGGCTGAGAGTTGTCCTCAAACACACATCCCCATTTTTATAGATATAAAGATAAATAAAAAATATATGTATATAAGTTTGTTTTATATAGAGATTTTTTTTAGGATAAAAATATATTTTTTAAATGTGTAAATAAAAATACTTTAATATATGAATAAAATAATTGTTTTAAATATATCATTTTTATATATATATATATTTTAAAGATATAACATTTTTAAATGTATAATTTAAAAATTATATAAATTAATCAAAGCAAATGCAAAACTAATTCTCTAAACCAATCAAAAAAAAAGTTTTAATACTAAGGTAATATATACATATATATATATTTAATATCTGTATATGTGTGTGTATGTGTGTATTTTTTATTAATATAAACAAATTTACATGGTCGCGACATTGGACACGCTAATGTTTTGGACAGATGTCAGGCAACTTAATAAAAAGGGCAGAAGAACAAAGAAAAATTAATTTAATGTTTGTTTAAGTGCCATCAGCTAGAATTTGAAGCAAAACATAGGACCTAAGACAGTGATTCAAATATGATAGCCACTAGGCCAGCTTGCCACACCATTTAAAAAGTGGGTACTTGTACAGTTTAATCAAGACATTCAAAAATGAAAACATCGAAAAAAGTTATATTGTACGTGTCAGTTTTGGACTGAAGATCTCCGGAAAAAAATTTCATTTAATTTGATCGAGTAGTTTTTTTTTACAGCGGAAAAACACATTCTTATGAGAGCGCGTTGAAGTCAGCCATTATGAAATTTGTTGAACATGCCATGGGGAGATAATTCCATGTAAAGCGCCGATACTCCCTCCCCATCTTTGTTACTAGCTTTTCTTCCTAAAAATCGAACCTTTTTCTCGGTATCATAAATTGTTTTTTTTACTGTAAAAAAAAAAAAATAAAAATAAAAAAATAAACTACTTGATGAAAGTGAAATTTATTTTTTTTTTCAGAGAACTTCGTTCCATAACAGATACATGCAATATAACTTTTTTAAAAATATTTTTGAATGCCTTGATTAAACTGTACAAGTACCGTATTTAATGAACTCCTTAAAAACTGAAACAATTATAAATACGATGGCCAGTAGGCCAGCTTGCCACAACCTTTAAAAAGGATTTTCTAACCTACTTATTCTTAACATAAGGAAGCTGTCATGTGAATGATTTGCTTCCTTTGCATGCAGTATACATGACTCCTCTTCTCCTTCCTTTAAATTTAATGTTTTATTTTAAATAAATAAAACTTTTTCTTTATTTGAGGACTGGTTTCTTCTGTGGAAAGCAACCATTTATTAAGTCACCTGACCAGGACTTCTGGTTTTAACCGACCATCTGTCCAAAACATTAGTATGTCCAGTGTTGTGACCTTGTAAATTTGTTTATATTAATAAAAATATATATTACTCTTATTAAGCAGTTATCACTCTTGAATACCTATAACCTGGTATGTATATATATATATATATATATATATATAACTTAAACATAAAAAGGAACATATTACATACATAAACATCTTTTTAAATATACTAACAAATAAATAGATACATATGAATGCAAACGCCAGACGAATTCCCTGAACCTAAATTAAATTGATTAAAAACAAAAAAGCATACTATCATTAGAGCCCCAATAATCTGGTATTTAAAAGTGCTTAAAAAAAAAAAACCCAGGTAAAAATGGGTAGGAAAAACGTAGGTACATATGTGTGTATGGGACGGGGGGGGGGTAACAGCCCCTTGCCCATCTCGAAAGGAGGACTGAACAAAGGGAAACGTTCCATGATAAAGTGACTTGCACTGCTTGCTTTCAAGTCTTGACATTTGGAAATGCTCTGCTCAGCCATCTGTAATGTTATCTGATTGTAACTGATCAGATGTCGGCTTCAAAATGGGGCACACACCTTGAAGACATTCAGTTTCTTTTTTGATCTTTGACCGTTTGAAATGCTCAGCCGATTGGTCCATTGTACTACTGCTAACCACGCTACTTCCAGCATCACCTTTGTTGCTGGTGGTTGACGGAATCTAGAAAAGAAAGGAAAAGAAAGTAATACATGCAGAGACACATTATATATATATATATATATATATATATATATATATATATATATATGAAATGGGTTGAGAGATTCCAACGAGAGAAAGATGTATATTCAAATGAGTGAGATCACCAACAATTATGTATATTTAAACTTATTTAATTATTTACTGTATTTTTAAACTTATTTAATTATTTACTGTATTTTTAAACTTATTTAATTACTTAATGTATATTTAAACTTTTTTAATTACTTAATGTATATTTAAACTTTTTTAATTACTTAATGTATATTTAAACTTTTTTAATTACTTAATGTATATTTAAACTTTTTTAATTACTTAATGTATATTTAAACTTTTTTAATTACTTAATGTATATTTAAACTTTTTTAATTACTTAATGTATATTTAAACTTTTTTAATTACTTAATGTATATTTAAACTTTTTTAATTACTTAATGTATTTTTAAATTTTTTTTAATTACTTAATGTATTTTTAAACTTTTTTAATTATTTAATTTATTTGTATTTTTAATTTTTTGAATAATTAAAAAATTAAAATACGAAATAAAATAAGTTTAAAAAATACATAAATTTTTCGTTACCTCACTCTTTCTTTTGTGTTAATTCATGCAGATTTTGTATTTATTATTAAAGAGCCAATTCTATTGATTATTATATTGTACCTAATATATAGTGATTTTGAAACTTTTTAAAAGAATTATAACTTGGGTGCTACCAACTAGAATCAAAACGAAAACATTTAGCTATTAGATAAGCATTGTATTAAACACTTACGACATTGAATCTGATGATTCGTTACGGCAAAAATCACGCAAGCGTCTTATACAAGGTGGAACAATAAAATTATCACCCTAGAAAAGACGACATGATTCCATTTCCATTTGATGAAAACCAGTTTGTTTTTTTCTATCATGTTTGAAATTGATACAATGTTTAATGAGCAAGATCGAAGATGCACTGCTCTTTACCAATCCAAGTTATGACAACAGAACCATTGCCAGCGCCGTCAAAATGCAAATCTGGATGGTTTGAAGGCATAGCTAAATGAAGTTTCCAGCTATGGTTATGATCTTTGGTGTGGTTTTAAGTGAAAGCCAAATCATGCCACTTCACATCGAAGTCCGTTTGAAAATCAAGATCAAAGCGTACCTGGATGTGCTAAACAGTGTGGTGATCCCCTGGTGCAATCAGGTGGCCGCTGGCAAACTCCGGGTAAATCCAAAGAGACCCTTCAGAAGGAATGTTATGACTTTGTACTCTTCTCTCACTGCCCACATCTTCCCTTAACCTGAACTCACTGGACTACTTCATTTGGTCATACAACACCAACATGACCTCCCACAACACCAAAACCAGCCTGATCACTGCCACTCACCGAACTCCTGTCGGCGCTTATAGAAGAGGTATAAGAGGCAAACTCCCAATTCAGGACCCGTATCGAAGCAGTGATTGGAGAGAAAAGCCAGTCAAGTTGTGAATTACAGTTTACAATTTCAATTTGTACGAATTGATGACAAAAACATTTTGTTTTTGACATGTTTTTGACATTTATTTTTGCATGTTACTTCCTTTGCATGCAAGTTTGCTGTCAGTTGGGAAAGAAAAAGAAGACTGTTGCTACTTAAGTGAATAAGCGAAGGTTTTGTCATCAAAAAAACAAGAACGAATACTGATTGGAGTCAGTGTTTTATTCTGAACTTGAAATAGAAATTAATTTCCTAAAGATATCGTCTGGTCACAAAAAACAATAAAAAAAACAATTTAAAAAAAATCTAAGTTTTGAATCAATTTGAATAATTATACAAATTAATCATGTAATCTATTTTCAATTAAAAAAAGAAATAAAAATGAAAAATAAAATGTAAATTCACTGTTTATTATGAACAAATTAAATTTGATAAAAAAATTTCAGTTTTCAAAAATAAATTGTGCAGTGAAAACTTAACTTTTATCAAACTTATTTAGTTCAATTAATATTTAACAGGATATTTGATTCTGATACTATTAAAATTAGTTTCACATTTTTATGGCTTTTTCTTGCATTCCTGCTTTGAATGCTGGCTCAAATTTTATGACCAAACAAATGAAGAAAAAAAAAATACACATTTTGAATTGTTTGACTTGAGTAAAGCTTTGAACAATGAAAAATAAGAAACGAACGTCATCACTGGTGAGATTAGATACAATAAAATTGAAGTTGAACATTTTTTTAAAAAAACCCTGAAAATGATGGAATGAGAATCTCAAATTTAAAAAAATTTTGTTGGCATTGAGTAGAATGATTTAACAAGTTGTATTCATTTTTACTAATCCTTTGGAATACGCCCATCTTCCATGCGGTAGACATGGTTCAACTAGTGTAATCTGCATTGCCTGAGGAGGGTGAACATGCTGGGAAGGCTTGTGTGGGATAAAACGTTTGTGTTTGACACCTTATCCTGGAATGTGCTGATGATGCAGGCGTTGGATGCTGCCATCTTAGCCTGAGATTTTTCCACACTCTGCATGCAAGCAAGTATTATAGCTGCTTTCCTGACCTTTTTTTTTTAATTTCAGTGTCAAGGAAGAGGTTGTGGACCCAAAATATGTGAACTGGTGAATGACATCAGTGATGGGAAATGATTTCTGTGTCTTGCCTCATCATTTTTGACTTGTTCAGACTGATGTTAAGCCCCAAATCCTTGCAAGCCTGTAAAAAGCACTTCAATAGTGACTGCAGTTCCTGCTGGATATGTGTCACATCCATATAATAAAGCCAAGCCGGTCTATTTCTCTTAAGTTTCTCATTCGATAAGACTGCAAACTGAAACCTTATTAGATTCTAACTAGCCAGTTTTTCTTCTTAATTCCCACCACGTTCTTTGCAATATAGATGAGAGAGATAGAGATAAATCTAATGTTTACAAACCTGTGGTTCTAATTTAGGGATCGGTTGCATTAGAGGTTGGGAAGAAGAAGGCAACAGATGACCAACGGTCTGCTGCCGGGCTAACATAGGATGCATCACTTGGTAGAAGAACGGAGAGGGTGGAAAAGCCCCTGGACGGAGGTATGAAGAATTTGGAACGTGCTGATGGGCTGGGCTCACGGCACCAAAAGAAGCTACAAGAAAAAAAGAAATAAAAATTCATCAATTAGTACTGGCCAGTTTTAAAATGACCAAGAGATTTAATTTTTGCAGGGATATTTGCCAGCTGAAAAGGTGTTCATAGGAACCATTGGCTATAATCATCTTTCTTTATTGTTAGCACCATACATTAAGTGGCTTCATGCCTTGGTTGGAGCAATTTCCATAAAAAAATTTGGGTACTTTTTTTTACGACCGAACCCAGCATAGTTTTACCTTCTAAAAAGGAATCAAAATCTACTTTTTTTTTTGTCTAATACGTTTCAACAGCCTTTAAAAGATAATATAAAAGAAATTTTAAAAAAATAAAAATTTAACATTTTAGAGTGGAGGATTACTTTCCTATATAAATTCAATGTAAAATGAGCACCCACTTCTGGATTAGGTCATAAAAAAAATAATAAAAGTCTTTCCTACTAGATGCTGTCATATCCCTTAATAAAAATACACATGCAGCTTGGAACCAGTTATGAATTTAATAGTTCTCTAACCTACTCCTTCACAAGAAGCTAGCTCAACCCACCCAAGATGAATCCCTATACCAGAACCAGAGATCTTAAAGCCATGTTCTTCAGAGAACTCGTAAAGATTAGAGCGAAGAAGGATTACTTACCAGCTGAAAGGTGTCCATAGGAACCACTGGCGGTGCTAGAACTTCGTGAATTGTGTAGGAGCGGGGTCAACTGAAGTGAACCTTCAGAACTTCGGGTTAAACTTTGGATGTCGAGGTAATCGGAAATAGGAGAATGAGACAGAGCTCTTTTACGACTTTTGCCAACGATGGAAGGTCGGGGACTAGTTAGCCGAGAACCTGAAAAGCGAAAAAAAAAAATAAATAAATAAAAACTAAATGTATAAAAAAACATTTGCTTATATTAACAATAAAAGAATGTAAAATTCCTGTCTCTGTCCGGTTAAAACTCCGAAACTACCAAAGATATACTTACAAACCTTACATATTCTCATTTAGTATCACTTCAAACTAGTTATCGTAAAACAAAACAAAACGTTGTAATATTCATTGACTTTGGATCAAAGAATTGAATTAGTGCATTAATAACCTAGACAAGGTTCAAAAAAAGAGTCGCCAACCTGATATGTCCTGAACTTTAATCTAAGCTTCAGCCTCTCTCCCACCGACGAAATGTTGCATCCCTCTGCCTGTTCTACAAGTATTTTAATGGTGAATGCTCTGACGAACTGCAAGCACTTGTGCCCGTACAACATAAATACCCCCCCCAACAAGCAGCTAAATCCCACTCCTACACAGTAGAGTACCCTAGATGTAAGAGAGCTTTCTACTCCAGTAGTTTCTTCCCCAGAACCGCTAGACTTTGGAATTCCCTTCCGGGTCCCTGCTTCCCCAACTGTACTGATATGCAGAAGTTCAAGTGTAATGTGAACCGACATCTTGCTGCCCAACTCCCTATATAGTACACCAGTAGTTTATGTCCCTGATAGTAGCCCCTTACACCAAAGTGTCACTGTGCCTTGTTTTGGGGTGAAAATGTAATAAAAAAATTTGTAAAAATAAAAATTTAAAAAATTGTTCATTCAAGAAACATTTACTATTATTCTTACTGGTATTTGATCGAAAAAATAATTGAAAAGCGAAATTAGGTCAAACAGTCAGGCTTTATCGTTATTTTCATGGCAAGTGCTCATCTAAGCTCCAATCTATGGTCCCCCACTTGCCAAACTTTCATGAGAAACACTCGTCTATCTGAAGCCACTATCAATAATTTCCCCCATTTATATGTGCCTAAACTTAAACGTAGATTCCATGAACAAAGCTTCTTTCTTATAACTGCGCACCTGTGGAACTCTTCTGATTGCCTGCTTTCCAGTTGACTACAGTATGATCGTCTTCAAGTCTAACATAAACAAATGAGCCGTTCCCCTTAAGTAACCCAATTAACCAAATTTCCACGACTAACAATTACTACGATATTGTCCCATTGACTATTATACACTTTAATCCTTATCCTCGAGTGGCCTCTGGCCTTGATGAATGGTGACTCATATAAAGGGGGGGGGGGTCAATAAATGTCAGGATGTCCGTGAAACAGAACCATAATGATCAGTAGTGGTGGAAATTGGTAGAATTTGATTATTAAAGAGGATGGTTTAACAAAAATTTGTTTACATTAGACTTGAAAACGACCATTTTGTAATCAGCTGGAAAGCAGTATCCTGGTGTAGAGTTCCACAGGTGAGCAGTTCTAAGAAAGAAACTTTGTTGGTCATGGAATTTGTGTTAAGTTTGACACACAAATAAAGAGTAGGGGGAATTGTTGATTGTGGTTGTAGCTTAACCATTGTAGTGAATGTTTTGCGGCAGAGGTGGGAGTCATAGATTAAAGCTCAGTCGAGCATTTGTCATGAAAATAATGATAGAGCAGAGATAAACTCACAAAATGTCTGTTCTGTAAGAAACAAATTGTAAGGAGTTGGTGTGTTTTCTTTTTCCTAAACATTGAGTAAAATTGGTTTTAAGAATTTATCGCTTAAATATTTGCACACATATATACATACGTCTGTTTTATTTATATAGAAGATACGATTTATTGCGAACCCAGGTTCGACCTGACATTTTACAAGATAATAAGAGCACAAATGCCGTTATCATCGTCATAATCATCATCATCTACAATAACAAATTTAGTTTAAAGAATTAAGCATATATTTAACTAGACTACCTGTGACCCGTTGGGTCAGTAGGTTATATTAGCTATGGAATTCATGTATGAGCGTGACACGTGAAGAAAATTTTTTTTTTTTTGACATATGACATAAACATTTCTATGAAAGTATATTAAAATGAAAAATCACGGACGGATCACTCAAACATGAAAAAAAAATCCTCCCTATTCGTGTAAAGTTATCTATTTTTCCGAATAATCGCTCAAAAATCGAAAATTAAACATGATTTTCCTACAAACTGAACACTGACAAAAAGTCATTTAGCAGCAAAAACGCACATGAACCTACCAATGAGAAATATAAGAATGAAAAACCCATATTGGAATCCTTCAACCAAGTTATAGAAACTTAAAATCTAAAAAAAAACTAAATAAATAAAAATAAAACCTGAAGCAAAAAAATAAAACCTAAATAAAAAAAATAAAATAAAACTAATATTGAAACAGATTAGTAAATGTGTCAACAAATTCACAATTCTAAAACTACTATTTTGTATCTAGAAATGCAAACAAAAAATAAAAAAAGAAGGAAGGAAGGCAAAGGGACGGATAGAGAGTAGTAGAGTATAGTAGTTCGGGTCAGAGTGGACCTGGGAGCAATGGCAATTAAAGGGTGACTCCACACTCCCCAAAGCCCGCAAGCTGGGGGCCTCACCATTGGATATAACTTAAGGTCATATCCAGGACCTCGTTTAGTAGAATGAAACATTAAATTATAGTAATTATAATAATATCATATTTCTCATGAATTTATATGATTATATGTGGCTATGTAAGTTTCATCTCTTTGTTGCAGATATTGACGGTGTGAGATTCTAAGCAACCCATGTCATTGACGTGCGTCAGAAGCAGAGATGCATCATTGAATTCCTCCACATAGAAAAAAAAATTGAAACAATTAACATTCAGTGGAGCTTGTTGAATATTGACGAAGCCAATGCAGTTGATTTCAGCAGAGTTACGAAAAGGTTTGTCAATTCAGAGTGGTGACAGATATGAGTAACGAAACGTGCTTTGAACTTATAGGATCAAGGCATCAAAAAAAGGCACGTAAAAATGCATTGAGAATATGTTTTTTTGTCGGCAAGTCGAAATGCAAAAATGTTCAATTTGACGATATATCTCCGTAAATGGACCACATATATTGGCTATATAATTACTAGTAATTATATAGGTCTTTAAGCAATGGTAATGTGCTTTGTTTGTAGTTTATAAAAGAAGAAACAAAAAGTTTTAAATGTTAGTAAATTGTTAGTGAAAATTTCCTTACTTTCAAGAGATCCTGGTAAAAAAAGTTAAATGCATACCGCAGATATTAAAATATGAGACACTTACAATTGAATTTTACTTTTTTGAATGCATCTTTTAAACTCATGAATATTCTAATCAAACTCAGAAATCTTTGTCAAGCTTGGGAACTTGTGTGATACTATGGACTTAATTTAGTATTGCTGGCACTAATGATAAAATGAAAAATATTTATTTCATCCACCCAAACAAAGATTTTACTTGTTATAAATCATACTTGGCGTATGGCTACAATTTCCTGTTAATTATAGTGCTATATGACCAGAAGTTTAAGAGTTTATAAGTTAAATATTTACACACACACAGACAAATTAAATACATCTACCATTTTATTTACTTTAGAGAGAGAGAGAGAGAGAGAGAGATGGATGGGTGTATGGCATAATCACATCGACACACCGGTTTCCACTGGATCACCGAAGTTAAGCAACATTGAACCTGGCCAGTACTAAATGAGTGACCATTTGGGACTTCCAGATGCTATATGCTTATCTCTGCATTGTTTCCAGTCATCCTGGACTTCAACTGGCCATGAGACTCAAACAGTGCCGATTCAGGAGAGGTGTGGTTGGAGATTGCGCAACCCTTAACTCACAATTACACACGCAGCTGCCTCAACAGGGGGGGGGGGTATCCTCTGTCTTTCGAAACTGAACAGAGACATCAAGAGAGACAGAGCTAGATTATACTGATGAAGACTGAAAGTACAGTCGAAAATGTTTTTAAAAAAAAAAAAAAAAGTATTTTTACCAAAGATATTTTGTATTCCTACATATCAACAAATAGAGAAAAGATATAAATATAGACTTTTCGTATTGATTTTTTTGTGCTCACACACGCAAACAAACACACACACACACAGCTATAAAAGATATAGATATACAGTAGATATTAAGTATGCAATTAAGAATTACTCAAGACTAGCGGGGGGTACCCGGCATTGCCCGGGTGTTTGGAGGTGTGTGTGGCTTTAGGTAAATCAAAACACCTGAGTGTTTGTGTCGGGGGGAGGGGGAATTACAAAAAAAAGTTTTGGTAGGTAAGTATGAAGGATCGAACCCGAACCCTTGAGTCGAAGTTGGAAATTAAAGTGTGAAAAAAAAACCCAAAAACATGCGACGTTAACCACTGGGCCACCACAAAATAGTAGCGGAAACATGTTTGAATTTATTTAAATATTAAAACTTGGCAGGTGCCCATACTTTATGAGGTCAACTTTGACTCCGGGGCAGTATTTTATTTAGTGTGGGGCAGGATTTAAAAAAAAAACTTTTTTTTTTTTTTGTTTCCCCAAAATGTTATGGGGAAAACCAACTCCCCATAAAAAGGAGATTGACCAAATTGAATAGCAATTATCTGATATAAGGAGAAACTCCACATTGATCAAAGCTGATTGCTCTCGAACGTTTCCAGAAAAATGCCGCTAGAATTAGTTTCACTTTTATTATACGAAAAAGCATAATGCACATGCGGCGATCGAAAAATGTTGAATATTTATCTATTCAAAGTCGAGCAAATTAAACAGACAGGCGACCCCCGTTGTTAACTCATAGATATGATTTAGACGTGATATAAAAAGTTTTTAAGAAGCGAGTCGACCGATCGCTTCTCGGAAAAAAGCCTTTCTCAGACACACACAAAAAGCGAACATACACACACACATTTTTGCTTTTATATATATATAGACTAGTGAGGGGTACCCGGCGTTGCCCGGGTGTTTTTCGGGGTATGTGAAAAAACACGAAAATGTGAAAAAAAAAAAAGGTGCCCGTGAAAAAAAAAAAACGAAGCCTTCACGACGCGCAGTTGGAAAATAGTAAAGTGTTAAAAAAAACAAAAAAAACAGGTGCTCGTTTTTGATTGACGTGACGGCGATAGGTATTCAGCAGTAAGCATTTTGTGCGGGACAGTTTTGAATGAGGTGAATAAATCGGTTTGTTTGTTTTTAAAAACCCGCTCCCTGTTTATTGGGAGGAGCAAAATGAAAGCTACAGTCTGATATGACGAAGTCGACATTGAACAAACGTTACTTAGCTCTCTTGAGACGACTGGCTTTCGGCCTGTGATTAGAGTCGAGTTTCGCTTTTTTTATACCGAAAACCGAATGTAATGCGTGCCGATGCAGGAAATGTCAAATAATTAAGGTTTGAAAGTCAATAAAATTAAATAGACAGGCGAGCTCCGTGGGTAACTCTGAGATATTACAATTTATAGATGATATAAAAAGTTTTAAGAAGTTGTGAACCGAGCAAGCGCTTCTCTAAAAGAAGCCTTTTTGTGGACATCCAGGAAAAGCATACATACATACATTTTCGCTTTTATTTATATATATATATATATATATATATATATATATATATATTTCTACTCGCTCATGGTTGTTGAAATATATCTAAAGAAGGTCGAATATTACATTGGATAAAACATTGTAACAATAAACACACAAGATGAGAACAGCAGCCAATGTAATCGATTGATTCAAAAGATGTTGCTTCAAACTCATCAAAAAGCCTTACCCTGACTACTTGATTGGTTGTTTTTGTTTTACGGCATATCAACCCTTTTCGGGTTATTTAATGCCGAATCCAAAGATTGAAGAAAAATTTTTTAGTAGAATATATTTGTTGTTTTCAAGTCGGTTTCTATTTAACCCATAGTTGGAACCCTAACAGGTACTACCACTCCGGGTCAGAGTGGACCTGGGAGCAATGGTAATTAAAGGGTGGCTCCACACTCCCCAAAGCCCGCAAGCTGGGGCCTCACCACTGGATATAGTTTAAGATCATATCCAGGACCCCCATTGAGGGACTTTTACCCTCTGCAGGGGGGCAGTCGGTGTATTCTAATGCCCCACCGACAGGGCCCTGACTACTTGAAGACCTAATGAGTCAGAAATGATATTCTGCTAAAGAAATGGTAAATTATGGAGAAATTCTTTGCAATTTGTTAAAATGTGAAGTGGCAAAATCAATAATGGAATATGCTCTAATGAACTTCTGGACTGGTGCCTCCCCCCAACATGAATAGATCAGACCAACCTAACACGCAGCAAAATCCCACTCCTTCATTTCTACTCTAATGGTTTCTTCCTTCTGTTAGCCTACCCCCCCCGTTCCTTGCTTCTGACTATACCAATATGTAAAAACCTTAAATATTATGTGAACAGACATCAGCCCACTGCACAATTCCCCACTTAGGATAGTTCTGTAACTATTAGTGTTTGGACAAGAAAGCGGAATAAAAAAAATAAAATAAAATAAAAATAAAAAAAACAGAACTTTGGGGGGTATCAGAATAAAAAGATTTGTATTCCATGATTTTCTTTTATTGTTTTTTATTTGTTTATTTTTGTTTCAAACTTAATTTTCAACAGCTCATATTAATAATGAAATGATGAATATTTGCTGATTTTAAACTACCGGTAAAACTAAAATCTTTAGATCATCCCAACAAGCGTATTCTTATGTTGGCAAAAATATATGTACAAATATGGGGTTTTGATGTAATCCATCCACGTAGCAGAAAACAAAAAAAAGAAAGAAAAAAGACTATATATTTAGAAATTTAAAAATCGGAATCTATAACTATATTGGAATCAGGAATTCAGAACAGAATTGGTAATTGGATTAGAATAAGGAAAAATTTTGGAATCGTCCCATTACTAGTAAGTATGGTCTTCAAGCAATGGTAATGTGCTTTGTTTGTGGTTCATAAAAGAAAACAAAAAGTTTTAATGTTAGTAAAAAGTTAGTGAAAATTAATATTTACTTACTTTCAAGAGATCCTGGTAAAGTAATGCTCCCACTGCCTGGAGTTGGAGGGATATCAGAAAACATACTACGCTGACTCAAACTAAGGGGTCCTGCGTAATCACCAATTAGAGAACCAGCACCTCCCAATGGAAGACCTAAAACAGAAAACAAACTAATATATTTGCACACAGACATAATTGAGATATATATATATATATATATATGTGTGTGTGTAGAATTTCTATTTCCTTCTTATTCTTTTTAATCCAAGGTAAAAAAAAAAAAAAAAAAAATCTCCAACTGTGCCGTTTTTTTTCTGAGGAACATGAATCTGTCTCTGATGAGTTGTTTGGTGAATATCCACCATTCAACGAAACACGTGTAAGACGAATTATACTACTAATAAAATAACATAAATGTGAAGTCTAGCTTTGGTTTGGAATGTTTACTTCTGATACATATCCTCTGAAAGTATAAATTCATTTTTATTGAGCTTAATTGTGGCAATTTGGAAAAAAAGTTAATTGAACATATAGATTAAAGGTATATATTTTTCTCTAGTCAAACATACATATTTATGTATATATTATTAATAGTCAAGTCTTCAAGGTTAAAGCTCAATGGATGTTATTTTTATAACTATAGAGCATATGAATATGAACAATAGGATGCTAAATTCAATTTGTGGCAAACTTTCAGGAAAAACTAATAGACAATAGTCTGGACTAACGGACGCATGGATGCCACTGAAAACATAGGTCCCTCTCCAATAAATGTGACCTGATAAATTTTGTGCTTGAAGCTCCTGTAAAATTTTGATTACTGACTGAACTTTTGTATAAGCAATATCGCCTGAAGAGGTCTCTAGTTACTTGTAACTGGCTGACCGAAATACGCTCATGAAAAGTATATATATTTTTTTTTTTTTTAATTTTTTTTATTACATTTTCACCCCAAACAAGGCACATTGCCACTCAGGTGTAGGGGGCTACTATCAGGGTCAGCAACTATGGGGGCACTATGTAGGGATTTGAGCAGCAAGATGTCGGTTCACGTTGCACTTGAACTTCTGCATGTCAGTACAGTTAGGGAAGCAGGATCCTGGAATGGAATTCCAGAGTCTAGCGGTTCTGGGGAAGAAACTACTGGAGTAGAAAGATCTTTTGCATCTAGGGATCTCTACTGTGTGGGGGTGGGATTTAGCTGCCTGTCGGGTTTGTCGAGGGTGTCTGCGACGTGGGGGCACAAGTGTCTGCAGTTCGTCAGAGCACTCACCATTAAAATACTTGTAGAACAAGCAGAGGGATGCAACATTTCGTCGATATATATATTAATCAAATTCAAATATAAAAATATATTGATAAGATAAAATAAATATCAGTATGTATTCAAAAGTGCTCAATGCACGGGTAGAGCTTTATACATAAAATTATATAAATATTATGAGGAGTTTACATGGATCGCTCAACATTTAAACATTTCCCGATGAGATCATGGCAATGTCAAAATGTTGATCGATCTCTGTAGATTCATGACAATGTCTATCTCTACATATACATAAAACAAATATGATTTTTATATGCTATCTTTTTTTGTTTTTTAATTTACACCTGAATACTAGACACCATTGGATCATTTAATAATTTCAAATGAAAATAGCAATTGTGAAAATTCTAAGGACATAGTACTTACACAACTAAAATTATGGATTTAAAATAGCGCAGATATATATGTATATTTTCTTTTTTTACATGGTGTTGTAAAGCAGCACGTGTTTGAAAAAAGAGAAACAAACAAAACAATGTCCGAACCTGGTAAACTAGCTGGACTACATCGTCTGGCTCCCAATGGGCTGTGGTAAAAGTTCCGCTGAAATTGTTCCCAGTGCAGTCGGGATGTAAAGTGTGACACAGCGTCTGCATTCACTGGACTTCGCATGCTCAATAGCGACAGATCAGAATGAGGACTGCTCACCAACCTGCAGGAAGAGAAAAGAAGAAAAATTTAGAGATTTTAATTATTTGCGACTCAAATTCCTGCTGACGCATGATCAGCCAAATGGATACAATAAAAGATAATGGAATTGGCAAAAATGAGTTCAAATCCTATTGTTATATAGTGAGACCCTATGTCCGTAAGTGGATACGGCATAATCACGTTGATACACCAGTTCTCATCAGATCACCGAAGTTAAGCAACGTTGAGCCTGGTTAGTACCAGATGGGTGACTATTTGGGAATTCTAGGCGCCGTATGTACTCTCCGCTTATCTGGGCAGTGTTTCCAGTCATCCTGAACCTCCACTTTCCATTGATATTTAAGAATGCCGACTCAGGAGAGGTGTGGTTGGAGATTGCGCACATCCTGCCACAAAAATTTCATGTGCAGGCACTCCTACGTGGGTATCCATAATGTGTCAAAGACTGAAGAAGCCTGTTATGTCAACTAGACTTAATTGTAAGAGCGTTTCATTGATATGTCAGAACAACCAGGCGACAAACGAGATGGAACAAGTGCACATAGCATGATTGATGCGAAGGTTAAAATGTTAGCTCCTAGACAACACATGCTAAAAGCAGGTATCTATGGTTAGATAAAAAGTTATCATGCGGTTGATGATTGAAATGGAGTTTCGAGCTGTTTGCGGCAAATGTGCCGCCCATGTAGAAGACTAAGAGAAATTTTCTGAAGACCTGTCCGTTCGTCGATCATTTTTATGGAAGCAAGAAAATCAAATAAGCAGCTTTTCTTCTATAATGAATTAATTCTGAATGGACTTCACTTCCCAATAAAACTTTTAAGTTTTATTCACTCAAGTTTAACAACCACCGGACGATGCAACAATACAGATCAACGGCCGCACACATGGAAAAGTGATGATTAAGATAGAAGACGAAACTGGACGTATGTAAGAAAAGACTTATTTAATTGAACGGCTTCTTGATCACTCACCAGTGATAACCCACACGTGCCCAAGTATGCGTCTAAATGAAAAGACTATGCACTTCCTTTGTGCTCCCACTATTTAATGTTTGTTCGTTTAACAATTTTTTTTATAAACATGTTGCACTATCAGAGCTGTGTCAGAAGTTTGGAGATAATGGCTGATAATTCAGATTTTTCGGACTACTACACTAATCTTGATTGCTATATTTCGGCCAATGTAACCTCCTACCTTCTTCAGGTGTATATTGTTGAACTCTGGAATCTTTCTGTCAAACTCGGGAATATGCATGAATTTCAAACGGAAACCACTGAGGTAACATGCTCTCATTTCATCAGCCATAACTGGATATAAATCCCAAGTAATTTGCAATTGTATTTTTAAGTGTTGCCTGCATTGAGGATTGAACCTATAACCTCCAGAGTGCAACTTACAATTGAATTTTACTTTTTTGAATGCATCTTTTAAACTCATGAATATTCTAATCAAACTCGGAAATCTTTATCGAGCTTGGGAACTTGTGTGATACTATGGACTTAATTTAGTATTGCTGGCACTAATGATAAAATGAAAAATATTTAGTGATTTTGAATTATCAATGAAAATAAACTCGATCAATACGTACACATTTTTTACATTTGCAAAAATATATGCACGTATTACATGGGTTTTCATGGCAATTCGAAAATAAAAAACGAAACAACTTTCTAATTAAATATTTACAAATTTTAGTAGAATTGGAAACAGTTTTAGTCTAATTTCCGATTCCAAAAACGGTTCTTGTTTTTTTTTTTTTTTTCATTTATTTATTCATTTTTTTTCCAAAACTTAATGTTCTATTGTTGGTTATAATGATAAATATTTATTGATTTATACCAGAAGGAAATGGCATTGAACAAGGGAATAAAAATAGGAGAAAATGAAAGAAACTAGGATAAAGTTTTGTCTATTTTTCTTTTTTCTTTGCATAATTTTCTTTTTTAAAATATGTTAATTACTAGCCCATTTCTTTTTTTAGCTTTTTTTTGTTTTATTAACCCATTAACGCCCATAGTTCTTTTTTAAGGACCACATAAAATGTTTAATATTTACTGAACAGCTAGTTTTTTCGGAAATATTTTTAATTAACATTAAATATAGGTAGAATTACTCTTATAACAATTTCATTTAATATTTTGAAGGAAAAATAAACACCAAACAAATTAACTAAAAAAAAATTTGGGTGTTAATGGATTAAAAAAAAAAAAAAATGTTCTGGTCAGCTATGTTCAATTGTTTATGAAAAAAATCTAAACGTTTTGTCAACTTTTGACGAACTACGACTAATTAATTTTGTTTTAAAAGAGAAAGACATCTTTAGTTGCTATATTATTTTCAATTAATCACAGGGAAAAAATTTAAGGAAAAAAAAAAAATGAAAAGAACAACTATCACTAAATATTTAAACATTTTTTAAAAGATTTGGAATCAGGAATTTAGGACAGAATCGGTAAT
Organism: Euprymna scolopes; assembly: GCF_053919585.1. NCBI lineage: Eukaryota > Metazoa > Mollusca > Cephalopoda > Sepiida > Sepiolidae > Euprymna > Euprymna scolopes. Next base: position 52,075,065 of record NC_136514.1, on the reverse strand, counting down.
TGTATCGGAATCAAAAATTTCCAACAGAATCGGTAATTGTATCGGAATCAAAAATTTCCAACAGAATCGGTGATTGTATCGGAATCAAAAATTTCCAACAGAATCGGTAATTGTATCGGAATCAAAAATTTCCAACAGAATCGGTAATTGTATCGGAATCAAAAATTTCCAACAGAATCGGTAATTGTATCGGAATCAAAAATTTCCAACAGAATCGGTAATTGTATCGGAATCAAAAATTTACAACAGAATTCATAGTTGTAATGTATTGAAAATTTAAAATAGAATTGGTTTTTTTTTTTTGGAATCGGGAATTTGGAACAGAATCGATAATTGTATTGGAATCAGGAAAAATACGGAACCATCCCATCACTATTAAATATATTTTTATTAAAAAAATATTGAATTTTTTTTTTTTTTTTTTTTGGGGGGGGGGGTGAAAATCGTAATCATATTCGGTTTAATTTAGATTTAGCATGTTTGCATGTGTTGGACGTGTTTTAGTAATCGACTTCCAAATTAGGCTATCTCTGACTTGGTCTATAATTAACCCCTCTATCACGTCCATTTTTATCACTTCCTCCCATGTTTTCCTTCCCTCGTGAACGAAACTTGTTACTAACTCAAAAACTCTCACCAACATGACTAAAGTAACAAAGTCTTCTGTTCAGCACATATCTTATATTACGTTTAACAACTGACAAGACGAGAGCATGCTACCCCACCCTGTGGATTAAATAACAAATTCCGTTCGAAATTCCGTAATGCAGATTCGTGAGTGTGACAGAAATACTGCCGTGTTCAACAAGATACACCTGAGAAAGATTGGAGGTTACATCGGCTGAAACGTTTGTGAACATAACACTCAAGATGAGAACAGTAGTCTGAATGACCCAAATAATCCAAAGGCTCTCATTCTAGTGTCCAGATTTAATCTTCCTCTGAAGTCATCAGATCTAACATGTCTCTAAGACTCACATCATGCATTCAATCTATCATTCTTATATCATTTCTCTCCATGCAACGTATGTCCTCAACCTTCACAGGTTAGGTTTCATTTGTATAGATATCTAGCAAGTTGCCCAGCATTGCCCGGTTGTAAAATATGCTTAAATATGACATTTTGATTAATGCAGATTTCGTATTTATTATTATATTGGACCTAATATATAGTTATGATTTAAAAAGTTATAAAGTTAAAAAAAAGTGACTCGTGCGCTATCACCGAGAATCAAAACTAAGACGTTTAGCACACAATTTACTTTTTCCTTTGACGTTAATGCCTGAGCTATGGAGACATCTTTGCTGCAAGGCTAAAAATTAAAGCATGAACGAATAGCTATTACGTTAGGCATGCATATTCGTAATGCCGTCGTTCAAACTTCACCTGGCAAATTCCATTTTTTTTTTTTATTTTCGCAATTTTGCACTGATTTTCCCCAGCTAAAACCCAAATAAAGTTTTGCATGTGTTCGAATACCCTACATATAAAGTTTCATGTCTGCAGACCAAAAAACTGACAGAGGAGTTTGGTAGGCAAAATCTTTTAAATATATATATGCATGCATATATAGAAAGAGGTTTGTGCTTACTATAAGCTTTTTATGCAAATATTACACAAGTATAAATCATGTAGAATATCTGCATGAATATAATTACATGTAATAGTTAACTAAAGATGATCATCTCATAAGAAAACCGAAAAAACTAATAAGGAATTAATTAAAATGAATGTTTAAAAGAATATGCAAATTAGCTAGATCTTTAGCAAATGAATGTAATTCCACGACCCATATATAACAAAGTTGTATTTTCCTTTTAAATAAACAGAAAAAAAAGTGTGACTTTTTTCTTCTTGGCCTTCTGTTATCAAAGTGTAGTATCTGTTCCGCCAGATACTGCAATCAATGACCATATGTCGGGGCAACCCCACATAAGACCATTGCTCTTGAGCAATCAGTTTTGGTTAATGTAGGGGAAACCCTTCATACCAATTGTCACTATCTAGTTCTCTCTCGGGGGAACTGGTTCCCCCCCCCTCTCACCACATTAAAAACGGCCTTGTGCCTAATTTGCTCAATGGGGAAAGTAAATAAATAACTAAATAAATAGAAAAAAAAGGGGGGGTTTTACTATGAATATACACAAAACGCCTGATAAACTCCCCCTTATTCAACAGTGGTAACGCTCTGCTGGTTAGTAATGGCAGTACTCCTTTGAAATTACTCCTAACTCGTAAACAAGGTGCTCTTAAATGGTGGCAATTTTTTTTTTTTTTTTTTTTTTTAGGATTGCCTTGAAGTTAATCGTAACTATTCAGACTAATTCAGCTAGTATGGGAAAAATATATATCAAAAGGAAAAAAAAAAATAAACCGTAAGTAAAACTTGGCAAGACATCTGATGGTCTTCCATCTATCTTCAAGGCTGGGGCAAACATTTGTTGCAAGGTATACAGGAAATTAAGATGGGGGGCGGGGGGCTTAGAACATGAATCATTTGCGTAGACACATTAAATAGGATTTGCTTTCTTATTTATTTATTTTTTTTTTTTTTTTTTTGCAACTGCCAATAAACGGTGTCTGCCATTGTAACGCCGATGATGATGATGATAATAAGGAGAGTTTCAAAGCATCAATGACTGTTTTGAATCTCAGATTCCTTTACCATTTTGCTGCCAATTATTCTATCAAGGAATTCCTTCCTTTCATCAGAGCAAGACAGACGAGGTTTTTTATAAAGTTAACAAGACATTCATGTAGTTAGTGATATTACCGGTAAGATTTATTACAGAATAATAAATAATAATAAAAAAAAGGTATACGTTATAATATATTAGAATAATAATAATAATAATAATAATAATAATAACTAGCAGGGCCTGTGGAAATTCCACAGCGGCATCTTTCATATGTACTATATTGCTGCTGGGCATTCTGTGGACGTTCAGCATGAATAGAGATGCCACGATATTTGTTAAAATAACAAATAAATATACATCATTACCGGTTTATTTCGTTTGCAAAATACAGTCCGATGTTTGCATTTACATAAACTTTACTCCCCTCATATATTATCTACATCGATTCATAATGTGGTAGACTCATACATTTCGTTCATTAATGGAAACGTTGAATTTATTTCTTTCGTCGGTAGAAGAGGGGGGGTAATAAAAACATAAACTTAATTCTGTCAGTTTTTTTCTTTTTCAGTTGAAAAGGCAATCAAATATCAAAAGTCAAACATCAAGACCATAGAGCTCATTAGTCGAGTATATAACAATTTTTCACTTTTTACACAATACAATCTTTTATAAAATATGCCACCAAAAAAGAATTACCTTAGTCGTAATACAACAGCAGTTGCAACCAGAAAAAGAAGTCGACAATGGGAACATTATGAACAGTCTCAGGAAGACACTTCTGGTACTTTATTCTTTTGTTTTGCTTTACTCAAAACCGCACACCTCGAAACATCCGAGCAACGCCGGGTACCCCTGCTAGTATTAGAATAATAATAACAACTAGCAGGGCCTGTGGAAATTCCACAGCTGCATCTTTCATATGTAATATATTGCTGTTGGGCATTCTGTCGACGTTCAGCATGAATAGAGATGCCACGATATTTGTTAAAAGTATTTATCTAAGTAATCTGGTTAATGTAGTGTCAGAATATATCTGGTTATTACGGTTTATCTCCAATATCCTCATACGAGTCTGTAACATATTTACATTGCATCGACACCCAGCGCAAATGGAAACCCCACGATATCATTATACCATCTTTAGACAAAAGAGATACTACCTTTGGATTCTAGCCAGAAGACCAAGAATGTATATTTTAATTTCACGTATGGCCTAAAAGCAATATCACTTGTTTTTATTATTATTTGTTTGTTTACATTGCGTCTTTGGTGATCGGGAGATCCTATTTATTAAAAAGAGGGATAGAAGGTGATAACGTACTACGAACATTAAATTAGTGTACCTATATACTAATATTATGCTTGTAGTATGTTATCACCTATCTTCCTTTTTAATAAATAGGATCTCCCGATCGAATAATTTATAATCTGGAAACCGTGACACATGCACGTATGTTAAAGGTACTACGGTATTAATATATAGGTAATAGTGAAACTTGTAGAAATTCCAGTTTTATCCTTTATCTATTGTATATTGCTGCCGTGTTTAAAAAATACACAGACACCACAATGTTATTTTGTACGACATTTTTCAAGATAGTTTCAGAATATATCTGATTATATCAGGTCTATCTCGAAAATCCTTATAGGACTTTATGAGATGTTGCTCTTCGATGGGCGTTCAGCATAAATGCAAACGTCACAATATTTTTGTACCATCTCTGGACAGAACAGATACTATATTTTGACCTCAACCTAAATGACAAAAAAGTGTTCAAGTTTCACATTCGACAGAACGGCAGCAACAAATAAAATTAAAAAAAATGTTTTGTTGCTTTTCAGTAGTAATTGCATAAAGCACTTATCTTAAGTTAAGGGGATATAACTTTTGTTCGTTTTAACGAGCAAAAGTATATATTATATATATATATATATATATTATATATATAGAGAGAGAGAGATATTTGCTCTGCAATAGTATTGAGTACACTTCAGGTTTTTACTAATTACCAGTTTTACTATATATATATATATATATATATATATATATATATATATATATATAATGTGTGTGTGTGTCCTGGAAGTTTTTTTTTTACCTTTAAAACTAGATAAAAGAAAAAAAAAAAACTTCTTTAATTTTTAGATTTTTTATCATTCGTTATAAAACTATTTAGTCAGTAAGTCATTTAATCACCTGCAATTAATGCATTAACTTGCTCTCTCGAATGCACTATAGTACTAATGTTAATTCAAGGAATCATCCGTTGTTTACCATGAAACACTGTTTCGGGGATTTAAAAACAAAACAGTATATTAAATCATGACTCCTCAGCAGTGTTGATCAAACACCACCTCCCTCAATCTTAAGAACAAAAAAAAATCTAGTTTCCTATCAATTAATTTGGCTAGCCTATTCACGTTATAAAAATGAATTCCTTATACATATATATAAATGTAGAGAAAAAATGTATTTCTTGATTGTTACTAATATAAGATTGATCAAAACACATTTGGGTTAAGATCACAGTGTAGTATATGTTCTGGTGTTACACTTAATTTATCCTAGGTCAATGTAGGGGGGAAACCTTTCTATACTCAGGCAATTTCTATTTTTGCCTATTTTCAGAGTGCTCCTTTTTGGAACGAAGCTTCACCCCCCCCCCCAAACACATTAAAAACGACCTTGAGTCACATTTTGCTCTCGTGGGGGAGCAAATAAATAGCAACAGATGTCATTTCAAAAGACTAAAAAAAAAATATAACATTTTTTTTTTTTTTTAATTCCACCATACTCATTCATAACTTAAAAAAACAAAAACAATCGGCAGTCGCGTAACCGATTGCTTGTCAAGGTCAAGGTCAAAGTCAAGAGCAAGGTGAAGTGAGAAAACGACATTCACAACCAATGAAAATGCAGTGTGAGTACCTTAAAAAGAATTCCCAGAATGCATTACAGACTTGGCTTCTTACAGATTTATAAAAACAATCTGTAAACTCCTCAATTGCACTCACTCATTAGCGCAGGTGGCAGTGATTCACCGCCCTCTTTTTTTTTTTTTTTTTTTTTTTACACAGAGGCTGTTACATTTTTGTGATTCACAGTTAAAGTATATTATTTCTTAGAATTCACCATAGACTAGTTTAAACGCATTCTATTATTCATTTACAAAAAAAAAAAAAAAATGTAGTTTGCTTAAAGCATTGTGCGTAGTGTGTAAAAAGTTTAACTTTTTAAGGCGATGCCGACACAATTCTGGTTGAAGAAACCGTTTGGTAGGGAATGAAACGAGAGAAAGGCGAAAAGATGAAATGACACTATCGAAGAATTTATGCCTTCATTGTTTTTCCACACTTATTCTCATCTTTATAGTTGTTTCACCACGTTTCGGCCAACTCATCCTCTGGTCTTCTTCAGCAGTGGATAGAGGCGTTGAGTCTCTACGATTCTAGGTGAGCATTGTCTGAAGATAGCAGTTGCAATTCTACCTAAGAAAACCAGAAGATTAGTTAGCAAAAATGCGATACAACAACTATGGAAGGCAGTAATTACTGCGGATACAGTTACAAGACTCAGCATTCCTATCCCACCGCGGTTAACCACCCGGAGAAAGCCAGTGGATGAGTTGGCCGAAACATGGTGAAACAATTATGAAAATAACAGTTCGCAAAAAGAATGAATGCATAAATTATGAAGCCTCATCTCAAAGGATTCCAAAAGTAAACAATTTTTTTAATTAAAAAAAAAAAAAATGATATTGAAGAATTCAACAATCTTTAATCAAATAGCCATTTACCAAAATAACGTATCGAGTCAGGGTGGTTTAGTGTCATATTTTAATGGGTTTTTTTGGGTTTTTTTTTTTTTTTAATTTCTTTTAGATATCACCTCCTTCTCAAAAAGAAATCTTCACTTGATTTGGAAAGTGTTTTCATCTGGAAGCTTGAATCAGCAGCATTATGGGATAGCAGTCTCCCAGAAAATATATATTATTAAATTATTGGCCATAAATGTTTATTGATATTTTTTTATGATAGGATATTTTATTTATTTATTATCTATATATTAATGCAATAACGTGTTTGTTATTTTGTGTGTCATGCTTACATCTTTTGTTCTTCCAAGTGACTGTTGTTTAATTGTAACTAGCCTGTGTGGCCGGCATTGCTCGGGTGTCGGGAGGTGTGTTGAGAAAAAAAAAAAAAAAAAAAAAAAAAAAAAAAAAAAATGGTAGCAGGCAGACTTGATGACTTGGATTTTTATAAAACTTTCTGGAAAGTCATAACTAACTGATATAATTTTGTTTATCTATACTTCTCGATAACTTATGTGTGCCTCAGGGGCTCTTTTAGGGCTAATAACACTATTTTGGGGACTATTTTACTATATTTGTCAAAAATTTTCTGTGTATGTCCATTTAGCAGTTTTGCATAGTACTGAACTCAAATTTAAATATGTTAAGACCTTGGGGACTTTTGGGACTAAATAGGGGGGGATGGTGATGGATTTGATCATTTTTTTTTTTTTTGTATGGTGCAGAACAATAATTTACATATATTAAAGCCGTTCGTTCATTTTCACCAGGATTTGACGTTCCCATCTTACAAATACAACTTTTGGGGCTAAATGGGGGGGGGATAATGCTGAACTTAGTCATTTTTTTTTTTGTTTTATGCCTCATTCATTGTGCACTCACGGTGGACCATACATGCTTCACTTGTTTGTTTTTAATATCACCCAGCCCCTCTCATTTCATTCTTTATCTTTTCTTAACATAAAATCAAGGTCATAACAAAATTTTCCCATAATGCATCACCGTTAATGGTTTTCTTCTGGTAGAATAAAATGTCCAATCATGAAACACTAAAACACACAAAAGTAAAAAAGGCAGGAGATGCTTGACCATGCGTACCGAGTTCGCATAAGGCGAACATATTACACACTTTCTTCACCCATTTAGTCTACCGCCAATCATTCTTTTCAAGGTTTTCTATATTTTTCCATTATAGGCTTTCTATACAGTGACATGTTATAGAAGAAAAAAAAATGGCTGCTATTTTCACCTGTTGTGAGCGTGCCTGACAACATTTAGGCCAATCCTTGTTTTTTATGTTCTCTTGAGGTAAATCAGTGAAATGTCTCGGTGAACAAGAAAGAGTAATCGTTTCATTCAAGCAGTGTGCCTCCTCCCTTTACAGCTTTGATCAAGTGATTAATAAAATTATGAGATAACCTCATGTGTGTCTGCCTACGTATGTGCGTGTGTGTGTTTTCTGCCCCTATTATATATTTTTATTTACTACTAGCAGATGTACCCGGTGTTGCCCGGTATTAAACGTAACGTTAAACTCCTTAATAAAAAAATAAAATAAATTAAATAGAAAGAAACTGTGACATGTGCCTGCAAGTATCATGCCTTTTCTAAACAGTTCACTACTTGTGAGTAAAAAAAAAAAAAAAAAAAAAAAAAAATACTCGAGCTGAGATCGAAACCAAAACAGAAAGACAGTGAATCAAGTACGATAACGATTTCATAAGTCATTAGAGAACACATCAGAGATGCCCCATGGACCGATATCTTCTATCTTCCTGCTCAACAGTGTGCCAATGAGACAACTGAATGGTGCAAAGAGAGCACTGAAGCACATGTTCCCACACAGAATTATTATAGCAAGCCCCACTCACCCCCGTGGTTCTCTACAAATTTCGCAGCTGCCATTGCACAAAGACAGCATGCATTCTGCCGGTTCGTACGTTATAAGTCAAATACAAATAGGCAGAAATTCGTAGATGCTAGAAATCATTGTAAGAGAGAAATAGCGACAGTCGAAAGAAAACACGCTGAAATAATCAAGGAACGCATAGAATCGCAAAAGATAGGAAATCGTGATTTCTGAAAAATCTATAATAGTGTAGTGAATAAAAATCAATCAGTAATTCCTCCACTATCCAACAACCAGAAGGTCACATGCACTGCAATGGAGAAGGCGGAACTGCTTGCCCGGCGATTTGCCTCCAACTCCACCTTAGAGCCAGCAAACAACTCCCTCCCAAATTTCCTTATGCGTACTGAAGCCACATTAGATGATGTAAAAATCACCCCTTCTCATGTCCGCAATATCATAAAAAACTTAGGCACCTCAAAAGGCGTGTGGGCCTGATCTCATCCCTGCTATATTAATTAAGAAATGCTCAGCTGAGCTAACCAAGCTCTACAATAAATGCCTTGCCGAATCTTGCTTCCCTAATAGCTGGAAGATAGCCTCTGTGATACCAGTGTACACAAATTCTGGTGAAAGCACTGGCCCTCACAATTATCGTCCTATTAGTCTCTTCCCACTCTTTGATACCTTAATTAATCAAGTACTAATCCACCACCTTGCAAAAGCAAATCTCTCTGTGTTGTATCATTCTGCTGCGGAACAGAGATAAATATTGCAGAAGGCTAAGATCGTATGCTAGGGAGGAATCTGGCATGATCCGATCGGACTGAATCCCACCTTACAAATACAACGGATTTAAAAAGATCATTTTTGAAGGCATCTCAGTGCATTTTGTGTTTTTGCAAGCATCTTATGGGAATTAATTAGGTCATATTTTCTATTTTAATGTGCTTTAATGGATGTGATTTTCAAACGTTGTCTCAAGTTTGCCACTCAAAAGACGATCTTATCTTACAAGCTAAATGACTGACTATAGGAGAGGGCGACTCAAAATCTCCCTTTTCACTAGCTGCTACACGAAGGTGTAGGTAAGTGCACTGCACCACTCCATTCCTAGTGTTACTCCACTTGCTTTTTATCCTCTTCTTATAATACTGAGTGTTTTGCAAGGGGGCACCAAGTACTATATTTTCAAGCCCCTGCTATGACTCGACCGGCTCTTATCAGCCGAATGAGCCGAATTTATAAATTTCATTTATAAAACTCACTATGTCTGTCTGTCTGTTTGCCTCCATTTTTCAAACTGTATCTCCTGAGACGGGAGGTTGTAGAGCGGTGCAAAGCGGCTCAAATGATTGCATTTTTTGTGAACTGTGTTTTCATGTCTTTACCAGGTTAAAATAGTTGTAAAAGGGTAAAAATCGAAAGAAATTAGAACTTTGCAAGTCAACTTAAACTGCTCTTCCATGCATGTGCAAATATATATACATGAGTACATTAATCTTAGTTTATTTTTAATTATTTAATTATCCAACTGACAACGGTTGATTCATAACATCTCAGGCTGGAGTACTAGAAATTTGGGGTTTGGTTTCGATTCTAGCTGATGGTACTACCAAATTCACATTTTTTTTTTTTTTTTTTTTATTTACTTTTGAGATCATGATTATATATTGGGTACAATATAATAGGGAATAATCGATAGAGAATTGACTATAAAAACAAGCAAAGCAAGCATGGTCCCCCGTGAGTGCACACTGAACGAGGCATAAGAAAAATGACTAAGTTCAGCATTTAACCCCCACCCCCAAAAGTCTCCAGGGGACGTCAAATCCTGCTGAAAATGAACAAACACTGTAGTTTTAGGTTTTAATACATGTAAATTTGAGTTCTGCATCATGCAAAAAAAAAGAAATGACTAAGTCCATCATTTGCTCCTTCCCCCATTTAACCCCAAAAGTCCTCAAGGCCTTAACATATTTAAATTCGAGTTCAGCACAATGCAAAACTGCTAAATAGACATACACAGAAAATTTTGGACAAATATGGTAAAATAGGCCCAAAAATGAAGTGTTTTTATTAGCCCTAAAAGAGCCCCTGGGGCACACCCAAGACTTATCGCGAAGAACAGACAAACAAAATTATATAGAAATCAGTTAGTTACAACTTTTAAGAAAGTTTTATAAAAATCCAAGTCATCATTTTTTTTTTTAATAAGCACAAAAGTGTCAATTTTAGCCGTTTTAAGCCGAAAGGCCTAGGAGGGCAACCTGAGTTTTTCCGGAAAATCTGTTCTGTTACTTTTTTACTCATATCATGTTTAATGTTTGTGTAAAATTTCAAAAAATTCCAAGGCGTTGTTATTGAGAAAAGTGCGAACGGACGAATGGACAAGGGTGAATTTACAGGTCCACCCTCCTTTTGTCGGGGAGGGAGAGGAACCAAATACAAAGCTGCATAAATTAAAAATATATTCAAACGTACTTTACGATCAGGCAACGCTGGGCGCCTCCTGCTCGTATACTATAAAGGGAGACAAGAAAGATAGTATCTTCCCTTCATTCATGCTTCCCTGGTGATCTGCGTTTGTATGTATCAAATTTCATAGGGCAGGGGGTAGGAATTCTAAATGAAATTGAAGTAGTTTGAATTACATTTTTTGAAATGCAATCCATGACTCTTAACTCAGGTCAAAATCAAAACCTGACCTCAACAACAACAAGAACAAAAATCAGTTAGACAGGAACATCCTGTTGAACTCCTTGCACAAGTCAACATTCAAAAGTATTTGTTTGAAACTTAAACCTACTATAGAATATACTAGCTCATGGCTCGTATGAACAAGGTAAGAATTATTGATGTGCACTTTGTTACAGGGTCATGGAGTTGGGTTTGACACCTGACACGATTCCTGATGCAGTGGGAAAAATGATATACAGACTCTGGCTGCATCATCAGAACCATCATCATATTCGCTTTAATGTCCGTTTTACATGCTGGCATGTGTTAGGCAGCTTTTAGAAACTAACTTCCAAGAGTACCTATCTCTGGCCAGGTCTTTATTTGATGACTGCACTATCTATATATCTATATACACAGTGTCCTAAAATGAAGCAACTGTTAAAGCTTCAATGTAATTACCGAGTACATCTTCTATTCTAGAATATAAATCTCACCTGTCTGTTTAAATGTATGTGTGTTTGTATGTCTGCCTAAAACTTTCGACAGAGGCGACGAATTTTCACGAGATTGATATCGTTTTGAAACTCGACCATTCGGACGACAAATATCTAAAAATTGGCTAAAAACATTAATTTCTTCACCCTCAAACTGGGCATTTTTCTAGAGGGAGGGGTCGCCTTTTTCGCCAATATTTTCGAAAGTCATCCCCTCTTACGATTAACTAGCCTTAATTTAAATATTTGTCACTTCCGGTTTGGTTATGGACGCAACAGCAAAGACATCATTTTTTTCATTCTTTTCCTCCTTCGCAGTATGGGTTCGAGTGTGCCTGCATACTACCACTTTTTTTTTTTTTTTTTTGCTCAACACACCTCCAAACATCTGGGCAACGACGGGCACCCAGGCTAGTAATAAATAAGTGACAAAAGTCATATATAGCTAGCGGAGGTACCTGGCGATGCCAGGGTGTTTGTAGGCATAAAAGAAAAAAATAAATAAAAATGTTTCGAACCCGTGATGAACCCGAAGGCGGAAAAGAAAGTGAAAGAAAATATGGGATCTTACCGCTATGCTATGAGGCCGTAGAAAATGAAGAGCGTTGAAATTTAGCGATGTCCATCAAAAAGTTGACTTGCAGAAACGAACGTTGGCTAGAGACCAATTTAGCTTTCCGCTGTTTCATTTCTTCACAATGTTGGGGAAAGCCAGATCCTCACAAAAAGGGTGTGTCTAAGTGAATAGCAATTGTCTGATATGAGGGGTTTTCCCAGATTGATCAAAGCTGATTGCTTTCTGGACGTTCTGGCACGAAAGGCCGAGAAGCTGCCTTTGCTTTTATACGAAAAAGCCGAACAAACACACGCGAGGAAGGAATAGCGTGAATTTTATAGAAGTAAATAAATGTAGATATGACGTGTTTGCAAATTGTAGATATCATAATCTAGGGAGTATATAATAAGTTCTAAGATATAGTAATCCCCTACACCCCCGAGAACACTAGCAAAAAAAAAGCCTGTGCTGAACATACAAAAACGTGTGCAGCCGTTTTGTCTTTTATATATATACTAGCGGAGGGTACCCGGCGATGCCCGGGTGTCTTGAGGTAAATAAAAAAAAATGTTTTGGTAGGTAAGTATGAGAATCGAACCTGTACCCTTGAGTTGGAAATTAATGTGTGAAAAAAAAAAAAAAAAACAGGAGACGTTACCCATTAGGCCACCGCGACATACATACAACATACTCAGGTTTGAATTTATTTATTAAACTATAAAAACAGGCGTGCACAATAAAAGTTAACTCTGCTGCTTCCATTTGACCTAATTAAGAAGGTCAAATAGAAGTCACGCAGTTGTTTACCCAAGTTTGACTGTGTTTGTTTTTTTTCCCCAAACAGATGTTGGGGGGGGGGACCGGCTCCCAATTGTCCAGATTGAATAACAATTGTCTGATGTACAACATGATCAAAGCTGATTGCTTCTGGACATTTCCCGGCGCAATGCCGAGAACGTTGTTCGTTGTTAACTTTGAATTAGTTTCGCTTTTTATACGAAAAGGCCTCATCAACATGCGAGAAGCCAAAATAGCAATAATTTTGTAAAAGTCGATGTAAATAAATTTAGATGCGACGCACTTTCCCAAATCGTACATATTATTTAGGACCCATATAAACAGTTGTAAGCGATCGTAACGACATCGGAACCGTGTGCGAAAAAAGCCTTTTGAAGAAATACACGAAATGGTCACACACATTTTGCCTTTTATATATATAGATATATATAGATGGCATTCTATGTTGACACATAGGTGTCCATCAGATCACCAGAGTTAAGTAATTTTAAACTTGGCCAGTACTAAAATGGGTGACCATTTGGAAATTCCAGATGCTGTATGTGCTCTTTGCTTATTTCAGCATTCTTTCCAGTCAATCTTGGGCCTCTCCTTGCCGTTGGACCCAAACAATGCTGATTCAGGAGAGGTGTGGTTGGGATTGCGCAATCCTTGCCTCACAATTACATACTCAACTAGCCTTATAGGTGTGTCCATTTTCTCTTGAGACTGAATGGAGGCATCGAATTATATATATATATTAAAAATCTCCAAAAGTAAAAACCATTGAATTTTAACAAGTTTATTGATAGTGCTTAGTAAAAAAAGTAAGATATTATTTTATTCAATTTAGGAAAACAAAATTACCATTAGTCGCTACAATAAATCTACTGTTTCAGTCTTTAAAAAAATTTTTTTAAACTGTCTAAAAAAAAAAAAAAAAAAAAAAAAAGACATTATCAGACGACAATAAACCTCCAGTCCTTTAATGAAAATGAAAACCAAATAGAAAAAAATATAGAAAAACAAAATGTTTAAATTGAGATTATTGTTCCGAGGGAGGCAATAGTAATTTTACTTGCTGATCATTCAATAGAAATCGACTTACCCAGGGCTGTGATGAGGAAAGGGCAGAGGTGACGGAGGCCAGTGATATCTTCCTTCAAGAGTATGTGAATTTAAGGGTAAAGGCTGATTAATCGACAAAGTACTGTATGGAAATGGCAAGCCTGCAATGGAACAAGAGAAAGATAAACTAAAATTTAAAAAAAAACCCAAAAAAAACATTAATTACAATATTATAAAACTAGCAAAGGGAAAAAATTATCAAATCAAATTTATTTTACAAAAAAAAAAAAAAAAAAAAATAGCAAAGTGCAACAAGCCATGAAAAGAGGTGAAAGATATTTACATTCACAAACAATCTAAATGTTTATCCAAGATTGCTTTAAACCGTAATATCATAGTAATTGTCACAACCGCTTCTGGTATGTTTTTTCCACAGAAAGAGAATGTGATTCTTATTTGTTACTAGACCACCCGTGACCCGTTGGGTCAGTACGTTATATTAGCTATGGAATTCATGTATGAGCGTGACACTTGTGGCATAAAGAAAATAGTTTTTTTTTACATAACAGAAGCATTTCTATGAAAGTATATTAAAATGAAAAAAGAATATAGATAGATTTCTATGAGTCGTTCTGTTTATTATAATTGTTATTTTTTTTTTAAATTACAGTTACTGAATTATAAGTGGTTGGTCATACTTATAGGTAAATATGCACTGAACAGGTATCATAATCCTTATTATAGTTAAATTCAAATTTTGATATATCATCTTTTAAATGAAATTGTTAGTTGAAAGTACAGAATAATAAAAAAAACACTCTCCACATGTTAATAATGGCTTTTTAAATAGAAAATGAAAATAAAATGTAACTTTTTTCATTTAATTTAAGCAAACATTCAGTACCCATTGTGTAAAGGAAAACACTATTTAATGTAATAGAAATGTGTGCATTTACCGATTCAGCTTTCCGTTTGGAAATGTAAGCAGACGACTTTAAAAAACATGGGAAGAAGAAAAAGAAATTTTTTTGTAATAACGCCCTCTAGTAAAAAGGTCTGCATTAGTTAAGGGGGATAACTCTTTCCAGTTTTACATCGCTCCCTTTTTCTTTCTCTCACACATACACGTAACTATTTCTCGCGTACGTAACGAAAACAGAGGGAGTAGGAGTGTTGAAATCTATTAGAGGGAAAGTGAGAGGTGTTTTCTTTCCATAAATTGTATAGGGTAATATTTCATATTATTAATAGATTCATAGATAAATAGATTTTATAATATATATTATAATTATCTATGAATCTATGTATTATTTGTATATATAAATAACTATTTGATCAAATTAAATGAAATTGTTTGTATTAAAAGCGATATAAAAATTCCGGAATTGGAATAACGGATTGAAGACGTTGCTATTTACGCATGCGCAACCGGATGTTGAAAACCGGAAATCTGATTGCAAACATACAAGATCCATAGACTTTTAGTATTATATAGATAATAGTGAAAACTAAGTTGAAAAATTGAGTTTTCATTAAAAAAAAAAAAAAAAAAACAAACAAAAGAAAACAATGAAAACTACTTATTTTTTATGTTAATTTCATCTAATTATGTTGCAATTAGTTAAATATTACTACATTATTATTACAAAAATCACGTATTTCGTGGTTCACAAAAAGCAAGGGCCGACCATATTGTTTTGGACATTGAAACAAGAGGAGTAACTCGGGTTGCCAAAGTATAAAAAAATAATTAAAGCCAAGTTTTTTTTAGGAAACATGGCCAAAAAAGGCCAAATGAAAACTGCTCTGTATTAACGCTAAATAAAGTAAAAATGGCTATATTAAAGATCTTAACTCTGAGATTAAAGATGTTGACTCCCAAACATTTGGGTTATTGTCAGCTAATGTATTCCATAATTTTCGGGGGGGGGGTCTAACGGAAACGGTGACAAGGGAAATCAGCTCCTTCGCTTTTTTTGTTATTCAGCATTTTATTTTGAAGTGATTTATTGAAATCTAATTTATAAAACTCACTATGTCTGTTTGTCCGTCTATATTTTCAAACTATCTCTTTCAAAACTAAATCGCAGAGCGGCACGAGGGGCCTCAAATGATTGGATTTTTTATGAACCGCTCTTTTATGGGTCTTTAGCTGGTTAAGAGAGTTTTCAAGGGGTCAAAAAGGATCAAAATTGAAAAAAATCGTTATACATTTTATACATTCATTTTCGTTCATTTTTACTTTTTTAATCAGTTCATGTGCGTGTCACATTGGTACAGTGGTAACGTCACCAATTTTGAATGCTACAGTTTTGCTTTCGATTCTAGCTGATGGCACCCAAATACTTCTTTACTTTTGAAATCACGATTTTATATATACACAATCTGGACGAATTAAAATATCATATTTAAGCGTATTTTATGACCGGGCAAAAATAGTAAAATATAAAAAAGGACATTTTTAAAAACTATGCAATCAAAAATAACACAATTAGTCTTTATTTGCACTGTGTGTGTGTGTGTGTGTTTTTTTGTTTTTGAAATTAAAGAAATTAAGTCTTTATTTTGTTTAGAACTTTTCTCTCTATATAAATAAAATGAACTCATTTTTTCCCCGTCTGATTTTGACATTAATAGGATTAAAAATCAAGATATTTCATGCAAATATAATATGCACAAACGGCAGAACAATATCTGAGGTGTGTTATAGGCTTATTATTTCTCAAATTCCTCGATAATCTTAGATTTCTATACTTTTTCTGCTGAGAAGTCACGGCCAAAATCGGTTAAGATCAATGGAAGTGGTAAAATATTTTCTCTCTAATAAATTCCTCCTCCCCCTGCCACCACTTAACACCGTTTGGGGATCGTTCACAAGGAACAGTTGAGAAGAGAACACCGGTTTGGCTTCGTAGTTCTTTCATGTCAAGTTATTTAAAATCACTAAACTAAGCTGCAGTGCTCTGTGGCGTAGTGGTTAGCGTGCTGGACAATTCACATTATATTTTCACGTTCGCGCCGACCTACCGTAGTCGTTTTTTTTTTTTTTTTTTTTTTTTTCCTAAACAACTGGAATGGATTTTTGTTGGTGGCCGAACTGTTAACGTTGCAGATGTTTTTTTTGTTTGTTTTTTTTCACACTTTATTTTCCTACTTTTACTCATGACTCCGGGTTTGATCCTTCCTACTTACCTACCATAACATTTTTTAAACCCCCCCCCCGTCCCGGAAACAAACACTCGGGCAACGCCGGGTACCCCCGCTAGTAAGTAATATATGTTTAGGGAAATATAAAAATAAAAATTTAAAAAAAGATTGAAAAGTGTTTTCAATAATATATTGGAGAGACATAGGCGTCAGAAAAAAAGAAAAAAAAAAATCAAAAGAACCTATCTGCTTTGTCACCGCTTCCAATAGCAACCCGCAGAAATTTAGGGAAGACGTTAGCTGACTTTAACCCCTTTTAGTCATCCATGATTGTACGCAAAATACGATAGATTGTGCATTCCGTAGCACGATTTTTGCACTTAAAGTAAGAAGCATGTCTCAGATTTAATTCTATGGCAATTAGTAAGTTGCATTATGAAGGGATATACCAAACCTAAACTTTATTTTCGTTATATCTAAATATTTTACAGCATAATCACATTGAAACACTGGTTCCCGTCAGATCACTGAAGTTAAGCAACGTTGAGCCTGGCTAGTACCAAATGGCAAATGGGTGATCATTTGGGAATTCTTGGTATTGTATGTGCTCTCCGCTTATCTCGGCATTGTTTACAGCCGTCCCGAACCTCCACTTGCTACAGATGTTTAAAAATGCTGACTCAGGAGAGGTGTGGTTGGAGATTGCTTGACTCTTGTCACAAAAATTCCATGCACAGGAACCCTTATACTCTGTCAAGACTGAAGGAAACTTTTTTTAATATTTTAAATGTGGGTTCAGACATTTGCAAAACATAAGGTTACCAAATTTATTTTAGTTGTCAAATTATGTTTAATGTTGGAAATTAGAAAAATTGCCACCTTGTGTACTATTCATTAAGAAGTCAATTACTAATGTAGGATTTAAGTTTAAAAAAAAAAAAAAAAAAAATCCTGTCAAATGCCATTTTGTAGTAAATACAAATTAACAATAATGAAACCAGGCGTTGCCCACGTGTTTGGAGGTATGTGTTGAGAAAAGAAAAAATTATCATTTTGAAGCTGTCTTGAACGACAAATATCGAAAAATTAGCCCAAAACATTAATTCCTTCATCCTAAACTCGGCCGTTTTATACAAGAAGGGGATCAATTTTTTTGCTGACATTTTGGCAAATCATGGTCATTGTTTTGATGGACTTCAGTTTATTTCAACACTTTTGACTTCCAGTCACATCATGGAGACATCGGCTTAGATGTCAGATTTTCTTTCACTTTTTTTCCGTCTTCACAGCACGGGTTCGAGTTTGTCTGCCTACTACCACTTTTTTCTTTCTCTCAACACACACCTCCAAACACCCGATTGTACCACATGCTCAAGATCAGAGGAGAGAGAATCAGAGAGAACTTTATCATTTACAATCTTTGATGTGCCAACATAGATTTCAGTGTCGTCAGCATAAATGTCTACGAATGATGTACAGATGTGATTTAGAAGATCATTTACATAGATCAGAAACAGAATTGGACTCAGGATGAACCACTGAGCGACTCCAGCATTAATACTGAGAGCTTCCGATTTCTGCCCATCAAATACTATTATGAACCTATCAGAGAGAAATGATTTAATTGAGAAAACATTTCCAACTATACCGTAGCTGGAGATCTTGTGGAGTAGTCCATTATACTATACCATATCAAAGGCCTTTGATATGTCAAGAGTGATTGTCCTAGAGAGAAATCTTCCATCGAGAGATTCGCTAATCCTATGAGATACCTGTAAGCACAACATCTGCGGTATATCTAGCAGAACAGAAACCATATTGCACGTCTCTAAGAAGGTTATTTTTGCTGAGATGGTTGACTACTTCTCTATTTAACAGATATTCCAGCAGCTTACTCATGATGCACAGGAGACTTATTGGTCTGTACTGAGAGGTAGATGATCTATCACCCGAGTTCTTAAATACAGGGCATACTGATGATATTTTCCAAGGTGTTGGGAAGCATTTCTCCTTAAGACAACGCTTAAATAACTTTCTAAGTATGGGCGCTAGTTCTGGTTGAAGTTTTTTGAGCACTATAATTGAAATCCCGTCAGAGCCAGTTACTTTATTGGAATCAAAGTTTTTGATTAACTTGGCAACAAAACGTACAGATATTTGTATGTCGCATAGCATGTTTCCAGATACACAAGGAAATACTGGGGGTTGGCGGCCTTGGTCATAAAGGGTAGAATTAGCTGCAAAGATCTTGGCAAAGATTTTGTCTTTGTCTGAGGCTGACAAGATTACCTCGGGTCCATTGATGATATTTGGAATAGAGCATGCACTTCTGTTCAGGATTCTGTTAGCTATTTGCCACAACTGATGGGGCCCTAGCCGCTGTTCAGCTACATTGGTCTTGACGGACTGAGCATACAACTCTCTCGCAGTCTTTATTACTTTTTTACAGTGGTTACTGGCAGACCTGAAGGCGGCGTTAGTCTCAGAAGATCTATTGCATTGGAAGCAATGGAAAAAGTGATTTCTGTGTGCAATGGCAGTAGCACATTCTGGAGAAAACCATGACTGGCTGTTAGGTTTTTGCTGGAACTTTTTTGAGGGTATGAAACGGTTTATACCTACAATTAACCATTCTGTCAGGTCTGATACTATAGAGGATACACCCTTTTTAAACATGGAAGGAAGATGGAGATCCGATATAAATGTATGGAAGCTATCCCAGTCAGCCATTGAGTATCGATATACTGTATGATGAAGAGGTACGCCTGAGGACCTATTACATTTCATTTTTATCTTAACTGATACAACAGATGATGGTGATCTTAGGGGTCGGATTTAGAGGTTAAGTTAGAGTATCCTTTAATTACAAACTCATCTAGGGAAGTAGTCGGTCCAATGCCGGCTTCGCTTAGGAATAATAGGTCAGGTTTAGTCGCCTGTAATAGGGTTTGAATCTCTGGAAGGTTGAAACATAGAGACCTGATATTGGAGGAGGAGACATGGTAGTGGGGGTCTACGTTGGAAGTTGGAAATCTGGGTTTGATTGAGTATTTTTTTTTTCTGGAAACCTTTCATGATTGGGATTTGGGATTTTTGGAATAGGTTGACAGACTCGCTTAGATCAGGGCAGAGAGGGAAAGTAAAAAAAAAAGGAAAAGAATTTTTTTTTTTTTTTGTAAGACATAAGGTAAAGCCAAATTGAAATCTTAAGATCTTCATAATTCCAGTAATCATAGGTTTATGAAAAAGAATGTCAAGAACAACCTGTCGAATATACTCTGTGAATCAAGTGCAAGCGAGTTACAAGAGAGATACAAACAGTTGTGATTTCAGAGAAGGTCAGAATTTTTAAAAGATCTTTCGGTTGGAGTCTCTGAAATAGCAGGTGAATATCTGGTGGCATCAGGTAAGATGCGCCATCTCCAGCAAAAATAAAAAGATAAGCAAATTATAAAAAAAAAAAAAAAAAAAATGGCATTATCAGTTTAAATGGAATATACCTTACTCCCCCCCCCACCTCCGCGTAACTAACTTTCAAGTAAAGAGAAGGTAATCCATTTAAGACAGGAGCGGGTGGAGGAGGGTGTGGAATTAGTTGCAATTTTTAGGTCAAAAGAAGGAAAACAAAAATAGCGAAAAACAATTAGATTTCGACGGCATGTGTTAAGTTTCAGGCGCACCCGGAGAACTACTTTTTAACAAATTGTTTCCCCCCCATTGTAAGCAAAGTATTTAGTGATGTTATCTGATAAATGACCAACTTAAAATTCTCGCCGTAATAGCTTGAGAGATATAATGTTCATCGACAGCCAACTGACTTTATTCCTTTATTCTGTGGGCGTCTTTTTTTTTTTTTTTTTTTTTTAAATATATAAAGGGGAGGTAAATACGGAACTATTAAACCTCTCAGTGATACGAAACAAGGAGAAAGAAGTTAGTGTGTCCAGTGATGCTGGGTTAAACAGAGATGGGAGGGGAAAAGAACAAAATATCAACGTTTAATGTACGACAAAACAAAAGAAATTAGAATCTTAGGAAGATCTCCATCGTTCCAGTAATTATAGTAGCAATCGGACCCATGATAAAGAATTTAAAAAACTGCCTGGCAAATATACCCGGTGAACAAAATGTAATAGAAATACAAAAAAAAAAAAAATTGCACTTAAATGGGCACTTAGAACCTTAAAAAGACCTCTCTGTTGGAATGCATGAAATAGTGGGCAAATGTCTGGCATCCGGCAGGATACCCATCCCCAACTGGAACAAAATAAAATTGAAAAAAAAAAAAAAAAGTGTTCTTTGAGAAGAAGCGATTGTTAAAGAGAGATGGTCAGAAAAAATTAGAAGCTATGGAGCAAAAAAAAAAAAAAAAAAAAAAAAAAAAAAGGGAGTGAAGAAGAAAGGCAGAAAATTGAAAGATGCTATGGTGGCTCAATAGATAACGATGTCGGCTGACAACCTGGGTGTGCTAAGTTCGAACCCAGTTCATTCCACAGAAACATATCAAAGCGCATCCTGTCTCGATATAGAACTACCAGTTGAGGATACATTCTCAACAATCAGTCTAAGCAAGGGATGAGCCGTATTGGCGTCTTCTGGCCATGCTTTGACTGACTGAGGTAATCGTTCTGGGTGATCAACAAATTAAATTCGAGGGATTTATTTTTTTTTTACTAGTTAATGTCTGATCATTACAAGATGACTTGGTCATCCCTTACCTGTATCGCATTATCGCAATCATCTTCCTCATAAACAGTTTAATAAATAGTGATTCAGTTTGACTCCAGTCTTCGTACTGGACTAGTGGCTGAAGTGTGGCGTCTGTACAGATGCTGCAGTGCTGCACTCTAATTGTCCTTAGTCAATGGAGGGGGAAACCCTTCTATACTAAGGCAATTTTATTTTTGCAGAATGTCCCATTTGAGGGGAGCTAGTTATCTCCCACATTAAACTGACCTTGTGTCACATTTTGTTTCGTGGGAAACAAATAACCAGTCTGAAAAATTTTATTTATTTATTTTATACATTTTCACCGCAAACAAAGCACATTGCCACTTTGATGCAGGGGATGGGGCTACTATATAGGGAGTTGAGCAGCAAGATGCCTGCTCACGTTACACTTGAACTTCTGCATATCAGTACGGTTGGTGAATGATTATATATATATATATATATATATATATATAAGCTGAACGTCTGTGCGTGTGTCTGGTCACGAATAGGCTCCTATATGGTTGACTATTACAGAAAACTAATCACATATAATGATAGAAGATGTATCGAGATACAGGAATGGCCATGTTTGATCTGGCAGAACGGTGGTTCATTACAATTGTGGGGTCTGCGTTTGCGCCTGGTCTACAAAGTATGGAAATAAAAAATTTAAAAATGAAAAAAAAAAAAAAACGTTAACAAGTGTTTTTGATATAGATG
This sequence comes from Euprymna scolopes, assembly GCF_053919585.1. Classification (NCBI taxonomy): domain Eukaryota; kingdom Metazoa; phylum Mollusca; class Cephalopoda; order Sepiida; family Sepiolidae; genus Euprymna; species Euprymna scolopes. Next base: position 52,052,601 of record NC_136514.1, on the reverse strand, counting down.
CACATAATAATACCTTGATAGGTATGTTTTAACTTAAATAGGGATGGTATAATAAAATTGTGGGGTCTCGATTCGCGCCTTGCCTCCATAGAATGGAAATAGGCACAAACTTTAATAAAGACTTTTCATATCTATCTGCGTAAGTATACTTTTATAATTATGTTTCAGTTTGAAGAAATATGGTATAATAAAATTATGGGGTGTTCGTTCGCGCATGACCTCCATAGAATGGAAATATGTCACAAAGTTTAACAAGGTTTTTTAATATAGATCCACAGAATATTGTGATAAGTGTTTCAGTGTGAACATGTATGGTATAATAAATTATGGGGTTTATCTATTTTATTTTTACTTTCATCATATTTTGCTTTGGTTTGATACCCCCAAATTCGGCTATCTCTTTACAACCCTTCCTTTTCATAACCTATCATACTTTCATAAATCCGAGTCCATTTTCTGTAGGCTGTTTTTGAACCCAGTCAACGAAGGGTACTTTTGCTAGCATATATTAATGATCGGGGCGAGTCCAATATTTTTCCTCATTTTAATTCAATTACCGACTGTACAAAATTCCTGATTCAGATATTTTAAAAATCTCTATATTTAACTATAGAGTTGCCCCCCTCCGATTAGCGTAAAACATGTTTAATGTGCACATATTTCTCAAAAATAAAAACACGCTTGTGTGTAGGGGGGGGGGTAATCTATAGTTTTTGGTTTTACTGCTAGTTTAAAAATCAATCAATATTTACTATTTTAACATTACTACCAATAGTTAAAGATTTTGTTTTAAACAAAATCTAAAAGAAGATAATGAAAAGAATCGAAAAATCGACAAATTTTTTCCGCTTTTAATACCGATTCAGATACCCCAAAAAGTTCTGATTTCTCCGATTCCTGATCCCGATTAATCATCTTTACACTTTAAATATATTTACGATTTTTAGCGATTTAAATAGTAAATTGTATCCATTGTAAGACTGATTTGGATCTCAGTAGTTCGAATTGAGTTGTTTATTTAAAACAACATAGCGGATCAAAACAAACTTTCGCTTATTTAATTTTTCTGGTTGAAAAAAAAACAAAAAAAAAAACAAAAAAAAAACAACTACTTGACAATTTACGTAATTCTTGGAATATATTTTCGTTCAGTAAAGCGTACGTACGTCATAAAGATTTATCTGTATTTTTGTTTTATAATTAGGTCAATCATCGACATTTATTTTACAGAAGAGATTAAGGATAACACTTGTTTCCTTTTCAAAAATTAGCTTCAAATTTCTATGTTATTGGTACTGCTGTTACCGACCCGCGGTTTCCACGAAGTTTCTCGGGTGTACTCGGCCGCAGATGAGAATAACCGGAAGTGGCCAATCGCGAAACGTTAAACTGGGGTTGTTTTACTGTACACAGATTCGAAAAAGTTGTCAAAAAACAAACAAATAAATGTTATCAAAGGCAAGATAAGTTACTTTTCTACCTAACTGGATATGTTTTTAGTGTTTATATTTAATGTAACATGTTTATTCAGCTCGAAAAAACAGTGTTTACCGATGTATTGGAAAATTTAAAAATGGCGGCCGACTCTCTCTTTGAGGCGATAAGCTTGGGAAAATGAGTTATAAATAAATAAAAAAAAAAGCAGATAAAATGATGTTAGAAACTCGCTAAATATATGTTACCGTGACATAGGCCGACATATTTGGCGGGGTTTTAACAGTATTTTGATAACTCATTTTCCCAAACTTACCGACTGAGAGAAAGAGTCGTCAGCCATTTTAAAATTTCCAATACATCGGTAAGTAAACACTATGTTTTTCGAGCTGAATAAACATGTTACATTAAATATAAACACTAAAAACATATCCAGTTAAGTAAAAAAGTAACTTATCTTGCCTTTGGTAACATTTATTTGTTCTATATTTTTTTTGTGAAAACTTTTTCGAATATGTGTACAGTAAAACAACCCCGTTTAACTGCTATGAGAAAATTATGATGAACAGGAAAAGCATGGGAATAACATAAATAAAATTACTAACACGTATCTAACCTAAAACCTGCGCGATTAATTTAAAAAAAAATTTTTTTTATTTTATTTCTTCCAATTTACAAAAAAAAAAAAAAAAAAAAAAAAAAAAAGTAGCCTTCATAGATTCGTATGAGCTAAAAACAGACAGCGCGTTCGTTAAAAATTGAGGAACGCCCGGTCAACCTTTTCCGGTTATTTGCGTCAGCTGCCGAGCGAGCCCGAACCAACTTCGTGGAAATCGCAGGTCGATAAATGCAGAAGCACCTAAATAGTTTAGCTTTAATATTATACTATGTAAGACTTTTTTTTTTCTTTTTTTTTTTTTTGGCTTTGATTATGCAACCTCTTAATTGGGTTTAGAATAAAACGCCCATTCTGATACCAGAAGAAATTCTGCGGAGTGTTTACGAACTTGTGAAGAAAATCTTTCAACGGAGCCAAACGAGTTTATCAGATGTGAAATGCATTTCAATCTTCAGTTTCACAAAAGTGAAAACTTTATTTAGTTTTTTGATTAACGATTTGATAAGAACTTTTCATACACACACACACTGGGTCGAGACTTCATACACTTACTGTTTTAGTGTTCGAAAAGTAATTAGCAGTCCCAGCCTAACACAGTTCGGGAGGTATTTATACTTTAATATTTGGTTCGAATTGACTGTGAAAAATAAGGAACAAACGATCATTATTAATTTTATATATTTACTAGCGAGGGGTACCCGGCGTTGCCCGGGTGTTTGGAGGTGTGTGTGTGGGGGGGGGTAAAAAAAGTAAGTATGAGGATCGAACCCGAACCCTTGAGGCAAAGTTGTAAATTAAAGTGTGAAAAAAAAAAAAAAAAACAACGTGCGACGTTAACCATTGCCCACCGCGAGATGCTAACGGAAACACGTTTGAATTTATTTAATTACTTGGATTTAGCAGGTGCCCGTTTTAATGAGTTAATGAGGTCAAGTTTTGACTGCGGGATAGTATTCATTTACTGTTGAATGCCCCCCCCCAAGATGTTATAGAAAAAAGACTAACCCACATGCGGCGAGCGACACATGTTGAATATTTATCTTCCCGAAATCGAGCAAATTGAATAGACAGGCGAGCTTCGTTGTTAACTGTGAGATATTACGATTTATATGTGATATAAAAAGTTTTAAAAAGTTGTGAACCGACCGACCGCTTCTCTGAAAGAAGCCTTTTGTAGACACACAGAAAAAGCGAACACACATACAAACATACATTTTCGCTTTTATAATTATAGATTGCGTGTTATATAAGAAAAAAGGAGTGGGGCGTTTCTACAGAATTGAGACTAGATTTTCGGAAATCTTAAAACTGAATTTCATATGAAGACAATAGTATCTACACATTCCTCGTGTTTTAAAGATGATTATATCCAAAAATTACGAAAATCGATAAGGTAGAATTGTTTTTATTAAATAAAAACAAAATAAAATTTGATGAAAACGATCGTAAAACACAGGAGAGTTCAACAGGGAGGTAATTTTCCATTCGAATTAAACAAAGATGGCGGCAATTTTTCACCTGCTAACACGATTAAAGTTTTTTTGTTTTTTTTTAAATAATTCAGTAGTATTCACGTAATTTTGACTGCATAATTTTGAAGCTGGCATTGTAACTTATTAGAATTGACAACCCCCCCAAAAAAACAAACAGTAAAAACCATTGTTTTTTTGTTTTTTTTTAATCTGAAAACTATTCATCGACTACAAAATCTCGTGCCAATAATGTAGAAGCACCAAAAAGTTATTTTTAACGCATTGTTGGTGGATCTCATGCGTCGAAATCAAAGAGTATCCATCATGTGCGGCATTAAGTAACGCTTATCAAAATTTCTTGGTTAATACAGGGTGTCCCAAAAGAAGCTGATGGTTAAAAAAAAAAAAAAAAAAAAAAAATCCATAACTTTCTTAATTTTTTATATTTTTATTTTATTTTTTCAGATCATCTCGAGTAACCCTTCCAATGTCATTAGGAGCCGTTACACTACCGAGGAGCGGATATTTATCATAGAGTTGTATATTCGGTTGAATGACTCAATATCAGAAACTCAAAGAGAATTTCCACGAAACTTTAACACAAGAAATTCCCCTACTCCCAATGCAATAAAAGCTATGGTGGCTCGATTTCATGAGCAAGGGTCTGTATGTGACCTCCCTAAATCTGGTAGACACCGTACGTCAAGAAGTGATGAGAATCGTCAGAGATTAGCAGAGAGTGTGACCGAGGATCCATCCACATCAGTAAGAAGGAGATCAAGTCAAATTGGGGTCTATCGATCATCTCTTCACAGAATGCTTCATGAAGAGGGCAAATTCACATATAAAATTCAATTGGTGCAAGAGCTTCAGCCAATGACAATGGACAATGCCCTGCAGAGAGCACAAGAGTATGAAAATGAAAATGGTGGACATTTGAATATCATTTTTCATAACTAAAATTAGACCTTGTGAAAAACATACCCTAGATTAAGTTGTGTAAATTAAATTAGAATAAGTAGACTATGATATGTTACTACATCTCAAAGAATCACGGAGAGGCTCATCTACCTACATATGAAAATTGGTAAGCATAACTTAAATATTAAGGAAGTAAATTAAATTTAAAATCCGTCAGCTTCTTTTGAGACACTCTGTATTATTCTTGTTTTACATGGACTCGATCGAGGATATGGATTAATGAGTGTACAATAGTCACTGAGACAAAAGTGTATTAATAGTTAGTGGCGGAAATCTGGTCGAAATGGATTATTTAAAGGGCGGTTCAACATGAACTTGTTTACATTAGACTTGAAGGTGACCACATTGTAATCAGCTGGAAAGCAGACCAGCGGAATAGAGTTCCACAAGCAGGCAGTTCTAGGAAAGGAGCTTTGTTTATGGACTTTGCATTTAAATTTAGGCACAGAGAGAGAGGGGAGAATTGTTGATAGGGGTTGTAGGAAGACTAGTGTTTTATGTTTTTAAAGATTGGAGCTCAGACGAACACATTATGAAAATAACAATACAGCAGAGACAGGCTCGCGACATCTCTTCTATGGGAAAGGAGTTGCAGAGAAGAAAAGAGGGCATCATCTACTAATTAGAAGAATATCCGTCCCACGACAGGTAAAATTAAGTTCCCAAACAAAACAGCTCGGCACCACATTTATAACCCTTTCCAGTGGTTCTTAACCTTCTTTACCCTGGCATCATTTCCCCCGCCCCTTAATTCATTTTGGTGGACCCTCATGCCTTATTCTATTTTTCTATAATAAAAAGAAAACAAAAGGACTTATATCGACAGTTTATTTTTAAAGAAAGCTGAAACCATCATAAAGTTACATGAACCATGGGGATCCATGTGGACCCGGGTTGAGAACATTCGCCTTAAAAGGTTACAATAGATATAATATTAAACGTTATCTTAAGAATTCTTAGTGATGTTGCTAGCCTCAGTTTTTTCTACAAATACTACTATAGCATATGTTCCTCAGAATTGTCTGATCTATTCCCTGCTTCCTTTGTTCGAGCTTGTTTAACTCGTTGGTCTTGTAGTCTTCATCAATTCATTGTTTTAACACGTCATTGTAATAAAGCTTCCTATTTCAGTAGCTTCTTTCCAAGGACTGCAAGATTTTTTTTTTTTTTTTTTTTTTACTCAAGTTCATCCCTAACAAGGCATATCGCTTCTTGGGTGTAAGGGACTACCAGATGTTGGTTTGCATTACATTTAAATTTCTGCATATCAGTACAGTCAGTTAATTTTTTTTTTTTTTTGTCTAAATAAGATGTAGGATGATTTGCTATAAAAAATATGCAAAAAAATTATAAGTACCTGAATTTCAAATAATTCCATTTTTTTAATCTCATCTAGATTTCACGTGGCGAAATTGAAAAATCTAAAATTTAATGATAGTTTCGAAGATACTAGTAGCATTTACATGAATAAATGAAGTTATTTAGTCCTGTAAATTTTCATGTATTTTTAACGTTTATTTTGACGATTATGTGAAGCATCAACTTTATAAAGATTTCATTCTTTTTTCATAAGCAATACCTATTTGTTGCCTACATAACCCCGAAGTTAAGCAACGATGAGGCTGGCCAGTACAAGATGGGTGACCATTTTGGGAATGCTAGGCGCCATATGAGTTGGAGACAACTGCATCTAATATCACGCTTGGTTGTCTTGACCTTGTCTTGCCATCAGTACCAAATGTTTCTGGACGAACTTGTGTGCTAGATACAAAAGTCCCACACACTTTAAACTAAGTCAAGCGCAAGTTACAGCAAGAAGGAAAAGGGGGAGATAACTGTAAATACGAACAACTATTTGTAGACTTTATGGTCTACTATAAGTGACGAAGTACCATGTAACAACAAATTGCAGAGAGAAATTATCGCATTTTTAGCAAAATACGCAATTATTTATCGATTTTTTTTTGTATCCATTCTTTCCTATTTAATGGTATATTAGCAATATGAGGCTATTAGCAATATGAGGCTCACTAAAAAGAAAACTATTAATTAATTTTTCAAAGATTTTAAAGTTTTTTCGTCAAAATAATGAATTTTATATATATATATATATATATATATATATATTATATTTGCTAACCTGAAAGAATGAGAATTATTAATATATTCAATGAATTTAACGCTTCAAAAAACACAAAGGATGAAAAATTAAACGTATTCAAAATTCGGATTTTCAATCTAAAAATCTGATACGTGCACAGTATTTTTTTTTTGTTTTGTTTTATCTACAATCTTCACTCTCCCCACAATACAATATATTGTGTTCAGTTTCGGCTGATTATTTTACGCATATTTGTAACCACAAATAAAGAAGGGGTTGTAGGTCCAATATATATCTCGATTATAAAAAGTGGTACACCATTATAAAGTTCGTTCTTCACTTAATAATCGGTGAAAATTTCGCATTGATTGGATAATTACTTGATTTTTGGTAGATTTTTAAACAGAGTCCGTCAAAACTTACTCTCTCCTTCCGTTTTGGCCGTGCCTGTATTTATTCATGCCGCTTGATTTGGTTGTTTTGAAGAGGATAATTGTATTTTGTTTTTACTTTGCAAAAAAAAAAAAAAAGATTGTGAAGTTTTGCAAAGGGAAAGAAAAAGAAAATAACATTAATCTTTGGTGCATTTCAGGTCATGAAGTTGATATCTTCAGGCAGCCTGATCTGTATTTACGTTTGTTTATTTATTTTTTAATTTTCAGTTTATTTTATACAAACAACGACAAAAAAAAAATATCGCTGAAGTTTCAGATTTTAAAGATAATGTTACACGGAAAAAAAATCGGGAGGGGGGGGGCTATTTTTCAAATCATTACCATAATAACAGACTCGACGGTCGCTGAAAATGAATTACGAAACGCCGCTCCTCCTCACCTCCCGACTAGTCGATTCAACTAGCTACCTTTGATGTCGGCGCTGTATAAAAAGGTGTAGCGTGTTCAATAAGGCCGATAGAATAATGGAGTAGCCAGGGGGCCTCACCCACAAGTCGAGATTTAAGTTTTATTCTTCATTATCAAAATCGACACATTAATGTTTAAACATTAAATGAAACGATCATCCAGGTGGCGTCCGGAAATGGCCTCCACAAAAAAAGCCGTCAGTGTCTTTTGTAAGTTTGCTCTTTTTATGCTAAAATAATATGTTTCAACAAAAACCAGAGGGGGATGACGCCTGGTTGGGGTGAAGTGGGGAATCGTTTAATATTTAATTCAAAATAAATTTAGCCCCCAAAAAATAAACTTATAAAAAACGCCCGAGCAAAGATGATAGTTAACTGACAATGGCTACCGGTGTCCATTTTTTTTTTTTTTTTTAAATGAAAATGGCGGCCGGAAGGGGGGGGGGTGATTCAGTGTATCTCAGCACAAACGTGCAAGTAAAGACAGCATAAATATATACTAGTAGGCCGCAAGATACACTTAAATATGATATTTGAATTCATTCAGATTACGTATTTATTATCAGAGAGACAATACTCTTATCGATTGCTATATTGAGCCTAAATATATAGCAGTGAGATCAAAACTATATATGACTTGGGTGCTGTCAGCTAGAATCGAAACCAAAACAAGCAACTCTCCACTCTAATTCCTTGGCCTCCTATATAAATATACCTATTATCCCATTTTTGTTTTTTAAATAGGAATTGCCCGATCGTTGAAGACGATTCAAGCAAGCAAGGAAGACTCCAGGATGATCCACTGGGTTTTATAATTGATAAAAACGTCTTCCATGGAGAATAAAATAGAGCATATACATACATACATTAGTGTTAGGACGTTTTTTTTTTTCGGTGGGGGGGGTATTGGAATCTGGAAATTGTGTGCCTATTTTCCGATGCCAAAACGATTCCTTTACTTTTTTTTCTTCTTTAAAACAACGCCTCCCACTGCCAAATATTTGATTTTAAACTACCAGTAAATTTAAAACAAATCTTCCCCACGAGTGTGTGTGCATGTGTTTTTTCTTTCTTTCATTCATTTAAGAAAATGGTGCTAATGCACTTACTGATCCGCGCTATTTTTTAAATCGTATTTCCAAGTTTAAAGTTTTTTTTTTTTTTTAATTCAATTGTAAGGTTAAAGTATAGAATAGTTACAAAACACCCTCCCCTCCCCATGTTAAGAACGGCTTTTTAAATAAAGTTATTATTTCAGCACGGATCAATAAGTGCACTAGTACCAATAAAATATATGCACATTTAACATGCGTTTTTACCGTAATTGGGGAAATAACAATTTTACAGTTAGATATTTAGAAATTTGTAAATAATCGGAATCGGGAATTTAGTATCGGAATCCGGTAAAATTATTGAAATCGTTCCATCACTAATATATATATATATATATATATATTACACACACACACACGATATAATCACGCTGACGCGCCGGTTCTCGCTAGATTACCTAAATTAATAAAAAGCAATGAGCCTGGCCAATACAAGATGGGTGAAAATTTGGGAATGCTAGGCGCCGTTTGTATTGCACTGGGACATAGAAATTTCGTGATTAGTATCCGGAGGCGCGTTTCATCCGCTGGGAGAAATAAACCCCCCAGTTTTAAGACCTGCATCTAGGAGAAGGAAAATTCTAATGTAAAGCCTGCGGTCTATTGTCTGCTCTGACTTGTGGCAATCATTTGCACCGACTAAGGTAAACAGTGGTTCCAAAACGTGTGGTTGGTCTTACACGAAGCCTTAATCACTATAAACAAATCATTTGTGTATTTCCGAAGAGCGTAGTTGTTGGAGCTCATGTGTCGAAATCGACGGGGAATATCCATCATATATACAGCATGCTGCATAAGTAACGCCTACTTAGAGTTTTTTTTTCTTTTTAAATTAATTTTGAATTCGAAAAAATAAAGAATAATCAAAACGGCCCTTTGTTTTTAAACAAAAGGCGTTAGTTATACCGCACGACGCACACAACTTCAACCAATGGATTAACACCTAGGACTATCACCAATATTACTGATAAGAAAAAAATGTGCTTTCGTGCAATTCGACATCATGGATTATTACCCTTCGGGTCACGGAGGCAATTGTAGGGTATTTGGTGGAGAATCCAACAAACAATTATTCGGAAAAAAAAATAAATGTTACTGTAGTCAATAAAAGTAATTTTTAATGCTCTTTATTTAATCTAAAAAATTTAGTTTTTCCGAGCTGATTTGAAAATAAATAAATAAAAATGTCGGCATCTTTGGAAAGCAAACCTCGTTTTGAATTCAAGGTTTACAGGTGTTTTAGTTTTTTTTTTTTTTTACGGGAGTACTCAGCATAATATAAACACCTCAACCTCCCCATGGCTTTAGGAATAAACAACCCTCCAACCTGGAAAGCCGTTCTTAACATGGGGATTTTGCGGTGTTTATACTATGCTGGGTACTCTCGTAAAAATACCAAAATAATTCAAAACGAGGCTTGCTTTTTTCCAAAGAAGATGCCATTTTTTTTTTTTGTTAAATCCGCTCGGAAAAACTGAATTTTTTACATTAAATAAAGAGCAATAAAAACTACTTGAAAACCAAAACAAAGGTAGGTATAAAATTAACTTTTATTGACTACGATAACATTTATTTCTTGTATATAAATATATTATTTCTTTATATATTTATTTTTCGTATAGTTGTTTGTTGGCTTCTCTGCTAAATAACCGAGACCCGAATATAAGAAAAAAACGGATATAAGATTTTCTTTGGTTCCAAATTAGAGCCTGTGTTAACGTATAATGTAACATGGATATAAGTGTCGTAGGACCCGGAGAAGTCTCATATCCTGGTTATAATCAGACATGTACCAATACATGTCTGATTAAAAACAGCATTATTTTCTCTTTTCGTTTTTTTTTTTTTTTTTTTTTTTTTATTGGTGTCATTAGTTAGAAGTTAGTTATGATTCCAAAACCATAGTATTTATTTATATCAGTACATATTTTTATGTAGTTGTGTTACGTTGAATAGCGGAAGTCCAAACAACTCATCAGAGGAAGATGCGTGTTCCTCGGAAAAACAGTTATAAGCTTTTTTTCGTCTTGGAATTGACAAAAAGAAAAGGGATATGTAAAGTTCACAAAATCATAAAAAAAAGAGACCAACTTATTGCAGTATTTATAGCCATCCTTCCGAACAAAAGAAAAAAAAAATGAATTCAAAACCGACGAGGGAACGTTATTTCATGACGCCATATTTTTTTTAGATTTCAGCTATATTTCTAAGATTTCGTATTTAGCTTCATATTAAAAGGGGGAAAAATATACATAAATTGTAGCAGATATTATTCAAACTATGACTAATAATAAAAAGCACATTAAATTTGATCAGATTCATTAGCTTATCAAAAGCTCTTAACATAATTCACGAAACTAAAATTACCTACATAGCATAATTGTCAATTATACATTTTGTTCTCGCGTAAAAGAAATGTTCGCACCAAATTGATGTAAGCTTAAATTCTCGAGTAACTATATACTTTTTGTTTCTTTGTTGATACTTAAGCATTACATCTATTTCATGTGCCATTTAAAAGCTGAAATTGTATATTTTTAGCATTGTTGAACCTAAGAGCAAATTCGAGCAGCAATTGCTCAAATGTCATTGGAACGGAGTGCTAAATTATACTGATCAAGTCCCTGAACGATTAACAAAGTGAACTGAATCCCATAGAGAGCACGCAGAGCTTTTAATGTTTTAATAAACATGTTTGTTTTCTTTAATCTTTTATGGCATTACTTTGGTTTGTTTTCTTTTTGAAAAAGAGATGTAATTCTCGAAATTATCAAATACATTTATCATTTCGGGGATATTAAACGGTAAGTTCATATTTACTGATTTCTATATGTGAAGGATTTTGAAAAATGAATAGATATACGACGATTTATAATGTTAAGCCTTTTGTTCGTCTATTTTTTGTCCATATGTCACTTCATTTCAGTACCTCGGCATTCTACGTAGCTAACATCCTCCTTATACTCTTATGTGGCAAACTACTTAGGTGTATTATTTGTTAGTTTCTATGTTGTAGTTACATGTTTCTTCCATATATTTATGAAATAAAATCATTACTTATGAAAGACCCTATAGGCATTTCAGGGGTGATGGTAGTAAATGAGAAATTAAATTAAATTAAAAAGAATAAAAAATATAAAAAAAGTGGTTTATATGTTGTGAAACACGCCCGGGCTCTACATTGCGAGAGAAACAGTCGCATTTGTGAGTGATTTTTCAAAGTGGCGACTAGAAATAATGAATGCTTATCTTTTGGCGATTGTATTTTTTTCGCTGACAATCTTCCAAAGCTCATTGATTGAAAAATATCTTTACGTTTTTTTCTTTTTATACAAAACGAACAAAGTTAAATTATTTAAACAATAAAATAAACAATATACCCTTTTTTTAAACGAAAGTTGTTTAAAAAAATAAAGAAATTAGAATATTTATACCCTCAAATATTAACATAAAATTTGTTGTATATTTAGAATTACACTTATTAAAAAAAAAAACAAAAAAAACTTTATGATGTACATATTCTTCACGGAGCGAACATGTCATATTCTAAAAATCATGCGGGTTTTACTAGTAACTTTTTCTATTTGGCTAGTAAACGAAAATATTTAGTTGTCAAAGGTCAACTAAAGATAATTTTGTCTGCAAAAAAATCAATTCATAACGTAAATATTAATTAAAACTATATATTAGGTTCGTGCAAAAATAAAATTTTTATATATAAGTTGAACGTCAAAGAACGACATTATTTTTGCATTAACCTCATAATTACTTATGGTCGATCCAATAGTTTGAAATAACATCTTTTGAGATAAAAAAAAAAAAATATATATATATATATATACCTTGATATGCCCTGAAACAGATAAAGCAATCCATTTCGACCTACCTGGATATGTTTTGTGTTTTTACTTATTTTAATTTGAAACAAAAGTAATATCAAATCCATCGAAAAAAAAGTTGCAGTTTCTTTACAGTCATTTGGACTCAATAATAGCACAGAAATCAAGAATTAAACAAAATACTGGTAGAAACTCACCCAATAAATGTCTCCAATCGTGCGAGAATGTAATGTTCAACCAGTATTTTCGTTAATTTTCGATTTGAGTGATTATCAAAGGTCCATATAGCTGTAATGAAATCGCCATCGTTTTCATTCTATTTCAACGGAACTGATTCTACTTTTGTTTCAAAGTGTATAAGCGCTTTAAAATAAGTTTTTTTTTTTTAATATTAAGGTATGTAGAAGAGTAACTTATCTTGCCTTCGGTAACATTTATTTGTATTTTTTTTTCATTCTTTTTTTTTTTTTTTTAGGCTATTGTAAAAAAAAAATGTCCTTTTATTTTCGTTTTTATTTTTAAATCTTGGCCAGCATTCATAAAGGCCAACAGCCACTCGAGGATTTAAAAAAAGGTGCACGCGAAAAATAAGAGATAGAGATATTTACCGTAGGGTGAAGACTCCAGTATTCCATTTCTTGGATCCAGGAATTGATGTGGGTGGACTCCAAAGTACGGTGGCAACCGTGGGTCGACATTTTGTGGCGGTAAAGGTGTCGGCCCCACCCCACGGTCGACGGTTTCAACCCGACAGTGTTCTTTGCTGGGATCTGTTGTACTTGGTTCTTCATCCACCCTCGAGAGATGGCCACTCGGTGGCCGAGCGAGACTTCCGTGTTTGCTTTTTTGCGAACCTGGAATTAAAAAGATGGATTTTGAAGGATGAACTCGCAGACATTTTAATATTGATGCAGTTTTAATTGTGTCGGGCAATTGGGAATGGAATTAATTAAAAGAATAAAAAGGGTTTGCAGTGTTTGTTAGAAGATTAAAATTGTGGAGGGGGGTTGAGAGAAGCTAAAGGGGTGTAAGAAAAGAGAATGAAAAAATGGACAGGGGAAGGACATAGGTGAGAGGGAGATACCAAAACGGATAGGAGGTAGCGGGAGGGATGAGACGTAGGGGGAGGGGGAGAGAAGCAAAATAAGGCGGGGGAAGTGGGGGGGGTAAAAGGGAGAGGATGAACGAAAGGAAGGTGCAATAAACGGAGAAGTAAAAAGGAGAGGGAATAATTGAAATAAAAAAAAGGAGGATGAAAACGGGGAAAAGGAAGCACGAACCCGTGAAACAACAAAAATGAAATAAGGAGGGAGATCGTAAAACGGAAGGAAAGTAGTAGTAAGAGGGAAGGAAATAAATTAGAACGAAGTAGAAAGAGGGGGGGGGTGAAATAGGAGGGGAGTAAGAGGGAAGGAAATAAATTGGAAGGAGGGGGTAGTAGAACGGATGAAGAAATAGGTAGGAGGAGAGGGAAGGAAATAAATTAGGAGGAAGATAGTAGAAAGGAGGGAGTGAAATATGAGTAGTAGTACGCAGGAAGGAAAGAAATTGGAAGGAGAGAAATAGAACATAGGAGGGGTAAGAGGGAAGGAAATGAATTGGAAAACGAGGTGGGGGTAAGAGAAGAGGTAAGAGGGAAGGAAATACAGAGGAGGAGTAAGAAGGAAGGAAAGTGCAAGGAGAGAGAGAGGAGTAAGAGAGAAGGAAATAATTAGAAGGGGGAAGGTAATAAAACGTGGAGAAGTTGGTAGAAGTTTGGGGGGAGTAGCGGGAGGAAAGAAGCTGAAGTAGTAGGAGATGGGGGAATGACGTAACAGTTCCTTTGTTCCATGTGTGCGGATGGTCAAATCGCAAGGTTCTGTGCTTACGCGGTCTGATACTCGCGGGCGTTGAAAACGGTGATTGCTACGAAAATATTTCTGTTGAAGATTGTAATAAATTACAAGGGGCATATGTTTTAATTAACAATCTCTATAACAAGAGACAAATCGGTTTTACTTCATTATTGTAGTGAAATTTGAAAATTAAAACATTGAATTTCAAGTAAAACTAATGGGATCTACTAAACTGTCATGTTGCAGTAATTAACATATCTAAAAATTACGAAAAACGATAAGGAAAAAAAATTAATTATTAATGAAAATAGTTCTCGAAGACAATTAGTGAAAATTGGCTTTTGCAAAAAAAAAAAAAAAAAAAAAGACTGGAGGGTTCTAATTGCAACAAAAGGGGGATAAATCTTTTCTGAAAACTGAAAATTTTAGTCCAATTTAGCAAAACCTAATTTTCGCTAATTGTCATCGAAAACTATTTTCATTATTAATTAATTTTCTACCATACCGTTTTTTTTTTTTTTGTGTGTGTGTAATTTTTGGATATGGTCATTACTGCGATATGACAATTTAGTAGATACCATTGATTTCATCTTTAAATTTTTTAATAATGCAAAACAACCGAAAATTCTTTGAAAAATTTTCAGAACTTCTTGAATTGTCTCCTATTCAGAGTGGAATTCTTTAAAAGTAAAAAAAAAAAAAAAAAACCCTAAAATGCACAAGTGATAAAAAATGGAACAAACTTCAAGGAAAAAAGGAAAGGAGAACAAAAAGATGTGCAAACAAGAAAAGCATGAAAAAAAAAAAAAAAAAAAAGGAATGAAAAATAATACAAAAAAAAAAACAGAAATTCATAGAAAAAATAAAATAAAAAGCTAAATAATAAAAGATAAAAAAAAACAAGGTAGAAAAAAAAAAGATTGAAAGAAAAAATATCAATGTCACAAGAATATCAAAGATTATATAAAAAAAAAAAAAAAAAAGATAAACAAGGTCATGTTTGAATGAAAGGGGAACACCTTGCATTCAGATAAATACAAATCAATCACGCCCCAAAAAACGCGAGGTGGAGCGGTGGGGGCACACGGTATTTCAGTCCTGTTTCCCTCCCTACCATACACACCTTATTTTCATTTAGAAAAAGGAAACAAGTGAAAGAAATGGCTGGAATGTATTAAGGAAAAGACCAAGCTTTTCAATATTAGAAGTGAATTAAAAAAAAATTATTTTAATAATTATTTATTTTACTCACTTCATGAGGATTTATCACTATTAGCTCACGTTTTTTTTTTTTAAATTAATTTATTAACTAGCAGGCCACCCGGTCGTAAAATAATGTATTTATTTGCTTCCCCACCAAAGCAAATTAGGCACAAGGCCGTTTTTAATGTGGGGTAAAACCAGCTCCCCTAAAAGTAGGCAAAAAGGGGGCACTCTGGTTACCAAAAATAATAATTGTCCTAGTATAGAGGGTTTCCCCTCCATTGACTCGTACAAATTATCTTAAGTGCAGCATCTGCACTGGTGTTATATATATATATATATATATATATATATATATATATATATATATATATATATGCTCGTTTTAGCATTTTTATATTTAACGAAAGTAGAAAGTGAATTGCTTTTTCATCACTTGTAATTTACTCCACGTTCTCGCAACAGCTGTTTACTGTCGACTTATCGCTAATAACAGATGCTGGGTTTTCAGGAATTTGTGCGACATTTACTCTCTCTTCATGTTTTCAGTAATCTTTGTGTCCTTTAAGTGGATGTCTGAATGATGGGATCCCTTCTCAACCTTTCCATCCTCCCAGACTTTTCATGATCATTTTCTGCGTACAGTGGTCAATGGGACAATGTCGTAATAATTGTTAGTAGTGGAAATTTGGTAAATTGGATGACTTAAGGGGAACGGCTCATCAAGAACTTGTTTACATTGGACTTGAAGATGACCATATTATAGTTAGCTGGAAAGCAGGCAAAATGAAGAGAGTTTAACAGGCGTGCAGTTCTATAAAAGAAACTTTGTTCATGGAATCTACGATTAGGTTTAGGCACAGATAAAGAGTGGGGAAAATTATTGATAGTGTTTTCAGGTAGACAAGTGTTTCTCGAGAAAGTTTGGCGAGGAGGGGACTGGATTGGAGCTCAGACGAGCACTTGCCATGAAAATAATGATAAAGCAGAGATAGGCTCGCAACGTCTCTTCTGTGAGAAAGAGGTTGCAGGGAAGACAAAAGGAATTCCTCCACTAGGCTACAAAGTCTGTTTTGAACTCTGTCAAGGCAGAATAAGTCCTTTCTAGGAGCTCCTGCCCAGATGTGGCAACAGTACTCCATCCTTGGACGTGCCTGGTTCTTATATAGATAGAGAATTGCATCAGCAGTGAGATATCTACTGAATTGATAGAAGGATCCCACCATTTTCACAGTGTCCTTGGCAACAGATTTCAGATCAGGAGTAATGGCCAAGGCCAGAAGCTTATCAAAACATGGAGCCTCCTCAAGATAAGAGCCATTCATTCCAATTGGTGCCAAATGGGGATCAGAACGTTGATGGTGTAAAGACAGAAGTTTGGTTAACGGTCTTTGATGTACTGCCATAGATGGTAGTGTCATCAGCATAAATGTCTACAAATGATCTAAGGATGTGATTTGGAAGATCATTGATGTATATTAGGAAGAACGTTGGGCCCAGGATAGACCCCCAGAGGGACTCCAACATTAATACTCTGAGCTTTTTAAAATCTCTAAAGAGTATTGTTTTTATTTTTTATTTTCAATTATCGTAAAACCCCATATATGTGTATAACTTTTTTTAGTCACGGCTGTAGCATTCACCCTCGGTCAATGGTTGACCAAGTGTTACATTTCACTCGGATGATGATGATGACCAAATCGTCAATTGTGTTTAAATCTATTTAATGTAAAAAAAAATAGCAATTGTTGTCATTTCTTTGACTTTAGACACTTGTTGGTGAAAATAGAAAACACAAGCAGCTGGTTATAAAAATGTCATTTATTTTTGTAAATATAAGCTTTTAGTTTTCAATAACAGGTTGACAAATCTAATAGTAGCGTGACGGGGTTGGGTGGTGGTGGTGTAACTACCTCTCTAGTGTTAATTTTCCCGGGCCTTTGCATAAACTTGTGACCGACTTTTTTGCTTGCCACAGGAAGATTCAGCACGATTGACCCTTGGTCACGTTTTCTGGCTAAATCTATTGTTTGACCTTCTTTTTTTTTTTCTTTTTTTTTTTACAGTGTTCACCACTTATCAAGGCCCGGAAGCCACTCAGGGATAAGGGTTATTGCAAGTACATTACGTTAGTGTGGAGATTTGATGAAGTGTTTACTTAAGGGGGCGGTTCATTAGGAATTTGTTAGCGTTGGACTTGAAGACATCCAAGTTGTAGTCCGGTGGGAAGCAGGCAGACGGAACAGTTCCACAGGCGTGCAGTTCTAAGAAAGAAGCTTTGTTCATGGAATCTGCGTTTTGATTTAGGCACAGATATAGAGTGGGGGAAATTTTTCACAGTGGATTCAGCTAGATGGGTGTTTTTCATAAAAGATTGGCGAGGGGGGACCAGAGTTCAGAAAGATTGGCGAGGTGGGACCAGAGTTCAAACTCCAGGGATGCGACACAGGCACGACGATTGAAGGTTGCTTCCATTCACGGTTCCAGCGAAGGACCTCAAAAAGGTAAAAGTCCAGACTAATTTCAGCATCCTGCTTCACGGTCCTGAACCAGGTGTTGAGTTGACCACCGCGACATTTCTTCCAGCCTGGTGATGGTGCTGGGTCGATTTTATGGCTGAAGTCATCTAGGTGTTGTCGAATGGGTGTGGCCGAACTAATGAAGGCGTCTGGCAAGTAGAGATTCTTGAAGGGAGTGGATCTTGCAGCGACCACGAATTGTACAGTTGGGGGTAAACTGCTATCAGTCGACACGGAAGATGCAGCGTAGGCAGTGATGGTTGAATATTTCCAGTTTGCATAAGTCGCTTGCCCATAAGTCTTGCAAACACAAAAAAGATACACTTATAGGAATGATCAATAGATTTTAGTTTTGCTGGTCGTTTAAAAATCAGTATTTTTTTTTTTTTTCATTTTACCATTAGTGCCAGAAATGGAGTATTAAGTTTTAAATAAAAAAACAAACACGCAAACAAAAAAGGCAATTAAAAGAATCGTTTTTGGCATCGGAAAACAGTTACAAATTTTCCGATTCCGATACATCAAAAAAGTCCGTTTTTTTATTATTTTTTTATATTATTATTATTATTATTATTCCCAATTGTATTCAGCATCTTAGAGAGAAGATAAATGAAATAAAGAGTTGGTAAAATGCAAAAGTTCATAGTCTTAGAACCTTCCAAGAGAAGGGAAGTGTGAGGTTAGCGTTTAAGAACGTATCTACGTGCGTCGGCTATGGAAGAAAAACGTAGTGTTTGAGTTTTTACAGTGTGTGCACAATTTTGAGAGTAAATATTTCATGAGCTTTGAGTGGTTGAAAGAAACTGCTTATTGTTCAGATTCTGGATATATCTGACGCATCAAGAAGTTTGATCAGATGTCCTACTGGCTTACGAGAATCTTTCCTCGGAAAATATGGTCTTCAAGTCCAACGTAAACAAGTTCTTGATGAGCCGTCCCCCTTAAGTAATCCAATTTACCAAATTTACACTACTAACGATTACTATGATATGACTATTGTACACTCTGAAACCCTTATTCTCGAGTGGCCTCTGGACCTTGATAAGTGGTGACTCCTATGTAAAAAAAAAAAAAAAAAAAAAAAAAAGCGATGTAGAGGCGTTCGTGAAGCACAATAAACGCAAGCACAATCACATATTTACCGATACAAGCAACTTTCTGTTTCGAAAGTCGTCTGCACTAAATGATATAACTAAATCAGAAAACCCTGACGAAAATGTAGGTCAACACAAATATGTAAGAACTCATTTTCATCGAAATATGTTTAAAGATTTTTTTTATTTTAATTTTAAAAATGAATTGAATATGCTTATTTACAAAAATAATTAATATTGAAAGTAATTCTAAAAATACTGTTCAATATACTAAATTAAATAGGAAAGAAAATGGATGAATATTTATTTAACAGAGTTTTAAAAATATGAACTTTTCATCTGTAATAAATTAAATAAAATAATTCTGTCCTCGTGGGGGGGGGGTAAGTAAATAGGGATATTAGTTTTATTTATTCAAAAGTAGTTAACTGGTGTGCGGTATTTAAAGATGACCGAGAACGATGCTCGGCAAAACCTGGCTGGATTTTAGGTACGTACATTAATGGCGGAAAACTGATAGGGGGACATACTTTTGTTTATCATTTTTTTTTTTTTTTTTTTGTAGGTTTCCGATTATTCTTTGATTGTATTTGAAAGATTAAAGCCTTAAGTTAATTTCCAAAAAGGAAAGAAAAAATATTTTACACGTGAAAAAAAAGTTATAATGAAAAATGTTTTCATGGCGACATTCGGAAATAGACAAGTTCAGCTAAATTTTGAAGTTAAATAAATTCATTGTAAAATCCCTTGAAAGATAAATAGTAGTGTTCTGGGACTATTTCAAAGATAATTAATAAAGTCCTTAAATGTTGAATTAAATAATAGAAAAAAAAAAAACACACCTTGTTTATACAAAACAAAAAAAAAACTTATTGATTAGCCCACAAAAGCGAGAGATTCTAGCGTTGCACAATAAAAAAAAAATGAAAATGTGTCCAACATGAGTTTCTACGGAAGCCCAAAATGTCGGAAAATCAAAAGGCTATCTGAAAATGACGTCGGGTGGTTGAAGGGGGAGAGGGAGAGCAAAACTGGCTGAGTTTCTTTTTTTTTTCCAGCCGTGCATCCTTACATTCCTATCGTGAAGGTTTGTATAATTTTTTTAATTTAATTATTTTTCTGTGTGAAATTTACACAGCTGCGGATACAACCACCTGAACAATTGTATCCATGAAGTAAACTTGAAAGTAATGTATATATATATATATATATATATATATATATATATATATATATATATATATATATATATCCTGCTTTTATATTTTATCATTTTTTTTTTCAAGATTATATAAAAATTATGCTACGCGGGAGATTATTTAGGGAAGAAAATATCAGAATCTTGCATATAAAATCTACGCTAAAAATGTAATCTAAAAAAAAAAAAAAAAAAAAAAGGAAATCTTTTTGCAATTATAATTTTTTGTGTGAAAATATTAAAATAAACAATACTTAATTCAATGATAATATTCTTAGGTAGAGAAATTAATTTTTCTTCGAATTATATAAATTTCGTTAACACGGACTTTAGGGTTTTTTTTTTGTTTTTTGTTTTTTTGTTTTTTTTTGTTCGTAATGTTCCTTGCAAAAAAATATTTTTATTCTATTGTTACAATTTACGATACTTTATTTTTATAAAATATCAAAAATAAACTTAATCATTTATTTTTGCTACTGGAAACCATAACTTTATTAAAAGTATTTTTTTTTTTATTATTTAAATAAAATAATGCAGTTCCACTAAGATTCAAATAAAAAGTAATGTGTTCTTAATATTCCGTGATTATCATTTAAAAAAATCATTAAAATTGGTCAATTTCCTGATTTTTGGTGAATTTTTAAGTAAAGGGATGGATCAAAATGTTTATACATTTTGTGCAACGGCTATCCATTTTGCTCGTACCTAGATAACCAAAGTACTGAAATTCTTCAATATTCTAAAATTATATTTATAATTTTTTTTAATTTCATTTTCACCCCAAACAAGGCACAGTGCCACTTTGATGCAGGGGCTACTATCGGGAACATAAGTTGCAGGAATACTATGTAGGGAGTTGAGCAGAGAGATGTCCGTTCACATTACACTTGAACTTCTGCATGTCAGTACAGTTGGGAAAACCGGAACCCAGAAGGGAGTTCCAGAGTTTAGCAGTTTTGGGGAAGAAACTATTAGAGTAGAAAGCTTTCTTGTATCTAGGAATTTCTACTGTGTAGGGGTGGGATTTTGCTGATTGTCGTGTTTGTCGGGGTTTTTTACGTCGAGCGGGTACAAAGGCTTGTAGTTCGTCAGAGCATCCACCATTAAAATATTTGTAGAACAGACAGAAGGATGCAATATTTCGTCGATGGGACAGAGGTTGAAGCTTCGATGACAGTTCAGGACCTATGAGGTTGGCGACTCTCTTTGGAACCCTGTCCAAGAGCGAGAGACTAGTAGCAGATGCACCAGCCCAAATGTGACAACAATACTCCATACATGGACGAATACTTTCTTAACTAACGACAGAAAGATTGTCGAAATGGTCTTATTACCTAAATATATTAAAACTCAATAATAAACACGGATCCAGTCGGTGATATTGCCCCCTAACCCCCGCAAAAATGTATGTTTTATTTGGTGGCGCCAAAGAAACTCCTGGGGGTGACTGGAAATTTTCCGTTGCTTGTTAAAATAGTTGACAGATCGATATTTTTTAGACATGTCGTTTTAAGCAAAATCTATATTGCATACTTAACTGTCATGTTGAAAATAGTAATAATATGAAATAAATTACGGATATTCATAGTGTAGAACAATTACTATTATGTTTTTAGTAAGGAGTCTATCATTATAAACTAAACAGTTGGTCGCCGTTACGATGTAATCTAAAATATGTGTTCTAGTTATGTTCTGTGTGTAAACTCTTCACCGTCTACTTTATATTTCTAAGAAAAATACAATTTTACCTAATTTTCGGTAAAAATTACATTTAACTATAAATAAGTTTTTACTCGATGAATTTTCGTAATTTTTGGATATATTACTGTTTTCGAAATGACAATTTAGTACGTAGTATTGTCTTTACGTAAAACGACATGATCTTCAATCGATCTGTCTACTATCTTTACACACACCAATTTTCCTGGTTAATACTTCTTACACTTCTAAATTTCACACACGTGAGTATAAAATGATATAAACTCGAAAGTAATGAAATATGTCGATCACTTTCTGCAATGTAATATAGCTATAAGATATTCAGATTTAGTTACATTAGGTACGTGCAAAATGAATTCCGATGCTCAAAATGTATAAATATTTGGAGCCCTCTCTTTACTTATAAATTCACGAAAAATCAGGAAATTAACCAATTTTAATGAAATTTTCAGTATTTATCCAATAATGATCATGCAATATAATGAATACATTATTAGTCGCGTGCAAGCGACTCTATAAGTCACTCCGTCGGTCGGTGTCGGTCCGTAACACTTTTGTGCTTGTCCTTTTTGGTTAAGATCAAAGGTCCGTTGTTAATAGATGCTGTTCTTAGCTTTTTAAGCTTTTATCAAAGTGTAGTATCTGTTCCGGAAGATACTGCAAGCAAAGACCATATGTGGGGGAGATCCCACATATAAGACCTTGGTCAATGTAGAGGAAACCCTTCATACCAATTGTCACTATCCATCTCCCCCATTCCCCGGGGAGCGGGTCCCCATTTCCCCTTCACTCCTCACATTAAAATTCGGCCTTGTGCCTAATTTACTCGGTGGGGAAGCAAATAAATACCCTTTTCTTGGCCTTTTGGCCAAGATCAAAGTGTAGTATCTGTTCTTACTACATGCTGTACTTATTGTGATATAAAGTGGGGGATCACTTTTCTGTATTTTTTTAATGTAAAATGATCACCCACTTTACAACCAGTCAGTCTCAAAGCCATTCAAGTCATTCTCCAGATCATTCAAGTAATTCTCCAGATAATTCAAGTTGTTTTTGAAGGATTCCAGTTATTTTTTAAGCATTCAAGTCATTCTTAAGGTCATTCAATACACCCTTAATTTCATTAAAGTCATTCTAAGTCATTTACTTTATATTTAAGTCATTTCAGCTCATTTTTCGGTCATTTTAGTTTATCTTTAAGAATTTCATGTCAATCCTACATTCACGCATTCATTCATTACACAAGAGCACGCGACTAATGACTATCGACCTTGTTTTTACTTAAATCTTAATAGAAATGTATTATTTTGTTTAAACAAAAAGTACCTTTACTAAAGTTATGGTTTTCAGTAGTAAAAAAAAAATGATCTAATTTATTTTTGCTTTTTTATGAAAATAAAGTATCGTAAAATTGTAACAATTAAAAAAATAATTTTTACAGGTACATTACGAAAAAAGCCCCTAAAGTCCATATTAATGAATTCGATATAACTCGGAGAAAAATTAATTATCATTGAATTAAGCATTGTTTATTTAATATTTTCACACACACACACACAATTATAATCGCAAAAAATATTTCTACTTCTGTTTTGGAATTAAAAGTTTTGCATAATTTTTATAGTACCTATAAAAATTATGCAATTTCTTTGCTTGCATGAATTCGAAACTTTCAGCGTAACAAATTTTATAATCTTGAAAAATAAAACTTTAGTTAATTTAAAAGCAGGAATATAAAAAAAATGATTAAATTTAAAAAAATGGTAAAATGAGACAAACGTTCATGATAGGAATGTACGGATGCACATCTGGGGAAAAAAAAAAGAAAATCGGTACCCCCTACATTATTTTAATTACTTGACGTCATTTGGCCTTCCGTATTAATCCGTGTGATGAGGATTTTATTTTCTTTCAGTTGAACGAAACGATAATCTCTCTGTTTGGGGGAGCTACTTAAACTATTTTTTGTACAAACAAGGTGTTTTATTATTATTTAATTCAATATCTTAGGGCTTTGTTTTACTAATTTTTATCTTTCAAAGGATTTTTACAATTAATTTGTTTAACTTGAAAATTTAGCTGAATTAGCTCGCCGTGAAAACATGTTTAATAACCCCCCCACCCACCCACATGTACAAATATTCTTAAAAAAAAAAAAAAAAAAAAAAAAAAAAAAATTATAAATCGGCTTTCAAACCCCTATCTATATTCCACCATTTTTTCCCGTACGTAAGTTACAGCATTTAGTGCGGACGACTTTAAAAAGCGGAAGTCGCTTGGCTCGATAAATATGCGATTGTACCGACGTATGAAATCCGTTTTATAGCGAGTACTTCTGCTAGTATTTATTTCTCTCCTACAAGTGAAAAATGTGACAAGGGTCGGAAACTATGATTTAAAAGTCAGCGCTCCCGAGGAGGAACACTTTGATCCACTAAAAAAAATAAATAAATAAATAAAACGGCTGGGTAGCCTCGTCGGCATTCCTCTGTAGAGGCGTCTTCTGCAATCAGAATTAAACTAACCCCTTCTCAAAGAGACGGCAAAACCTGGGAAGTTGGGTAACTGCATAGGACCAGCATTATACCGTAATTAACAGAAAAGGCCGTTACAAGAATGGTTTGGACTGCTTATTTTGGTGCCGAAATAAATTAAAAAAAAAAAAATAAATAAAATAAAATGGCGGCGCCGGCCGCTAGTAGACATATAATAGTTCTTTTTAACTAAAAATCGAGTGAGGGCGAGAGAGAGCTTAAGGGAGACATTAAAAAAAAATGAAATTTGAAAAAGATTTGACGATGAAAGTGAAAGCGAGTTGCAGGTGGTCTACAGTGAACAACTTCATATTGTCTGGAATAATACACTGTGACGCTGCTGCCGCCGCCGCCCGAGTCATTTGGGACTCGATCTTCTGCACTCCCTCGTCACACCCCAAACTATAAATGCTCCACCCAACCTTCGCCAAACATTTGCATTATTTTTAAATCCATCCGAATATCCAAATCACAAAAGGCCTTTTATTGCTGATGAAGAATATCGAAATAACACGAAAACCTACGCAATAAACTTGTTCACCCTTACACGTACGTTATCATCCTTCACATCCATTTGATAAAATGAGATCGTCCGGTTAAATACAAAATCAAGCAAAAAAGGAAAAAAATTAATTATTGTCGCTTAATTAACAAAAAGAATTTTTTTTATCCGACATTACTCATTTTAAAATGAATTGTTCCTAAATCGAATTTTGTCTTCTCAACTTGATTATTTTTACAACCTACATTTTTTTTTTAATTTTAATCAGGGTTGCGGAATCGGAGTTAGATAGAATCGGGGTTTTTTAGCTGGAGTCAGGGTCGGAATTTTTTTTATCCGACTCCAACTATACTCAAGTTTAATTTTTTTTTTTTTTTTTTTTTTTACATTGTTTTCTTGTTTGGTTTTTAGCAGTTTTTGTATGGTTTTGCTTTCATTTTTGGAGATACATAATATTTTGTACTATACTGCAAAACTTCTACTTCATCAACATATTTCGGTCTATCGGATCACTGCAAATTGTGTTTGGACAGTTGTTGTCATTTTGGTTGTGACGCTACACAGGATCAATGAAAATTCTTTATTTGTGCGAGATCACTGTGGATTACATCGGATAACAATCATATTATAATCCGAAAGTTATCCAGTCCCTGAATCAAATGGAATTTGGCAATTCGAAACGCGTAAAATGATTTTTGTTTTAATTCAAGTATTTTTTACAATGCAATAATTTATGTCAGTCTAACATTAAAAAAAAGCCCACTGATATCGGTCTGCTGCTACGAATTTGGAATAGGGGCATGTGATCGAGAAAAAACGAAAGTATTTCAGGGAGAAGTCTTCTACAGGAGAACCTCTCTTCTGATACTAAACTTTATATTTTCTATTCTCAATCAGAGAAGTAGAAATCTTTCTAGACCAATGCATTTTTTTTTTTTTTTTTTTTTTTGTCATTAAAGTATTTTATTTTGAGTATACGGATTTTCCCCCACATTAAAAATCGATCTTGTGTATATCTTTGCCCTCGTGGGAAGGCAAGTAAATAGGGATATTAGTTTTGCTTATTTAAAAAATATATTTAGCTGGTGGTGTGGTGCGGTGCGCTTTATTTAAAGATAACTCTGAGAACAATGCTCAGCAAAACCCGGTTGGGCACTTTCTGCATTGCTTGGGAGGGGGGGGGGGGTATAATTCCAATTTTTTTTTCTTGGTCAAATAAATAACAAACAAGATATTTTTTTCCGAAATAGTTTTTTTCTTCTTTTTCCGAACAAATAAATAATTTTAATGAAACATTTTCATGACCTGCCCCCCCCCCAATGCCAACCGATGTAAACAGAATACACCTTTTTTATTTAGACCTAGGGTTAAAAAAAAATTGCCCTAAAAAATAAAAACAAAAACAAAAAAAAACTCATAAAAAAATTGATCACTTATTGGAAGAAAGGTAATAAACTTCATTCCTAACAAAGAGGTAAGGGAGGTAATTGACTTTAAGCTTAACACAGAGAAAAAAGTGAAAAAGCTGTTTTATTTAATGTGTACTAATTGACTGTTCGACGATTGCAATCCATCATTTCCCGTCCGTTCCCTAAATCACAATCGGAAATAATCGGGCTCGTATAGCTTTCCTTTTCATCTATAGAATTACCAAATAAATTAATTACAAGTTAAAATGTGTATTATTATTTTTTTTTTTTGCAATATTTAGCAATTAATGAGAATTGTGGTTTGGCAATATCTCCAAGTTTTGATATACCGTTATACAGAAAAAATATATTATCTTAATGAATACGAAAGTTCAGTCAGTTCTCCTTTTTTAGCTGGACACATACACACAAAATACCTATTGGATGCAACTTGAATGCCTACTAGAGAGAACTTGGATGGCTACCAGGCACTGTCTCCGAGTGTCTCGGGTTTCTTTGTACAGCGGTCTGTCAGAACAACCTGGCATGTCTACAAATAAACCCTGACTAAATATTCAAAATAGCATAATATTCGTTGCCTAAATAAAATTTCCTCGTCATGTCTAACTCATATTGGGTTTTACGAGGAATGGTGCACCTTCTCCAAACGATGTTACTTCAAGTAACAGCATGAAGCTGGATTCTCCACCAGACTAGATGAATTCTTGTTCTGGGATCCAGTAATAGAAAAAAGACAATAGGTAAGGTATACTATAACATATTTACATTTTCAATTGCAAAGAGAAAAATTATGTTCTTCATTTCTTTGCTAATAGTGTTTGGGCGGTAAATGAGTACTTCAATAAAATATTCGATGAGTACGTTAATAAAATATTCGATGAGTACGTTAATAAAATATTCGATGAGTACGTTAATAAAATATTCGATGAGTACGTTAATAAAATATTCGATGAGTACTTCAATAAAATATTCGATGAGTACTTCAATAAAATATTCGATGAGTACTTCAATAAAATATTCGATGAGTACGTTAATAAAATATTCGATGAGTACGTTAATAAAATATTCGATGAGTACGTTAATAAAATATTCGATGAGTACTTCAATAAAATATTCGATGAGTACTTCAATAAAATATTCGATGAGTACGTTAATAAAATATTCGATGAGTACGTTAATAAAATATTCGATGAGTACTTCAATAAAATATTCGATGAGTACGTTAATAAAATATTCGATGAGTACGTTAATAAAATATTCGATGAGTACGTTAATAAAATATTCGATGAGTACGTTAATAAAATATTCGATGAGTACGTTAATAAAATATTCGATGAGTACTTCAATAAAATATTCGATGAGTACGTTAATAAAATATTCGATGAGTACGTTAATAAAATATTCGATGAGTACGTTAATAAAATATTCGATGAGTACTTCAATAAAATATTCGATGAGTACGTTAATAAAATATTCGATGAGTACGTTAATAAAATATTCGATGAGTACGTTAATAAAATATTCGATGAGTACTTCAATAAAATATTCGATGAGTACGTTAATAAAATATTCGATGAGTACGTTAATAAAATATTCGATGAGTACGTTAATAAAATATTCGATGAGTACGTTAATAAAATATTCGATGAGTACGTTAATAAAATATTCGATGAGTACTTCAATAAAATATTCGATGAGTACGTTAATAAAATATTCGATGAGTACTTCAATAAAATATTCGATGAGTACTTCAATAAAATATTCGATGAGTACGTTAATAAAATATCCGATGAGTACGTTAATAAAATATTCGATGAGTACGTTAATAAAATATTCGATGAGTACGTTAATAAAATATTCGAATATCTTTGTGTCTCATTGATGTAATGGAATAACCTAACATCCTTTCATAGATGAAATGAACTATGGATATATTGACCCTCTCACGTGACTGAGGTAGAAGGAAAAAAAAGACCGGAAGAGAATAAGAAAATATATAGAGTAACTCTTATATCACATGTATTCCCTTGTAAGTAAACCCCTTTGTCTTTCACCCATAACCCCGTGTTTCTTGCTGTATTCTTGCAGTAAGGATATAACACTCATATAGACATCAAGTGTTAACCTCCGAAATGGGATCGCTTGATTTCTAAGAAATTCGACTGAAGTAAAATGAAACGGAAGAATTGCACTTAGAAGTGCGGTTAGAATCTTAGAGATCTCTCGGTTGCAATATTTGAGATGACGTGTGAATGTCTGATGCCCCATCTTCAGCATTACCAAAATGATAAAAAAAAATTCTTAAAGTGTTTTCGATGATGGTGTAATAAAAAGGGTTGATATAAAAAAAAATAACGGAATGTCTTATGTACGACATGAACAATAAAACTGGACTCTTAGGATGGTCTTCATCATGCTAGTTATTATGGAAGCAACTGGGCTCATGAAAAAAAATCAAAAACTACCTGACAAGTATACTCGGGGAACCAAGTGCAGGAGAGATACAAACAATTGCACTTAAAGGGCGGTTAGAATCTTAAATCTTTGTGTTAGAATATGAGATAACAGTTGAAATGTCTAGTATCCGGTAGGATGACCCATCCCCAGCTAAAATAAAAATGACAAGAAAATTTTAAAAAGAGGCCATTTATATAATAAATTACTCAATAACAGAAAAATGACGAAAAAATGCCCGGAATCTCGTCTGCTTCAGAGATATTCATAGGTCGGCTACTTTACCAAATTAAATAAGTTCCCAATTATTAGCATCCCCACGTGGGCAAAGAGACACAAGGTTAATTTATAAGCAATAATGTGACTATTATTTAGCTTTTCAAAAAAAAAAAACAAAAAAAAACGTTGAATTGGGATAAAAATTACCTCGGTCTAGAAGGATTTTTTATTCACTGACTGGGGACAAAACCGGTGGTACACTTTGAACGCAGCCCCGAAAGCCGAAAAGTCTATTAAAAAATATTTGTCGATTTACAACAGCTGTTTTTTCTGTTACTTATTTGTTGTTGATTTGCTAATCTAATTCTTGGAGTTTGCCAAAATTTTACGAGATTATTTTTAGCTTTGAAAAAAAAGTTTCAAAATATATTTTTTAAATTATTAGACCTTCATCTGCGTCTTGGCAAATTTCAAGAATTAGGTAGAGTTATTTCCCCTGGCGTCCCTCTCCATATAGCTGGAAATTGCTAAGATGGCTCCGTCGCGATTGATCTTACTAAAATTTGATTTTCCTCTGTAAAAAAAATAAAAATTAAAAAAAAACAAAAAAAAACTAAATCAAATTAAACGATACTTTTATAAGAACTTCATTCCATAACAGAAATAGAATTTTTTTTTTATTTTATCTTAGGTTTTTAATGTCTTTGCTAAACTGCACAAGCACCGTAAATTGTTAAATTTTCCTTCAGGTTTTTTTTTATTAGCTATTCTGGGAGGGGGGTGGCACTTATTTCTTTATTTATGTCACTTGATTTTTTTTTTTTTTTTTTTTTTTAATTTCGTTATTCACATTTTAATACCAACTAACCAGAATTCTCGTTCGTATTTTTTCTGAAACAATATCCTCTCTATGAACAACGAAATTGGGTTATTTGAGTCTAATGAAAATGAGAAGTAGGATTTTTTTTTTTTTTTTTTGAGAGAGAGAGAAAGGGAGAGGGGGTGATTTTAAAACAAATAAAAATACTTTCGTCAAAAATGCAATAATCATTATTTATAGATAACGATCCTTTTAATTTTATGTTATATAAAAAGAGTAATCATGTAGTTTAATTTTATACAGTAAAAAAATAGTGACTAGCAGTACCCGTGGAAATATATTCAATCAACAAATGTCTCGATGAAGCTGATATTTTTCTGAATGACATAAAATTAGTTTATGGGACATAAAAAATAACACACAGCAAATATGAGTTTATTAACATTCCTATGAAAATAGTGTCGTTTGTATTTTAAATATACAACTGAGATAAATTAATAAGTACTAAAAATACTCAGAAAGTACTATTGTGCTACATAGTTCAATACAAATAAAATTATATTGTAAGCGACAATCTAATTTATTTTTTTCGGTCCAGCACCTTTTTAAATATTTTTTTGCTCTGTTTCTTTCGACTGTTCCCTTTTTTACATAAAGTTTGATTAACTTTTTCTTTGGTGAAAAACCACTGCACATGGAAATTACTATGAGTTCCTTTCTGGCACTATTATAAAAATGATAATGTATTATCATAATGATTAGAGGGACCTGTGGAAATTCCACAGGTGACTTATTCATATACAATAAATTGATGTTTCTGTGCATGTTCAGCGGAAACTGAGACACTGATATTATTGTAGCTCTTTTGTTAAAACTGCAAAAGCTTGCAGGGACGCCCGGCATAGCCCGGTCGTAAAGTACGCTTAAATATGATATTTTAATTCTTGCAGATTTCGTATATATTGTTATAGAGTTAATGCTTTATCGATTTTTATATATTATAAAGTTGCGATTTCAATAATAATAATAATATGCCCATATGACTTGGGTGCATCAGTTTAAATCGAAATAAGCTTGGGTTCCGTCAGTTTTAACCGAAACCAAAACTTATGAAGAATTCTTGGTAAAATTATTTATTATAAGAAATGGGAATCCATGATTAAACAATAGTCATTCGGATGTAAGCGTGACACACAAAATAAATAACACACACACTATCCTATTGATATATATTCGAAAACGAGCTAGGTCAAAGGGAGATCACTCTCATATTCTTATACAGGGTTGCCAGATTGGACTTTATGAAGCCAAATTTCGCGAATTTAAAGCAGGTTGGCCTTTAAAAATTGTATTAGGCCTTTTCAAAGCGTAACCTAC
Source organism: Euprymna scolopes (assembly GCF_053919585.1). Taxonomy (NCBI): domain Eukaryota; kingdom Metazoa; phylum Mollusca; class Cephalopoda; order Sepiida; family Sepiolidae; genus Euprymna; species Euprymna scolopes. The sequence goes on along the minus strand of NC_136514.1, from coordinate 52,021,277 downwards.
GGAGTAATTAAGGGAGGAACAAGCAAATATTACATGGATTACACATCAAAATGATGGTTCGCTACTTTGTATTCGGATGCTACGAAAAATGTTTGTTTGAAAATCTATTATAATAAGAGAAAATGATATGTATGTCTAGTTAAAAATTAAAAACTACACAAAACACACTCACAAAGCTAATATATTTTCTCAGCATTGCCGCAAACAAAATATAGGCACATTTAAAAAAAAAAAAAAAAAAAAAAAAAATTTGGAGTCAATAGGAACAACATTAGTCAAGGAAGTCTACATTTAGAGCTTTTTTATGTTATGATCTACGCGTAACGTTAAAAGGGGCCCAACACGTTGTAGACTCAGTCGCAAAGGAGACAAAGGATAGCAAAGAACTTCAACTCGCTGTTTCAGGTTTTAAGAAACAACCTTTAGTTCTCATTCTTTAACGAGATCGTCTTCTCTAAAGTGATCTTCGGTCCGCACGTGTGTTCAATTTTATAGTCTTTTTCTTTACAGAGACATCACTTTGCACACAGCTCGGTATTTGCATACATCTGCCATACGCACGTCCGCGCTCTGTTACATACGGTTGTTATCCGTGAAAATGCTGTTTCAGACTTAAGAGTATTTATCAAGCTTCTACCCCCGAGAGATGAGACACAAGGTCAGATGTGGGTTAGATGGAAGTGTTTCTGTGGAAAAAACTAGATGCGAACCTGGCACATTCCGTTTTTACAGTCAACGTTGTTAACCACTTAACAGATGAACACATCTCCATTGACCAACTACGCCTTATACAGAGGCTTGAACACTTCTAATAAATTAAACTATCTGTGGCCCGTTAAGTCGCAGTCACCACAATCTTCATACACATCAAAGGCAGTCTGTAACAGGGAGCAGACGGTTCCAATATTTTCCCCGATTCCGATACAATTATCGATTTTGTTCTAAAATCTAAATTCGGTAAATTTTTACGACGTGCCCCAGCGTATTATTAACACCCCAACCTCCCCATGTAAAGAACGGCTTTCTGAATAAACACCCCCAACCTCGAAAGCCGTTCTTAACATGGGGAGGTTTGGGAGTGTTCATTCCGAAAGCCGTTCTTAACTTGGGGTGGTTGGGAGTGTTTATACTGCGCTGGGGCAGGTCGTAAAAAAAAATACCCTAAATTCCGATACAATAACCGATTTTGATTATTTTCAAATTTTTAAATGCAGAGTCGTTTTTGAGAGGGGGGTCGGATTGCCGTTAGGTCACAGCCACCACAATTTTCAAACCCACCAAATACCGTTTTCACTAGTAAATTAGACGATTCCAATACTTTTTCGATTCCGATACAATTACCGGTTCTAAATTCCAAATTTTTATTCTTTTAAAATTTCTAAATAATGGGGGGGGGGGCGTATTTCCGCAAAAACTTATATGGGCATATATTTTCGCGGGTTTGCAAGTTGTCAAAAAACAAATATATAACAAATGTTATCAAAGGCAAGATAAGTTACTTTTCTACCTACTGGATATTTTTTGTGTTTTTATTTAATGTAACATATTTATTCAGGTCAAACAAAAAATATACAGTGTTTACCCATGTATTGGAAAATTAAAAATGGCGCCGGACTCTCCGTTGAACACGGCAAGTTTGGGAAAAGGAGTTAAAAATAAAAAAATAGACAAAATACTGTTAGAAACTCGCACAATATGTTACCGTGACATAGGCTGACATATATTCGGTGAGGTCTTAACAGCATTTTGTGTAGTTCTTTATTTCTAACTCCTTTTCCCAAACTTACCGTGTTCATCTGAGAGTCGGGCGCCATTTTTAATTTTCCAATACACAGTATGTTTTTCGAGCTAAATAAACATGTTACATTAAAAAAACAAAAAAAAAAAACACTAAAAAATATCCCGTTAGGTAGAAAATGCCTTTGATAATAATTTGTTATGTTTTTTGACAACTTTTTCGAATCTATATGCATACTAATACAAACCCTTTTACGCAAACGTAAAAATACACTAATGTGTATGACGTATAGTTTTCGTTTTACTCGTAGTTTAAAACTGGTAAATATTTCATCATTAACACGATCCGTGGAAAATTAAGTTTAAAAAAAAATAAAAATAAAAATATGAATCGTTTGAGGAATCAGAAAAATAGGCATATTCTTTTCTCCCCGATTCCGGTACCCCGAAAAATTCCGACTTTTTTTTTTTTTTATTATCTCGATTTTCAATTCGTCCCAACACTAACTAGTCTGCAGGCGAGCTGAAATATTTGGCTGAAGAAAACCTTTTAAACTTTTGAAAGATATGAATCTCTGAAAGATTAAAAGTTAAAAATAGTTTAATCCTGTTTGTAAATTCAACGCCGTGTACTTATTCCAACTGAGGGAAGAAAGAAGGGAAATCAAGAAACAGGCTGTAACACTTTCAAGATGGTAAATGAGTGCTTCTTGGTGGATTTGGGGAACGGACGGGTGGGTAGGGATTGACGGGGGGGGGGACTTGGGGGGGGGGAATATGTGAGTGTGGGTCAGATGGTGGGCAAGATTAACTGAAAAGGCATCCCAGAAACATTTTTGGAGGGAATGGGAGGTAAAACAAAAAAAAAAAAAAAAAAAAAAAAACTGCAGCCTAAGGAAGAACGGAGCGAAGGGAAGAAGAAAGAAAGAAATGTAGAGCATTAAAAGACAAGAAATCCAGGCACATAAATAGTTCACTCAAAACCTGGAAACAGGTCTGCTAATTCATTTTTTTTATATTCTTGTAATATACTGCTGTACTTAAGTTAGAGCACACACGCACTGGCACACACAACAAGAAAACTTGAACGCATATTAAATTCTATCCTCGACAGAGTACAAAATAGACTTCGTGGCTTAGAAGGGGATGCCCCTTTCTCTTCCATGCAATCTCTCTCCCACAGAAGAGACGTTGCGAGCCTGTCTTTGTTTTATCGTTACTTCCATGGCAAGTGCTCGTCTGAACTCCAATCCCTGGTTCCTCCTCGCCAATCTTACACGATAAACACCCGTCTACCTGAAACCACTGTCAAAAATTTTCCTACTCTTTAACTGTACCAAAACCAAAACGTGCATTCCATGAACAAAGCTTCCTTAGAAGTGCACGTACGTCAGTGGAACCCTCTTCTGTCTATCTGTTTCTCACCTGACTACAACTTGGATGTCTTCAAGTCCAACATAAACAAATTCCTGATGAACCGCCCCCTTAAGTAAGACACTTTCTCAAATCTCCAATACTAACGATTACTACGATAATACTATCCCATTGATTACTGTACACGCAATAACCCTTATCCCGGAGTGGCTTCCGGGCCTTGATAAGTGGTGACCTCCATGTAAAAGAAAAAAAAATTCACCACAGAATAAACCCCCCCCCCCCATGTAACGCGATGTCACTGTTTTTTTTTTTGTTTTGTTTTTTTTTTGTTTTTTTTTTTACATGGGAGTCACCAGAAGCCATTCGAGGATGAGGGTTAAAGAGTTATCAGAATCATAGTAATCGTCAGTAGTTCAAATTCGGGAAATTTGTTAACTTAAGTGAAGTGGCTCATCAAGAACTTGTTTGCATTGGACTTGAAGACGGCTATATTGCAGTCAGCTGGAAAGTAGGTAAATGGAAGACGGTTCCACAGGTGTGCAGTTCTAAGAAAGAAACTTTGTTCATGGAATCTACGTTTAGGTTTAGGCACATATAAAGAGCAGGGGAAATTATTGATAGTGTTTCCAGCTAGACGAGTGTTGCTCGTGAATGTTTGGCGAGGTGGGGGGGGGGGCATAGATTAAGTTAATATTATCAATATAACTTTGGAACCATTGAAAAGAAGGGCAAAATAAACTAGAAATAATTAAAAAAAAACAAATTTTTCGTCGTACGAAAATGAAATTGCGAGACGAAAATCGTGTTTACATAATTGACGCTTTAAAATAACGTTCCCATATAGTAAGTATTCCGAACGTGAAAACATACCCGTGTTTAATAAATCTAGCAAAAATCAACTAATGATCAGATTTTCATTAACTTTTCGATACTTATCCATTTTATAATGAAATTACAAATAAAATGGAGTTTCTGTAAAATATATGACGGGAAATATTTTTTTAGTGCGTACTGCGTACCCTTCCTCCCGCATATTTTTTTCAAATATTCTTACTTGTTTACTGTTGTTTAAAAAAAAAAAATGAAATCGATTTTCTAAGCGTCCGTTTTCTACCAAACTGGCTAAGTTGTTAGTGGTGTCACTTATTTTAAAGCGTTTATTCTTTTCAAAAACGAAACTACAGGCCGCATATCTCTCTCTCTCTCTCTCTATATATATATATATATATATATATATATATATATATATATATATATATATATATATATATATATATATTAAATATTTATACCTATTTACTGTCGCTTTTATAGAAGGGCGAAATCGATCTTTCTACCTAGCTTGCTTAATGTTAGGTATTCAAATGTGAATTTTCGGATGGTGCCCTTTGGTGTTTGGTCCAGATTTCTTGGAGCTGATGTCATGATCTCTGGATAGTTGTTTTGAGGGATGGTTTCTCTTAAACTGCCCATTTCCTCTCGATAGGCATTCGGCATTGCTGATACTATATATTAGTTTTGTTTGGTGTGGGCAACGGACGATTCCTTTGTTTTAACGGCAGGTATCACCACTGTTATGATATGTATATTGTAGTAACGAGAATTGGCCGATGTCCATCTATACTAGCGTCGTATAAGCGACGTGAACACGATCAAGATCGCTCACTCCTCACCGTAAACAAAAAATAAAGAAATTAGTCAAACGCATTTAAGGTCCTGGATATGACCTTAAACTATATCTAGTGGTGAGGCCCCAGCTTGCGGGCTTTGGGGAGTGTGGAGCCACCCTTTAATTGCCATTGCTCCCAGGTCCACTCTGACCCCGAGTGATAGTACCTGTTAGGGTCCCAACTATGGGTTAAATAGAAACCAACTTGAAAACAACAAATATATTCTATTAACAACTTTTCTTCAAAATCTTTGGATTCGGCATTAAATAACCCGAAAAGGGTTCATATGCCGTAAAACAAAAACAACCAACCAACCAAACGCATTTAAAAGTTCATAATATAGTTTTCTTTAACAATAAAAATAATTTTTTGTTGGGCGGACGTTGGCGAGAGTTCCTCCCCTTAAATTCTACAATTTTCACTTTTTTTTTCGCTTACAGATTATTAAAAAAAAATTGAAAAAAAAAAAATCATAACTTTTCACGTGGGGGTTCAGTTTTCAATTATAACGTTGTACTAAACTGAACACAAACTTTGTGAGATACATACAGTAATGAGATGGATACATACATGAGAGAAAGAGAGAGAGTTAGATACATAGATGAGAGTGGAGGAGGGAAGAGGGGAGGTAAGGAAATCTTCCTTTTTTTTTTTTTTTTAAACCCCTCCGTTCTAACCCCTATCTTCCGGTCACATCAGAGAGAATTGCCATTTTTTTTTCATCCTGGTCACAAAGTCCGTGTTCAATTTAGTACAACGTTATAATCGAAAACTGAACCCCACGTGAAAAGTTATGGGAAAAAAATTTTCTTCAATTTTTTTTTTTTTTTTTTTTTTTTTTTCATAATCTGAAACTTAAGTCTATAATTGATATTAACAGGAAAAAGTTTTACAAAATTAAAAATTGTGGAATTTAGTAGGGAGGGCTCTCTAGACAATGTCCGCCTTTTGTTGTTGTATTTTGATATGCGTGTGCCGATTCAACACGCGAGGAAAAGATTATATCGTTCAATGTTTGACGAGACGCTGAATGTTCTTGTAAAGAGTGTCCTGGAAATAAACGTTAAGATTTTAGAACTATGTAGAGTCGCGAGGGCTTTTCTCTTAAATAATCTGATAGGACTGGAGTAAAAGAACTGAAGCGAAAAGGAGAAAAGAGAAATCCTTCTCCGACTGAGGCAATCATGCTTTTCTTTAGAAAAATTTTTTTTTTTTTTAAACACAAGGAAAAAAAAAATTCTATATGAGTGAGTTCCAGTAAAGTGATAATTTTATTCCATACATGTCTGATGTGACGCAAGGTCATTTTTGGAGGGAATTAATTCAGTGCGATTTAGAGGATTTAGGTGCATGGCGCGCGAAATCAATGTTAGTGATTTTTACGTCATGAGACGGAGCGAGTTGTTCATTCCTGGTACTGTGTCCTGAATTGAACATGATCCGCCCATTTTGAACTGTATTGATCAGTGGTTCTCAGCCTTTTTTACTCATGGACCCCTTTTCCCTTTTTATCTTGGTGGACCCCTTCATAACTATTGGTCATAAGACAATCTATTTTTCACTCATATAAATTTGGAGGTTTTAATAATCAAAGAAATATTATATAATTAAGCTTTATTTTTAAATAAAACCTAATTTAATGCAAATAAAGTATTCTACAACAATTATAATAATTATGGTAAGTAATAATAATTCTGTGGACCCCCAGAAATATTTCATGGACCCCTAGAGTCCATGTGGACCCCGGTTGAGAACCCCTGGTATAGATGGATCGATAGAGTTCTGGCTCAACTGATTTAGGTTTCGCGTGCAGTGTCTTTACATACACTTTTGACCAGCTTCCAGAGGAGGCCATCAGAAAAAGAATTTTAAGTGTTTTCTTGGAGCGTTGAATTGAATAGAAAGTGGGCACTTTGTCACGTGGTATAGCCTTGAACTACGCCCGTGCGAAGAGGTGCCGTTTTACTTTTTACTTCGATAGAATTAGCGTGGGTGGGATTTATTTGCTTCCCCACTGAGCAAATTAGGCACAAGGCCGTTTTTTAATGTGAAGAGATTGGGGAAATGGGGACCAGCTCCCCGGGGAGTAGGGGATCTGGATAGTGACAATTGGTATGAAGGGTTTCCCCTACATTGACCAATAACTGATTCCTACAAGAGCAATGGTTTTATATGTGGGGTTGCCCCCACATATGGTCTTTGATTGCAGCATCTGCGGGAACAGATACCACACTTTGATCTTGGCCAGAAAAAGCCTCCCAGCGGAGGAGGTGATAGAATTTACGTGGGTGGATACGACAAATGTATGCATAACTGAAACGTTCTTTATCCATCCATATCTCTGGTGTATCGCTATATATGGTCAAAGTTTAGATATTGTCCTTGAAATTGGCTTTTAGATGATATAAACCCCTGACCAGTGGAAGTCACTAGCACATCTAGGAACGATAATTTAAGTTCTTTATCAACCAGGAACTGTATAGATGGACAGATAGAGTTCACATGTTCCGGCAATGTATGAACATCTTCCTGATGGAATCAAAGCATGAATGTGTCATCCACATATTGCAGTAACATTATTGGTGTTAGTAGTGTTAATCTTAACGTCATTTCCTCAAAGTATATATGATACATTGGCCAGTACTGCGGATAACGACGACCCCATTGTTAGATCATCCTGCCGATATATATCAGATACCATCGCAAAGTATGTAGTTTCTGTACAGAAGATAAAAATCTCTATTATATTGTCAATTGCGATGTCATAAAATGTAAAGGAGGAACATGTCTATTGCCTACAATGTTGGGCAAAAGCAATCTATAGTAAGTGCAATACATATCAAGAAAAGATGGACAATTTGAGAGAAACCGTCCGCCGAAACAACTATGTAGAAAGCATGGCTCCAAAAATTTTAATCAAATATAAAAGACCACCCAAAAATTCACCACAGGTTGTATACCATACATGATGCGTTTGTCGGATGAATATTCAAAGAATATGTAATCCATATAGCATTAGGATAGTATTGAAAATCATCTTCTATAATATAAATTTCACATGTCAGTTTAAATGCATGTATGTTTGAATGTCTGTCTAAAACTTTCGACAGAGGCGACGGATTTTTACGAGATCGGCGTCGTTTTGAAGCTCGACTCTTCGGACAACAAATATCGAAAAATTGGCTAAAAATGTTGATTCCTTCTACCTCAGATAGGCGCTTTTCTACAGGGAGGGGTCGCTTTTTCGCCGATATTTTCGAAAGTCATTGCCTCTTTTCCATTGACTAGGCTAAATTTAAACCTTCACAACTTCCAGTTTGGCGATGGACGCAACAGCAAAGACGTCACGTTTATTTTTTCCACGTTCCTTTCCTCTTTCGCGGTACGGGTTCAAGCCTGCCTGCCTGCCTAATACCACTTTTTATTTATTTTATTTTATCTTTTTTTTTTTTTTTTTTTTTTTGCTCAACACACCTTCAAACACCCGGGCACCCAGGATAGTTAAAAATAAATAACCAGCAGACCGGACGTTGCCCGGGATTGAATGATGATCAACAAATGTTTCACACTCCCATATTTTATCATCGAAATCGATGAAATCGATTATTTTTCAATCAAATTGATTGATTGCCTGCTCTAATTGGTAACGCATCGTTGTGCACCGAGAAGAAAGCTTTAGATGCCTCCCCACAGTGACTTGGTCTATAATAGATTGTTGTCTACATGGCACTGTAGAGAATCTGCTGTTTAATTTATAAAATTATTTTTATATATAACTACTTGAATTAAACTTTAAAATGCAAAAGCCAAGTATCATGGTTCAATTCTGCTCTAAACAGAAACATTCATTTCGAACACACCCTTTCATATCAAAGAATCTACTGTTGATTTCATGAGGGGTCTTTCTGCTTGTGCACTAATAAAACTTCTTAAATGCACTTGTGATGTTAGGTTGTATAAGGCGTTAACTTTGGTCAAAATCGCCTGTTTCTTGTTTCATTGAATTTTTTTTCGATTACCAATACTTACTGAAGACATTCGGATACAAAACCTATCTAAGAACACTGCCAGGCTCAGAAAGTAAATTTGTTTGAAATTTCAAAAAATCGGTCCAGCCGTTTTATATGTATTTTTTTTTCTCCCAAAAGAACACATTTACGTCTGTTCTTTCAGCCTTATTCAGTGTATTGAGTGGGTATCTATGTGTACGGTGAGTATTGGTGAGTATTCGCAGCAGCAGAAGAAAAAAGAGATGAAGAAATGTTTACATGTGATTGGATGTCTATCCCAGTATTTTCACACTTAAACTGGTCTGTTGTACTCTATCTATCTGTGTAAATAACACACCAGGCCAAGATCACAGCGTAGTATCTGTTCTGATGCTATACTTCGCCTTTCCTATATTTGGTCAGTGGAGGAGAAATCCTTTATGACTGAAACAATTTTTTTTTTTATTTTTGCTCCTATCCAGAGTGCCCCTTTTTGGGGAGCTGGATTTTCCCACATTAAAAACCGACCTTGTATCTAACTCTTCCCTCGTGGGGAGGCAAGCAAATAGGAACACATATGATTGAATTCTATTATAGTCATTGAAATAGTTAAAAAAAAAAAAAAAGAAAAAAAAAAAAAAAAAAGGAATAAGATAAATAACTCATTTAAATCACTCTCTCTTTCCCCCCCTCTCTCTCTCTCTCTCTCTCACACACATCTATTTATCACTCGTGAATCAGTATATAAAACCTCTTCATATATATATATATATATATATATATATATATATATATATATGAGAGAGAGAAGGAGAATGAGGAAGAGTCAAAAGAATACTATTTTTTGTAGGTTTGTGCTGCTTCCAGCTTGAACCCTAAGGTACTCTGTTGATTTGATTTTCCGTAATAGTATTATATTTCGATGGATGAGCTTCCGGCACAACTGTTAGTCATTTTGAAATCCACACAGATGATTTGTTTATAGTGCTGAAGGCCTTGTGTGGAACCAACCACGCTTATATATATATTCTAGCAGGCCGCCCATCGTCGCCTAGTTGTAAAATATGCTTAAATATATTTTAATTCGTGCAGATTTCGTATATAATATTATAGAACCACTTTATTCATAATTATATTGTACCCAATATATAGTAGTGCCTTCCCAGCATGGCCTAGTCGTAACATATGCTTGATATATTTTAATTCATACAGTTTTTATATTTATTATTATAGTGTTCTAGTCTTAGTCGTTATAATTTGAACTATCATCAGATGAATCAGAAAACGTTAAAACTTAACCGATTTTAATGAATAAATGTATATTTGCGCATGCGTACAAGAGCACATTAAATCGACTTACACCTGCCAAGTTCCAATTATTTTTTTCAATTTGGACCTTTTAGGAGCAATTTACTGGCTAATGACCAAATTGAGTTTGCTTCACAGGTCCAAATCTCTTATATATCAAGTTTAAAGTCTGTAGACTAAACACTGACAAAGGTTTTTGGTAGAGATAGTTTCTCAGACAGAAAAAGTCGCGCTCGCGCACACACACACACACACACACATTATATATATATATATATATATATATATATATATATATATATATATATGAGAGAGAGAGAGAGAAATTTGAAAATTGTTTTTGGAGTATCCTGTCGAATAAAGAAGTAAATTGTAAATTTTAATTTACAGTTTTAAATTCTTTTATCCCCCCCCCCGCTCTCTCTCTCTCTCTCTCTCTCTCTCTCTATATATATATATATATATATATATATATATATATATATATATATATATATATATATATATAATGTGGGTGTTGCTAGTACTCAGTAAGGAACAAATCAATATCTAGATAAGATGAAACTTGCTTCCTTGCCATTATTTAATTCGAAGAGGGAACTACACAAAGTTCCTTGTTTTGAGAAATGGTAAATAATGATTCTGCTTCTTTGGCAAATCTTTCAACTCTCAGAATTCTTCATTTCTACATCTGTCGAATCCAGTTGTTCATGGCACCATCAACACCAGAGGGAAAAGTTGTTTTTTTTTTTTTTTTTTTTTTTTTCAAGAAAGTAGATGAAGGAGGGGGGTGTATCCTAACATGTTGAAAGCAACTGGCAAGAAGCTTCCTCCTACTCTTTCTCATGTGACCTCATTTTAACTTTGACTTGTAACACTTACACACACGCACATATATAGTAAAGAGTACCAATTCATGTATACTTATATATATATATATATATCTATATAATTCTACTATTTACTTCCCTCTCCATGAGGGAATAGTAAGACAAGGTCAGTGTTTAATATAAAGAATCCAGACTTATTCCAAATTAGTACTCTGGAGTCAAAAATAAAAGTTAAATGTTTATCTACGAGCAATTTTCATTCTTGGAATGGTTGCAACAGATATTACAATAAACTACTATTTGTGTAGATGTAAATACCTGTTTCTCTCTCTCATATATATATATATATACTCTTGTTACATGCACAATATATATATGTGTGTGTGTGTGTGTGTGTGTGTGTATACTAAACTATATACAATACGTATATATATATTATATATTACATACATAGACACACTACATATGTATATATATATATATATATATATATACACAATACATACACATGCATACATTATACATAGACAATAAACAGTATACACATTCACATACATTATACATATACAATAAATACATACATACATACATACATAATACACATACATACATAATACACATACAGACATAATACACATACAGACATTGGTATATACAAAGCAATCACTTAAATAAATTTTACATACATCATACATATATACATTGTATATATAGATACCTTATATCTATATATATAATGCATACACTTCCAAGCATACATTTATATATAGGTTATTATATCGGATTCACTACGTTAGACCTAAATAGCAATAAATCTAACAAAATTAATATTCGATCCTAACTTGCGATTCTTCTTTTTCATCTGTTTTTTTTTTTTTTCCAGTATAGAAAATAATTATAATGAGGACCATTTAAATAATGATCTATAAATATGGAAAAGTAAACGACAGAATTCCTATTAAAGGTATATGAATTATATTTTGAGCATTTTATTTTTCCATCTCTTGGTGACTTACACATTAGTGTTAAAAAAAAAAAATGTTAAATGAATTAAATTAAAATGACATTAAAAAATCCCGGGCTATGCCGGAGTAGTACAGCTAGCATCGTTCATGTTATAAAAAGAAAAACGATGTGTATTTATTTATATGAAAGTAATAAATTGACAGATCAAAGTTGTGTCAGGCTGTGATTTAATATCGGCTTTGAAGCAAAGAAAAGCTAAAACGTGTCTCTAAAATTCAAAACATACTTGAACAATGTTTCTGAATTTTTTAATGAGAATCGATTATTCTTATTTGGCTTCTTCGGACTACTGCACTCATGTAATAAGTGATATTATATAGTAGAAATGGTAATTAATAAAAACCTGAGGAAAGTGCTCAATACTGTTGTAGAGAAAATACGCGTTTTATTTTTTATTACCGTATTTTTCTGTTTAGTTACATTATTGTTTCAGAAACGGTTTTCTGTAAAAGTCTGAGGAAGCTACCTGACGGCCAAAAAACGGTCGTGTAGCTGAAACAATAATGTAACTAAACAGAAAAATACGGCAATAAAAATAAAACGTGTGTGTATATATATATATATATATATATATATATATATATTAGTGTTGGAACGATTAATCGGAATCAGAAAAATCGGAAGATTTGGAAGTATCGGAATCGGAAAAATTTTCTGATGCAAAAACGATTCTTTTAATTGCCTTTTTTTTTATTATTTGATTTTGTTTAAACCAAAATCTTCCATTGCTGGTAATAATTGATAAAATAAATATTTATTGATTTTAAAATACCAGTTAAGCTAAAATCGATAGATCATTCTCTACAAGTGTATTTTGACGTTTAAAAAATATCTGCATATTTAACGTTTTTTTTTTTTTTTTTTTTACAAAAATCGGAGGAAATAACAATCTTATAGTTAAATTAGATATTTTTAAAGAATTGGAATCGGTAATTGAATTGGAATTGGGAATTTAGCACAGAATCAGCAATTGTATCAGAATCGAAATATTTCTGAAAGAACTCTTCGCATGAATTGTTTCCCAATTCCTATTTTTTTTTTTTATATTTTATGACTAAAACTCACATCTTTTAGTTTCATCTCGTGCAGTAACCAGAAATGCATAGAAATGCTAACATGTAGCACTCCTATCTCATTATTTTGCTAACATATTTTTCCTCTGATGAGAAGATAAGCATTCTTTGAAACTCCGCGGATTAAGGATTACCTAACACACCAGTTTTGGAGTAATCTGCCGAATAATGAAAACTATTTGTAAACTTCTATTTTACAGCTTTGTTATTGCTATATATATATATATATATAGTCTTTGAAGTTTTTAACATTTGAAACTATACAAAAAATTACTTTTTATCATTCGTTAAAAAAACATCTAGTCAGTAAGTCATTTAATCACCTGCAATCACTGCATCAACTCTCTCGAATTTACTATAATACCAATTTTTTTTATTTTTCAAGGGATCATCAGTTGTTTACCATGAAACACTGTTTCGGGGATTTAAAAACAAAACAGTATATTACTTCATGGCTCCCCAGCAGTGTTGATCAAACACCACCACCCTTAATCCTAGGAAGAAGACATGTTACAAAAATTTTTTATCCAATTTCCTATTCTTAATTGCAATTACTAACCTTTTCATAGTATAAAAATGAATTTCTTACCTGTGCGATTCATCAATTTCCACATTTAAAATGGATACAGTTTTTACTTTATCAGTCTTGTATTTATAAGCTTTGGATTAATCCATTTAACTATTATCACCCCCACTATAATTAGTAGTTTTTATATTTACATTCTTATTTATTTAAAATTAGATATATAAAGGTTAAAAATATTTTATTTTTACATATATACATTTTTTTTTTATATATAAATTTATTATATGTAATTATAAATACATTTTATACATTGCTAATATAGTTTTGGATTTCCTTTATTAATATAGTCTGGTTTATCTTAAACGATTCAAAAGCATCAGGATAACGAACAAATGCTTTATTTAACTGTTTAAATATTTTATTTTTATCCCCACCTTGTTTTATCATCCTTATTACTAAACTAGAAACTGGTGGTATAAAATCTATTAATTTTAGAGTAACGCGAGCTATTCTCAAAAACTCTGACATAATGGTTCCATAAAACACAAAAACAGGGCAGGTGCTATCCTTATGGGGCATACGTACTATTTTAAAGGTGAATGCGTTTCTTTTATCAAATATTTTATAAAGAAAAATCCCATCCTCAATTTTTATATCTAAATCCAGAAATGTAGCCTGTTGTCCTCTATGTTCACAATTCAATTTTAGTTCGTTTGGATATATAAGATGTTTATTTTTTTCGAATTCATCATTATCGTTTATGCATATAAGGTCATCTATAAATCTCCTACACCCATGAAAGTTATATGTTTTAGATATATCTGTTTTTAATAATGATGACATATATATATACTCGAGTCTATGTAAATACAAATTTGCCCAAAATGGTGCAGGATCCAATCCCATTGGGATACCTATCGTTTGGAGTAATATTTTATTTCCTATTTGAAAATAGCATTCTTTAATAAGATGACTTACAAGTATTTTTAAAATACCTTTAGAAACACTAGTTTTGCTATTTTTATTTTTACACCAGAAAGCTTTAGAGTTTGAAATATATATATATATATATATATATATATATATTAGTAGAAATGGTAATTAATAAAAACTGAAGAAAGTGCTCAATACTGTTGTAGAGCAAATATGCGTTTTATTTTTTTATTTTTTATTACCGTATCTTTCTGTTAAGTTCCCATCATAACGAACATTTCTGTAAAAGTCTGAGGAAGCTACAGACGGCCAAAAAAACAGCCGGGTAGCTGAAACAATAATGTAACTTAACAGAAAGATACGGTAATAAAAAATAAAACGTGTATTTATATATAATATATATATATATAAAATATATATAAATAATTGAATTCATTCAAAAAGTATCGCTAACAAAAACAAATAAAAACATACATACACACACATTATATATATATATAATGTGTGTATGTATGTTTTTATTTGTTTTTGTTAGCGATACTTTTTGAATGAATTCAATTATTTATACGAAAGTGCATTTTTACTTAAATGCGAGTTCGGGATAATTTTTTCCTTCGACTAATTTGGTACCTCCTAAATGAAAAGTACTCTACCATTCGTAATTAATAGTTAATTATTATTAGTTATAGGTGCTGTTTTTATTTTGTTTTTTTGTTTTTTGGTCATCCAAATGATAATGATATATATATAAAATTAAATTATTGATTTAATTTTATGGTTCAATATGAATATTTGCAGGGAGACCCGACGTTGCCCGGGATTGAATGATGATCAAATATTTCACTCCCATATTTTTATTGTCATCGAAATCGATGAAATCGCGTTTTTTTTTCAATCAAATCGATTGATTGCTTGTTCTAGTTGTTCCATCACAGTGCACTGGGAGGAAGCTTCACATGCCTCTCCACAAGGCTTAGTCCACAATACATTGAAGTCTACATTGCACTGTAGAGAATCTACTGTTGATTTTATAAAATTATTTGGATATATAATGGCTCCAATTAAAGTTTAAAATGCAAATGCTTCAACTACACTCTAAACAGAAACATTAATTTTGAACACGCCCCTGTTTTATCAAATAATCTACTGTTGATCTTATGAGACTGGCCTTACTAATTGTGCGGTGGTAATGGTTTGAATTTAAGTTTAAAATGAAAGTCTGCTGTAAGTATACAAATACACACACACACATTTGTGTAAAAAAAAAAGAAAAAAGTGTTCAACCATAGCCAAGGGCGACCTGATAGCTCCTTTTTAATTATCATCAGAGATAAGCTAGGCGCTGTATATACTGCATCGAATCATAGAATTTTTCAAGTTGTATTTGGAAGCATGTTTAATTCTTTGGGGCAGATAACCTCTCGAATAAACTCGACAAGGTGGTACTCCGCGTAATGGTATACTGGCAACCTGCTGCAAGATGCCTTCCTGGACTTGCATGTTAAGCAGATGTGTGTCGCAATGAATGATGACATCTGAAGTATGTACGACACAAAGTTGCGCCTCGGGGATTACCTAAAACACTTCGTAACTGGGGCTGGCTCAATCTTAATGAGCAAAATGTATACTCGTATCCGAGTTCTGCCAACGACGACGACGATACAGAGATGTAGGGGAGGATGCTACTCCTTTCTCAGGATTACTTCACTCACCCATGATCGTGATCTCATAATGCTGAGTGTTTAACAAAAAAGGCATCAAATACCATTGGCATGATTCGAGGATTGAACCCTGGCGTCTCGACACATTAAGCAAACACTCTAACCATAACGACAAATGGGCTTCATATCCATACAAAGACATACACATATAATCTTACATACTGCTGTGTGAATATTTAAAAGCTACAAATTTTTTTATTCTCTATTTTTGTTCTGCTTAACGTGAACAATGATTCCAATGCACGTCATATATTTAAAGCAATTTTCATGAGGTTAAAAGAAAGAGAAAAAAAACAAAAAACATCCAAAAACAGAAATGAAAATAGAATAAAATTTAATCGTTTTTACAAGTAAAAATGAAAAAAGAAAAACCCTCAAAGGCTTTATAGTTTTTGTTTCGTATTTTTTAATTTTTTTTTTTAATTTGTTTAAATAAAGTTTAAGTTACAAAATCTCTTAGTAAATATTTCTTACATTAACAAAGGGAAATAAAATCTTGGAGAACAAACATGCAGAATGTGTGTGCATGAGTGTGTAATTATTAGCAAGGTTAGCGGGTGTTGCTCGGGTGGATGAATAACAAAAAGTTAGTGTTAAAATTTAACTAGCTAAAGCAAAACACTGATAAAAAGGGAATAGACGCATAGGATTAACATTTTTTCCTCGTTAAGTAGGTACAGCTAATATATACTAGCAGGCCGCCTGGCATTGCCTGGTCGTAAAATACGCTTAAATCTATTTTGATTAATGCAGATTTCATATTATTATTATTATTATTATTATTATTATTATTAGACCCAATGTATAGTAATGATTTAAAACGTTTTTAAAAAATGACTCGCACGCCATCACCGATAATCGAAACTAAAACGATTAGCTTACAATTTACTGTTTCCTTTGACGTTAATGCCTGAGCTATGAAGACATGTTTGCTGCAAGGCTAAAAATTAAAAAAAAAAAAAAAAAAAAAAAATGAGCCAGTAGCTATTACGTTACGGATTCATATTCGTAATGCCGTCGTTCGAGCTACACCTGGCAAATTCCATTTTTCTTTTTTTTAATACTTTTGCACCGATTTTCCCCGGCTAAACCCCAAATAAAGTTTTGCATGGGTTCCAATACCTTATATATGAAGCTTCATGTTTGTAGACTAAAAACTGACAGAAGAGTTTGGTAGACAAAACGTTTTAAGAAATATATATATATATATATATATATATATATATATATATATATATATATATATGCACAGATAAAAATCACGCAAGTAAAAAAGTGAACCACAAAAGTAAACGGATTAATTTCTCATTCCATAAATTAGTTTGTTTTTTTTCTTCAGAAGGAAATAACTTGCAGAATAAAAGTACAGAACTGCAGAAAAGTTGAAAACTTAGGAAATTGCTATGTTCGAAAAATTTATTTTAAAATTGTATTAGAATACTGCAAAGGATGTTTATGAATTCAAATATAGTCAAAATGAAAAATCCAGGTCAATGAAATTGGTTAAAAATCTGTTTAAAAAAAAAAACACCGTTAGTATTGCTTTAAACAAATAGAAATAGATGAGAACTTTCAGTTTCAGGGTATTTTAAAGGCATTTTAGTGCGTTTAATATACGGCACAATCACGTTGACAAGCCAGTCCTCATCAGATCACAAAATTCATGCAACAATGAGCCTGGCCAGTACCAAATGGGTTACCATCTGGGAAGGCCAGGCGCTGTATGTACTGCGTTGAGTCGTAGAAATTTCCAGGTTGGTATCTGGGTGCGCGTTTAACTCCCGAATCAAGACGGAAAGCAACAGAAAACTATCGTCTTTACTTGTCTTCCCGAGATTACCATAGCAATTTGGAGAGCTGTGGTCGCCAACGTTGGTAAAGCAGCAGGGTCATTGCATGCATGCAATATGGGCTCAATTATGTAAATCTGAAATATTTGATTTTTCAAATAATTAAAATATGTCAAACTTACATTAAAACTGATGTAGCTCTAAATAGCAATCAAGCAATTTCCTTGAATTTTAACTTCTTAAGGTCTCTTAAACTTAAGCCTTAAATTTTAGACATTTTATAGAATCAAAAATCGCAATGAGGATTCTAGTTTTATTAGCATCATAGCTTAATTTTAATCTTCATAATAGTAACAACTAGTGATGGGACGATTCCAATATTTTTCCAATTCCGATACAATTAATGATTCCGATCCCGGTTCTTCATAAATCTCTAAATATTTAACTATATAGTTGTATTTTTTTCTCTGATTACCATAAAAACACGCGTTATATGTGCAGATATTTTCCTAAACGTAAAAATAAACTTGTGGGGGGACGATCTATCGATTTTAGCTCCACTGGTGGTTTTAAGTCAATAAATATTTAGCAAAGGAAAATTTTGCTTTAAACAAAATCAAATAAAAAAAAAAAAATTAAAAGAATCGTTTTGGCATTGGAAAATCGGTACAAATTTTTCCGGTTCTAAATACCCTCAAATATTCCGATTTTTCCAATTCTCGATTCCGATTCTGATTAATCGTCCCAACACTAGTAACAACCCTAGTAGAAGTTAGTGCTCCCAATGATGCTAAGTTAAACAAAGCTGAGAGGAAAAAGATAACAAAATACCAACGTCTTATGTACCATGTGAAAAGAAACTGGAATCTTAGGGAGATCTCCATCATTCTAATAATTATAAGAGCAACCGGAGCCATGAAAGAGAATTTCAAAAAATACCTGGTAAATATACCCGGTGAACCAAGTGCAAGAAACAATTGCACTTATAAGGACGGTTAAAATATTCAAAATATCTCTTGGTTGAAATCTATGAGGTAGTGGGTGAATGCCCTATCTACAGCTAGAATAAAAATAAAAATAAAAAAGGGGGCAAAACTGTTCTGTTCTGGTTATTGGTTTTACCAGCCCTAGGACGGGTATTCTTCTAGTTAGGGTAGGTCTCCCTCAGTCTTTGACAGACTTTGGTTATCCACTAAGGGGTGCCTGCATGTGAAAGTCTTATTGGCAGGAGGTGAGCAATCACACCTCTCCTGAGTTGACATTGTTAAATACCAGTGGCAAGTGAAGTATGTACAAAACAACTGGAAACAAATGCCGAGATAAGCGGAGAGCACATACAGAACCTAAGATTCCCAAATGGTCACCCATCTGGTACTAACCAGGTTCGCCGTTGCTTAACTTTGGTGATCTGACGAGAACCGGTGTGTCAACGCAATTATGCCAATTTTATTCTTCTAGTTACATTTAAAGAATTACCCCACCCCACCCCATCCCCACCATTGCATATTTCTAAATTTTAGTAATTTTGAATAAGCCACAAAACTAAGCTACCCCAAGTGGGTCACCACAGACCGATTTTTTGGTTTTGTCCATCTCGTCTTTATTATTCTAAGGATTCACAAAAACCCATGATTAAGGTAAAGTTGCTCCAAAACTCTACGAGAGTTCGGTGATGAGCGATAGTAAAGGCAACTAGAATTAGTACACACACACACACACACACACACACACACACACACACACACACACAAAATCATGGATGACACTAGTTTTTGTGTGCACACTAGGGGGCAGTAGATATCTTAACTAGGTTTGCTTTGGCCATTTTGCTACCAAATATCAATCATCGTGCTTTATTTATGTCTGACAAGCTAAAGATATTACGTTTCTGAATTTTTGAGATGAGGATTGGTTATTTGTATCATTATTCATCGGACTACTGTTCTCATCTTGAGTGTGATTTTCACACTGTTTCAGTCGATATAACCTCCAACCTTCTTCAGGTGTATCTTTTCAAACTCTGAATGTTTCTGTCGAACTCGGAAATTTGAAAATTACTTAGGACCTCTATCCATGGGTCCCATGTGTAACATTACAGCTAGAGGAAGAGCAGTGGTTGACCAAAAAGTACCTGACGGAACAAGAGCATGTCACTCTCGTGAAGTAAATAAAGGATTCTGCTCAAAATTCAGTCCAAATTCCCGAGTTCGACACGATACACCTGAAGAAGGTCGGAGGTTATATCGACCGAAACGTTGTGAAAATCACATTCAAGGTGAGAACAGTAGTCCGATTAATAATAAAGATATTACGTTTCTGATTTCTTGAGATGAGGATTGATAAGTAGGATCATTTGAATTATTTGGACTACTGTTCTCATCTTCAGTGTTATTGACACAACGTTTCAGCCAGTGTAACCTCCGACCTTCTTTACGTGTATCTTGTTGAACTCGGGAATCTTTCTGTTCAATTCAGGAATCTGCACAGAATTTATAACAGAATCTTTTATTTAATTCACGACGGGTAGCATGCTTTCATTTCATCAGCAATGAATGGATAGACGCCCACCTAGTATCACCCACTTTGACAAAAGAATTTACAACTGAATTTTACTTAATAGTTTATTCGTTACGCAATGGGTCCTTGAAGTTAAATTCACATGCAAGCGATACTAAGAATACAATTGTGAATTATTGAAGACTTGGTCATCACACACTACCCCGGGTTTAATTTAGAATTCCGTGCAGGTTTCAGAGTTCAACGGAAAGATTCACGAGTTTTACAAGATACACCTGAAGGTCTGAAGTTACATCGGCCAAAATGTCGTGCTAATAGCACTAATCTATGGCATAATCATGTCGACACACCAGTTTCCGTCAGATCAGCAAAGTTAAGCAATTTTGAGCCTGATCATTACTAAAATGGGTGAGTAATTTTTAAAATTCCAGGTGTTGTATGTAGACGGACGTTGACATCTCCCTGAAAGAGTTGTAAAAACCTAACGTCGTTGTCTCCCCTAATGGGGATATACATGCGACTGGGGACCGCTTGTGAATTTCATACTGCCATGGAACTTCCTCCTTCAGAGGAAGCCGGTTAAACCCGAATAAGGTTAGTGCCGTTTAGCGCACGCAAGCACACACACACAAAAACCTCAAGATTAGAACAGTAGTCCGAATGATACAAACAATACAAAGACATAAGGGCCTCAAAATCTGCAAGTTTCTCAAGAAATTTCGAGAACGTCTTTGTACAAACGCTATAAATTCTTGAAGAATCAGAAAAGTAAAAGTTTGTTTCACAGGGTAGGAAGGAGGGAAGAGGAAAGATCTCATCAGTTTGTGGAACGGGAGTTGAGTGCAATTTTCTTTTTTTTTTTTTTCAGTACTTATAAACATTGGGTAACACAAGAAGAGCGATGGAATTACATGGCAATGCGGAGATGTGGTCAAAGTATATCAAGATTTTATTTATTTCCCTCCCACGGCACGGAGATTAGACACAAGGCAGAGAAAGTAGCATTAGAAATACTGGCACCAGCTAAGAGTGCAGACCCACACATGCAAATGCCTACGCAATGCAAAATGACGTCACTCTAAGGAAGGGGAATGATAAAAAGGAGAGAGGGCACGGTTAAAAAAGGTTAGAGAAGACAGTCACATTAGGAAGATAGGTGCCGTCACGGTCATCACAAGAAGTCACACATAGCGGTAGAATGGGGAAATAAATGTTACAAAAAGAAAAAAAAAAAATGGAGTAGTTATTACTTGTTCTATGTTCCTTGCAACGTAGACTGCGTACAACGTGCTGGGTCCCATGTGTAACATTACAGCTAGAGGAAGAGCAGTGGTTGACCAAAAAGTACCTAGGCAGCCTCGTCAGCATTCTCTGATAGAGATACCGCAAGTAATCAGCAATAAACTAACCTCTTCTCAAAGTGCAAGACGACAAAGCTTGACAGGATGAACCTCTTAGAACTGCACAATGCCACACCACAGCCTTACAGACAAGGCCACGCTAACACAGCATGTCCAAGACTCGATTTTGGTATGAAATACCCTCCACGGAGGGTGTAAAGTATATTTGGATGATGAAGCAATAGCTTCATCATCCAAATATACTTTACTTTTACTTTTCTGATTCTTCAAGAATTTATAGCGTTTGTACAAAGACGTTCTCGAAATTTCTTGAGAAACTTGCAGATTTTGAGGCCCTTATGTCTTTGTATTGTTTGTATCATTCGGACTACTGTTCTAATCTTGAGTTTTTTTTTGTGTGTGTGTGCGTGCGCTAAACGGCACTAACCTTATTCGGGTTTAACCGGCTTCCTCTGAAGGAGGAAGTTCCATGGCAGTATGAAATTCACAAGCGGTCCCCAGTCGCATGTATATCCCCATTAGGGGAGACAACGACGTTAGGTTTTTACAACTCTTTCAGGGAGATGTCAACGTCCGTCTACATACAACACCTGGAATTTTAAAAATTACTCACCCATTTTAGTAATGATCAGGCTCAACATTGCTTAACTTTGATGATCTGACGGAAACTGGTGTGTCGACATGATTATGCCATAGATTAGTGCTATTAGCACGACATTTTGGCCGATGTAACTTCAGACCTTCAGGTGTATCTTGTAAAACTCGTGAATCTTTCCATTGAACTCTGAAACCTGCACGGAATTCTAAATTAAACCCGGGGTAGTGTGTGATGACCAAGTCTTCAATAATTCAAAATTGTATTCTTAGTATCGCTTGCATGTAAATTTAACCTCAAGGAGATTCTTCACTTGTTCTGTTACTATGGTGATAACATTGGAGCATGAAATTGGAGTACGTTGTAGTGTAATAGCAAGAATTAAGAATGGATATACGGCATAATTACGTTTGACACACCAGTTCCCACCAGATCACTGAAGTTAAGCAATGATGAGCCTGGGCAGTACCAGATGGATGACAATTTGAGACTTCCAGGTGCTGTATGTGCTCTCGGCTTTTTTTTTTTTTTTTTTACATAGGCATCACCACTTATCAAGGCCAATAGGCCACTCGAGGATAAGGGTTAAAGAGTGTACAGTAGTAATTGGACAATATAGTAATCGTTAGTAATGGAAATTCGGTAAATTTGTTAACTTATATGGAACGGCTCATCAAAAACTTGTTTATGAAGACAATCATATTGTAGTCAGCTGGAAACCAGGAAAACGGAAGACAATTCCATAGATGTGCAGTACTAAGAAAGAAGCTTTGCTCATGGAATCTACGTTTAGGTTTAGGCACAGATAAAGAGTGGGGGAAATTATTGACAGTGTTTTCTGTTAGACGGGTGTTTCTTGTGAAAGTTTGGCGAGGGGGGGGAACCATAGATTGGAGCTCAGACGAGCACTTGGCATGAAAATAACAATAAAGCAGAGACAAACTCGCAACATCTCTTCTGTGAGAAAGAGGTTGCAGGGAAGAGAAAAGGACACCCCCCTACAAGGCTACGAATCTATTTTGAACTCTATCAAGGCAGGATAAGTCCTTTCTAGCAGCTTCTGCCCAAATGTGGCAACAGTACTCCATCCTTGGATGTACCTGGCTCTTATATAGATAGAGAATTGCATCAGCAGTGAGATATCTACTGGATCGATAGAAGGATCCAACCATTTTTCCAGCAGCCTTGGCTACGGATTTAATGTATGTGTTCCATTTAAGATCAGGAGTAAAGGTCAAGCCCAGAAGCTTGTCAAAACATGGGGCCTCCCCAAGACGAGAGCCATTCATTTCAATTGATGCCAAATGGGGATCAGAGCATTGATGTAAAGATAAAAGCCTGGTTTTAGATGCATTAAAAGTAACCAGCCACCTCAGCATTGTTTCTAGTCGTCCTGGACTTCTCATTGCTACTGGACTCAAACAGTGCCGAATCAGGAGAGATGTGGTTGGAGATTGTGCAACCTTTGCTACACAATTACACGCGCAGCTGCCCCTACAGGGGGTATCCTTTGTCTTTTGAGACTAAACAGAGGCATTGATAAGAATGGATGGACTAAGTCTGGAGAACTTTTGCCATTACAAACCAGCAGAATTACCAAGTTCTCTCAGGTTTGTGTATGCAATGGGATGTATAGAAGTGAAACCTTGCCAATAAGGATTGAGGACATGTGTTGCATGAAGAGAAATCATATAAGAATAACACGATGGTGTGTAATGTGCGTCTATGACTTAGTCCTGATAACCTTAGATGAAGACTAGATCTGGGCAGTATAGAAAGATGTGTGCAGAATAGGGATCTTCAATGGTACGACCACATTGAAAGAATGCCGAGAGTTTTTGGGTTAGTAGATGTAGAATAGTTGCGGTAGCTGGTCCGGTTCACAAGAGAACGCAAAGGCAAACATCAGAGGAAGTGATAAAAATAGACGTGAGAAAGAGTGATAAATATAGACCTGACCAGAGATAAAAGTTTGAAAGTAAATTTCTTAAGCCATCCAACACATGTATAAACCACATGTTAACATTAATGAGATGATGGCGGCACATATCAACTCCTTGTTAAAAAAAACACATACATTCATTATAAAGAATTAATTGCGTACACGCTGAGTACAAGTTGCTTTCTTTCCACACATTGGATAAATTGTTTTCGTGTTTTTTTTTGTTTAATTGTTTTTTAACTTTCATTCAAAGCATATTGTACCTATTTACTATGCCTCCCCACGGGACAGAGTTAGACACCAGGGTCGTTTTTTAACGTGGAGAAAAGGTACAAAAATAAAAATTGTCTCAGTCGTGAAGGATTTCTCCTCCACCGAAAGAGAACAAAAACTGGAAGTGCAGCATCTGAAGAACAGATGGTATTTATTTGCTCCCCCACCGAGCAAATTAGGCACGAGGCCGATTTTTAATGTGAGGAGTTAAGGGGAAATGGGGACCAACTCCCCGGGGAGTAGGGGAGTTGGATAGTGACAATTGGTATGAAGGGTTTCCCCCTACATTGACCAACGTCTTATATGTGAGGTTGCCCACACATATGGTCTTTGCTTGCAGTATCTGCCGGAACAGATGCTACACTTTGATCTTGACCAAAAGGCCAAAATTCAAAGCATATTGTAACTGAAGCAGAAAGGACTACTGTGATAAAAGGCCAAATCTACTGAGGAGTAAATTGAATAGAGTTGACCTACAAGATGTTTGTTTCCCCCCCCCCCGATTCCAATACAATTACCGATTCTGATTCTTTATAAATCTCTAAATATGTAACCAGAAAAGTGTTATTTTGCCCCGATTACCATAAAACACATCTTAAATGTGCCTATATTTACTCAAACGTAAAAACACACCTGTGATGGGGGCGATCTAAAGATTTTAGTCTTACTGCAAGTTTAAATCAATAAATATTTATTATTACTACAAGCAGTGAAAGATGTTTCTTAAACTAAAATCACATAAAAAAGATAATTTAAAAAATCGGTTATGGCATCGGAAAATACTTAAATTTTTCCGATTCCAATACCCCAAAAAGCTCCAACTTTTCCGATTTGCGATTAATTGTCCCAACGCTAATATATATATATATATATACATATATATATATATATAAACAATGCTCGCATTATGCTTTCTCACAAATTGCCGTCTGTTGGTTTTAGCTATTTATAAATAATAGTATCATATGTTAAAGATAATTATTCCTTATTTAAAAAGGTATTTTTGAAGGCTTACAATGCAGGAATGTACAGTCGTTATGAGCAGATAAATAAATAAATAAATATTTTTTTTTATATATATATATATTTTCCATTTTTATATCTATTTATCTACCTGAATTTTTTTTTTTTTTTCAACTGTGGATGGTACTTATTCCAAAGGTCCTTTCGGGAAATAACCCATCATCAGTGGAAAAACAAATCTTTGTTTCTCCACTGATGATGGGTTATTACCCGAAAGGACCTTTGGAATAAGTACCATCCACAGTTGAAAAATTCAGGTAGATAAAAATATATATATATATAATTGAATTATTTATCATTTATTTATTTATCTGCTCATAACGATTGTACATTCCTGCATTGTAAGCCTTCCAAAATACCTTTTATTCTTTCACAATGCTTCAAGCAAACCACGCCATACTTCTTACATTCCTTTGGAAAACGAAAAAGTTGCAAACATGCATGCGCCGGCTATCATCAGATAATATGTATATATAAGTGAACGTGTCTGTCTGTGTGTCTGTATACATTTTCCTTCGCAATAACTGTCAATTTTCAGTCTACAGACTCGAAATTTGATATACAGAGTACTGATATTTGGAAAAATCTATGTGATCGATTTTCGGCCAGAAATTTGGCTGTTAAGGGGTCAAAATTCAACGATTTGACCTTTGAGAACTCTACCAAACTCCTCCCACAATTTGGGGTCACTCGAAATTTTAGATATAGGCTCCTTGGACATGTATCTAATTTAATAACTCGATTTGAACCCAAAACAATAAATGTTAAGGTCATAATAGGGGTCAAAGTTAAAAAAATTGACCATTTTTGTTTTTTTGCTTAGCATACACCTCCAAACACCCTGGCAACGCCGGGCTGAAATGCTAGTATATATTCTATAATTATTTACTAATTCTGGAATATATCAGTATTCATTGGATTTTATAATTGTTCCTGTATATTCATTATTTCAACTTTAAGTATCCTTTTTACACCATTACTCAATTTAAAATTTCAATTCATATGCTAATAAGCAACATTTCTAATTACTCACATTTATTTTGCTAACCACATTTCCTCCGATGAGATGGGCCATTCATTGAAAATCCATTGGTTAAGGAAAAGACTTTAATAATTATCTGCACTCTTTCGTCAAAAAATAAATTTTGCTAACTACATAATTTAACTCCAGATATCCATATATATTATTATTTTATGTAAATACATAAATTTGTACGTAAATATATTCAGTATTTACTTCAACAGTGCTCAATACGTAAGTAGAACTAGGCCATAAGTTTGGGAAATATATATATGGCAATTAGGCTACACAGAATTTAGTGCGTTTCTTCCCTGTGAGGATTCGCCAGGCTAACACATGGAATTGATATTGTGTTTTTATATATCCATATGGTACTGGGTTTGCTAGTCAACCAATCAGATTCTTAGTTACTCACGCACCTGTTTCTTGTTTCAGGGAGGATTTTCTTTCGTTTCTTTCATTGGAGATGACCTAGTTTTAATTTGGATGTTTCTTTTCATTTTATGTTATACTAGAGTATTTGTTTATTTATTATTATAATTATCATTTTTTTGTTATTATTGTTTTTACTATTATTAGTAGTAGTAGTTCATTTTTTTCAGTAAAGTTTATTTTGTGTATACATACGTTTGCTAGTCCACTCCTGCAGTTTAATAAAAATTGGAGTTATTTAAAGTTTAGGATAGATAATTTTTCATTCAAACAGTCTACATGGGTCGTCTAGGTTTCTGGTCTCCATTTTGAGACATGTCAGATCCCTCTCCGGTGAGGGGGGGGGCGATCTGTTACACCGTCTGCTCTCTTTGACGTCCTCTTTCCAACTCATTTATTTTCTCAGCTAACCAGAACACGTGACAACAGACACGTACTTCTGATGCTGATCAACTCTCTTCCGGTGCAACTTGTCCAGTTTAAACCTCAACATGTTTTGACAACATCACATCGCATCTCTTGTTTATTTCCCATTAGATAGACAGATAGATTGATAGATAGATCGATAACTAGATAAACGGATACAAACATAGATAGATATATTGATAAACAAATGCAAAGATAGATAGCTAGATCGATAGATAACAGCTAATTTCTCTTCTGCTCCACAACTATATAACACGAACTGGCTTGCCATATTATTTTCCACTCTACTATTGGTGATCGTTCACTTTCTTTGAGCTCCCAATAGTGGTTCACTAATGCTGTTTTTATTCGACATTTTTTCGTATTTGAATGTACTTTTTTAATCGTAATATCTGCTTTTAAAATTCAGGGAGGTCATTCCTACGTAATATATTTTGTTATTCAGATTTTCTTTTGCAAAAATTGTGGCCTGGTAAGCAATGCTTTTGGTTAGACATTTATTTTGTAGTAGACATAATGTCCGATTTCTACAGTTACAATTTTTTGGTTTTTTGTTAGTGTTTTTATTTCTCTTAGAATTCGTGTTAGTACTATTGCTAGTACAGTAGAACCCCGGGATACGGCATTATAAATGAGTCACAAAATACAGTATAGTATATAAGACACATGTATATAATCAAATAACATTATAAATAACACATAAGGTGAGGCAAATACCGTAACCAGAGGCTAGAAAATCATTGTATTCCACATCATAACCTGAAAAAATCGTATGCTAGGGTCACCGTATCCCGGGGATTCTACTGTAATTATATTTTTGTTATGCGTGTTTTGTTATTGTTATGTTGGTCATTTTCTTATGAATTTTGTTTATTTTTTTATTTTTTATTGCTTTCATTTAGTATTTCATTATCATCCTTAGGTTTTCGCAGCATTCCATGAACAAAGCTTCTTTCTTAGAACTGCACGCCTGTGGAATTGTCTTCCGTTTTCCTGCTTTCCGGCTGACTACAATATGGTTGTCTTTAAGTTTAACGTAAATAAGTTCTTGATGAGCCGTTCCATATAAGTTATCAAATTTACCAAATTTTCATTACTAATGATTACTATATTGTCCAATTTCTAATGTACCCTCTTTAACCCTTATCCTTGAGTGGCCTCTTGGCCTTGATAATGTGGTGATGCCTTTGTAAAAAAAAAAAAAAAAAAGAAAAAAAAGACAGTTTTAGGTTTTTTTTATTAAAGATTTTGTTTTAGGCGTTTGTTATGAGAAAGTGTTTTTCAATGAGGTTTAAGAATAAGGTCCAATAAGGTAGCCTGCTAGTATATTATAAAATTGAACTGTGTGAGAGGAACAGTTTCTGCCAAACTACTCTGTCAATTTTTGGCCTATAGACTTAAAAACTTGATATATAGGAAATTCAAAGCTGTGGAACAAATTTGATTTGGTTTGTAGCTGGTAAAAATAGCTGCTAGGAGGTAAAAATCGAAAAATTAGAACTTGCACAAATGTATATTTATATGTTTAATTGCGCTAATTTTCAAGTTTTGATATCAATCTGTCCAATGATAGCGGACATCCTGGAAAGCTAAATGTTTTGGTTTCAATTATAGCTAAAGAGTTAAGAGTAGCCAACCTACTAGGTCCCGCACTATCGACCAAACTCCAACCTCTGTCCCATCGATCAAATCTTGCATGCCTGCGGCTATTTTACAAGTATTTTAACGGAAGGTGATTGGACGAACTCAGTTTTGGTACCCCCTCGACATAAATACCCCAGACTAACCTGACAAACAGCAAAATCTCACCCCTACATTATAGAGATCTCTTGATGCGAAAAGGCCTTCTACTCAAATAGTTTCTTCCCTTGAACTGCTAGACTTTGGAATTCCCTCCCAAATCTCTGACTGTACTGACATGCAGAAGTTCAAGTGTAATATGAACAGACATGTTGCTGCTCAACTCCCTACATAGTATCCCTGCAAATTTTGTTCAAAATAGTAGCCCTTACATTCAAGCGGCACTGTTCTTTGTTTGGGGTGAAAACGCATTAAAAAAAACGTTTTCTTAAATAATTCTTAAAATGGCACCCAAGTTTTTTTTTTTTTTTTTTTTTTTAAACTGGCCTGGATGCCTGGCGTTGCCCGGGTGTTTGGAGGTGTGTTGAGCAAAAAAAAAAAAAAAACAAATTTAAGTAGACAGGCGGGCGTGAAAAAGATAAAAACACATGGCGTCTTTGCTGTTGCGTCCATCGCCAAACCAGAAGTAATGAATGTCTAAATTAAGGCTAGTCAATCGAATATAGGGGATAACTTTCGAAAATATCGGCAAAAACAGCGACCCCCTCTCTTTAGAAAGTGCCCAGTTGAGGGTGAAGTAATTAATGTTTTTAGCCAATTTTTCGATATTTTTCATCCGAAGGGTCGGCTTCAAAACAATACCGATCTCGTGAAAATCGAAAGCTTCAGGCAAGCATACAAACATACATACATACATTCAAACAGACAAAGGAGATTTATATTATAGATTTACTACATATTTTACAATATATTTTTGAAATCACTACTTTTATGTACCCAATCACTATTGGGTATATATGGGTATATATATATATATATATATATATAGATAGATAGATAGATAGATAATTGGCTTTATAATAATAAATACGAAAACTGCATAAATTAAAATATCATATTTAAACATATTTTATGACCGAACAACAGCAGGCGGCGTGTCATTTTTTGAAAATGAACACTTAACAGACTTATCCGTATGTACGTATGATTCAAAAAAATCCTTTTATTATAATTATTATATCAGAGTATAGAAAAAATTATGATTTTACTCATTGCCAAACAGACTTTATCGATTTCAATTCAGAAAATTAATTGTTAATATATTTGCGGTTCAAGAATAAAAATGTTCGGATAGAGGGACCAAATAATTAATTTTAACAATAATGGGGATTTTATATATATATATATATATATATATATATATATATATATATATATAATTTTTCACTCTAACATGGATGTAAGGAGCTACTTACTATTTGGGATCATGTCTGACAGGGGATAGTGGGGATTTGAGTAGCGAGAAGTCTGTTCATATTACATTTCAACTTCTGCATGTCAATACAGTCAGAGGAGCAGGAAATAGACAGGGAATTCCAATGTAGAGCAGTCCGAGGAAAGAAACAATTAGAGTAGAGAAATCTCAATAGTGAAAGAAATGGAATTTTGACGCTTGTCGGGTCAATTGGAAGAATGTACTCAAGAGGGCACAAGTGTCAGGAGTTCATCAGAGCATATTCCATTAAAGTACTTGTAAAATTTGCAGAAGAATGCAAAATTGCAGCGATGAGACTTGATTTATAGTGCGGATCCTATCAGATTCCAGTTTTTCTTTTTTTTTTGGGGGGGGGGGCTGCCTAAGAGAGAGAAACTAATGACAAATGCACTAATCCAGATGTGGCAACAATACTCCATGCATGGGCGCATGGTGTTTTTTTAGAGGAATAGGATACTCTGAGGCATGAGTAATTTTCTAGCACGGTAGAGGGAGCCCACTTTGTTGGCAGCAGCCTTGGCAATGTCCATAATATATTTGTTCCAATCCATGTTGCCTATGAATGTTAAAGCTGACGAGATTATACGAGAGGGTAGTCAAAGCATCTGACATGTACAGAGAACATTTCCGGTTCCAAAAATGCAAATCAGTTTCTACTTGATTTTTATCATAAACAGTAATAACTTTCCAAAGAAAAAAAATTCGGTTCTTATTTAGAATTTAACGAAACTGAAATATATATATATATGCACACACACAGAAAAATATTCATGATGCAGTCACGTACACCTCATGGAATGAATATATCTTATTCCAAAAAAATCGCGTTCATTAATCAAGTAGTTTTTTTTGGACTAAGAAAATCCAATTTTATGAGTAGCTGAAGAATACAAAGGGAGATAATTCAATGATTCATAGTTAAATAGATTTGTTATAATGCCGACGAATTCCCATTAATCGCTTAAGCTAATAATCGACCACCCATTGTAGAATCACTCGACGTTTTTAGGCCAAATTTCGCAAATTCAGACTTCTTTTTTAAGCAGTTTAGCATTTTTTTTTTTTTTTTTTCTTTTTCGCTATTTCCGATTATTTTGTATACATATTTATGGTTATTTTCAAGTTTCGTCACTCGACATTTATAAAGTTTTACCCGGGCGATTTTTTTTTTTTTTTTTTCATAAAATAAGTGATTGATTTACTAGAACGTTGCATTAAAAACTGAGCATACCGTGTACAAATATTTAATTAAATATTTTTTTTATATATAATCTGGTAGATTAGCGTCCAATTCGCTGAAAAAAAAATGCTTAAAACGACGTAATGTGTGTGTGTGTGTGTATATATATATATATACTTAATTTATGTGATTTTTGGAATATGACATTTCCTTTCTGTGGCGGGTACGCACATACAAGATAGGTTGCATTCTAGATAGGGAGAAAAATCTTCTTGTTTGGGAGAGGGGGGATAGGATTTTAGATCTTATGTCTGAGTCTGTCCTCGTGGGAAGGCAAGTAAGTAGGAACGAATCCGGAAGAAATGAAAATGGTTTGTGTTTTCGTTCAGTGACTGCATTTGTGTTGGCGTGTTTGACAGAATAAAATATCCTCGCAATTTCTAAGGTTTTTAAAACCTACAGGAAATACTATTAACATTTGTAAAGCTTAGGGGGAGAATTACTACAGTAGACCTTTTGTAAGGTATATAGGCACCCCCACTCTCCTTCCTTAAGAAAATGCCCTTAGCTGAGATGAAGCGGTGGGGGTTGGGGTGAGGGAGAGAGAGAGAGAGAGAGATGATATAGGGGAAATATTTTTACATCTTTGTTGCTTGATATAACCCTTCAGGCAAACAAAGCTATGAATAGTGTGTGTGTGTGTGTGTGTGTGTGTGTGTGTGTGTGTGTGTGTGTGTGTGAGAATGTGTGTGTGTGAGAATGTGTGTGTGTGTGTGTGTGTGAGAATGTGTGAGTGAGTGAAAGAAAAAGCTTATCAACTTCAACTTCAAAAGGAGGAAAAAGAGGATGTTTTCTCAAAAGTATGCAGGAGGAGGATATTTAAAAAAAAAAATGCTGGGAGGAAGAAACTGATACTTAAAGAAAATTAAAAAAGAAAGATTTGTAAAATCAGAAAAAAATATAAAAATCATGCAAGACCTTCGGGTCTCGGATAAATTCAATTAAATTTTCAACACATTTAGGGATATTTTAAGTAGGATGCTATTACAGTAAGCCACCTACAACATGAATTGGAACAAAGACATCTAAGATACAGCCAAGTCTGCTGCAAAGAAGATGGACCGGACCCCTTCTAGCGGGCTTGTTGACGCATGTGATCTGTTGCACCAACCAAATGGGTTCATCCTCCTGGTTATGGTATATTAAAAATATTCTAATATATTAAGTCCCCTACTGTCTACCACGTGTCCCCTCGTCGCAATGTTGCATCCTGGTGCTTATTTCACGGATATGCTCCCTCGCACTTGTATCCCCTCTCCCTCAGCGCAAATACCGCCAATCAACCCGACAAACAGCAAAATTCACTGTTAAGGCTCTCGGAGGCTGATGAAATTTTTATCTAATAGCTTCTTTCCTCGGATCTATTGCCTTTGGAATTTCCTTCCTACTCCCTGATTATACCAACAGACATCTTTAAATGTAATGTGAGCAAACATCTTCTCCCCCCCCCAAATCTGATAACATAATCGCTGTAATCGCTTACGTCTTAATAGTAATATGCTTTTGGGGAGGGGGCGTTGGATAAAAATAATATGGTGCTTTGGTGACTGCAACAAGTAAATACACCGTAGAGGATGACCAATGACTGCGAATCCCACTTTGTGCCTAATTTGTTAAAATTAGTGTTGGGGCAAATTAATCGGGATCGAATCAGATATATCGAAACTTTTGAGGGTATCGGAATCGGGGGAAAAATTGTCCATATTTTCCGCGGTTAATAACGATTCCTTTAGTTAGCTTCTAACAAAATCTTCCACTGCTGGTAAGTGGATACCCCCGTTCAGTCTCGAAAGACAAAGAACTTCCACACGTGCACACATACAGTGTCACACACACACCATATATATATATATATATATATATATATATATATATATATATATATATATGAACAAATGATTAATAAAACGTTAAAAAAACATATTGAAAAGGTGTTAAAAACATGTTTAATTTTAAAAAGGAAGCACAAGATAAGTGGATAGTCCTTAATCCGCGGAGTTTCGAAGAAATACTCCCCTTCTCATCAGAGGGTAGGAATTAGCAAAATGCGGGATCGGATTTTGCATGTAAAAGTATTTAATGAAACTACAAGTAAGTCACAGATCTTACTTGGCTAAAAAAAAAAAAAAAAGGGGTGAGGTAAGGGGAGTAGGAGGTAAAAGAAAAAATGATAAAAAGAGTTCACATGAATGGATATGGAACGGAATGGAAATGAATATATATATATATATATATATATATATATATAATATATATATACATACACGTGTGTGTATTCCGGCAGCATTCTTTCATTTAAGCAAACGTTATTAAAAACAATAAAGAGCTTCCGTTTAATTAGACTTAAGTTCCAATTGGAAGCTCTCTGCTGTTTTTAACAACGTTATAGTTATATTATCATTAATTTTATTTATTAAACATTTGAATTCAAATATTTATTAAATATTATTACGTGGATATAGTTATCCATTCATTTCTGTGTATCACCAGTCTTCAGCATGGCTAAGCTTTTAATAAGAATCGAACTCGTAACAGCTCAATCGACAGCTTGATGTTTTACCATCAAACCACGGTACCTCGTCAAATTTTATGCACGATTTTTATCGCTTTTAAATGGAAGATCTATTGTTGATTTATCTATTTAAAAGAGGGCGACGTAAATATAAAACAAAGAGCAGGTAATTCCATCAAAACACTCAGGTGAGCATAATAATTAAATACCACAGAATCGCTAATATATATGCACTACTAGGTGTATCAGTAGGTGTGTCAGAAACTTCGTGAAAATATTGAATAATTCGACCCCCTGTCTTTTCAAGCTTATAACTACTCGAAATATGTAATTCAAACCCTAATTTCTTTTTTCAATTAAAGGGGCAAGGACCAAGGTTTCATAAAAAAAAGAGTACAAACAACGTGGTTATAAAAAAAAAAAAGGTTTAAACTTCGGATTTTACAGGTAAATTTCCAAAAAACTGTTCTTTTTTTTTTTCGTTTAAAATTAGAATATATTATTTATTGATCTTTTATCTTCAATTTGTGATATATAAAACTTTGGCACATGAATTAATTATCAAAATTTTTCTATTGGTTCAATTTTTACGATATTTTCAGGGTAAATGTGAAATTTTATACCCTTTCCAATAAACCGAATATATTTTTTTAGACAAACGTTTTTTTTTTTAATTCACCCCCCCTCTCGTTTTGAAATGTCTATTAAAATTTAAATAATTAATTTACTCACCAAAGTTTTATATATCACAAATTGAAGAGAAAAGATAAATAAAATATTCTAATTTGAAACAAAAAAAAAAGTGTTTTTGGAAATTTACCTGTAAAGTACAAAGTGTAAAACTTTTCTTTTTTTTTTTTTTTAAAGCACGTTGATTTTTTTTTTTTTTTTTTTGCTGACGACAATTTTTTTTTCTTTTTCATTCAATATTATTTTTTTTTTTTTTTAGATATTTAAAAAAAAATCACTCTATAAAGTAGAAATAAAATATAATCAAAAACACGTATTTCATTAAGAGAATTAAAAATAAAATAAAAAATCAGTCGACTGGGGTTTTTGTTTAACGGCAAAAACTTATAAGTGAATGTGTGCTTTTTCAACTACGGAGGCCCCAAAATACTCATTTTGGTTAACAGCACGCAATAAAAAGAGATATTAATTATGGCGTTTATAAGTCACCGTAAGATAATCGCGAAAAAAAAAATCAGATTTGTCTCCCTTTATTTGAACAGTCAAAAAATCTGAATTCGCGTTTTTTTTGTTTTTTTTTAATCCTTGTTTAAAAAAGTATTTTATTTAAAAAGGACATGGAATATAAGTATAAATATGGATAAATTCTTAACAATGAACAATGGCAGTACACACTGAATAGTATTTTTTATAGGTAAGTGATTTTTTGGAATTTAAATATATTTTTTTATAATCGAAGTAAAATTTCGTTGATTTTCTTTAAATCATTTTTCAAGAAAACCGATTTAAAAAAACAAATATTGCATAATTTGCTATTAAACTTATTATTTTTTTTAATTTGGTCTTTGCTCCTTTAATTAAAAAAAAATTAGGGTTTGAATTACATTTTTCAAGTAGTTATAAGCTTCGAAATATAGTAAGTTGATTTATTCAGGTTCACATACGGCATTTTTAATGGCCGCTTCTGATACACCTAATGCAATACATAAAGTGTCTAGGCCCGGAAAGTCTTTAATCCCTTAGTAATAGATGGTAGATTTTATTTCAAATTCCTAAAAATCAAGGATTGAATAATAATTAGTATCTTCAAGTTCCTAATAAAATCTTACTCTAGAAATGTTGTGCGTAATCTTATTACAGATCTTTGTTATAAATAAAAATAAAATGGTGTCTTTATTGTTTATGAATGTCCGGCAAGACATTGTGACTAATTGCAAACCCTTTAATACATAATTAATTCCACCATTAGATTGCTGATTTAAAAATAAAAAAGGTTTTGCCTGATCTTGATATAGGGCTCTGTTTTCAATTACATCCTCGGACTAAAAAAAACACAAATATGTCATGGTACACAATTGCAATTATTGGTCACATGGTCTGCCCCTTCCCCTCTGCGCAGAGACAAGCAACTATTGTACATTTGGGGGTAAAAATACTTCTTTATATTAAATGAAAAGAATACAAACGCCCATACGGCGAAAAGGTCTCTATAAATAGAAAATATTAAAGAAATTCTTAATATGACATCAGATAAGCATTTACTACTACTACTACTACTAATAATAATAATAATAATAATAATAATAATAATAATAATAATAATGTTGTTGCTGTAGTAGACCCGACCAAGTGCCAAGTCATGTGTCTTGTCTGTAGCTTTCTCAAGACTACTAAAACCCCTACCAAGACCCGCCAGAGATGTTTCACTGCAAGGAATTCCACTAATTCTTTTATGGATAGGGTTATCACAATTCAAGACTTTTCTTCTTTCTATTGTAGGTGATAAAAAAAAAAAATAAAAATGAAAAAAAAAAAAAAAAACGCTAATGGGCTTTTCGGCTATTCAAGATATAATAATGGCGTGCATTGAAAAGAGCAAACGACTTGACCAATTAATGACACGAGTTTTATTTAGCACAAACAACGGTTGTGATCGCACGCATTTAAACATTAAAATTCTTTTTATTATCATTATTTACTAATGAATCACCACTTATCAAGGCCAACAGTTACTGAAGGATTAGGTTATCAGAAGCAGCCATTAAAAATGCCGTATGTGAACCTGAATAAATCAACTTACTATATTTCGAAGCTTATAACTACTTGAAAAATGTAATTCAAACCCTAATTTTTTTTCAATTAAAGGAGCAAAGACCAACTTTTAAAAAAATAACAGGCTTAATAGCAAATTATGCAATATTTGTTTGTTAAAATCGGATTTTCTTTAAAAAAGATTTAAAGAAAATCAATGAAATTTTACTTCGATTATAAAAAATATAAATTCCAAAAAATCACTTACCTATAAAAAAATACTATTTAGTGTGTACTTTCATTGTTAAGAATTTATCCATATTTATACTTATATTCCATGTCCTTTCTAAATAAAATACTTTTTTAAACACGGATTAACCCCCCCCCCAAAGAAAAAAACCCCGCGAACTCAGATTTTTGACTGTTCAAATAAAGGGAGACAAATCTTTTTTTTTTTTTTTCGCGATTATTTTACGGTGGCTTATAAACGCTATAATTAATATCTCTTTTTATTGCGTGCTGTTAACCAAAATGAGTATTTTGGGGCCTCCGTAGTTGAAAAAGCACACATTCACTTATAAGTTTTTGCCGTTAAACAAAAACCCCAGTCGACCGATTTCTTTAAATTTTTAATTCACGCGTTTTTTGATTATATTTTATTCCTACTTTATCGAGTGAATTTTTTGTTAAATATCCAAAAAAGAAAACATTGAATGAAATAGAAAAAAATTGTCGTCCGGTATTTACTTGACAATGTAAGCATAACATGAGCTTTCATAAAAAAAAAATAATAATTAACGCGGTTTAAAAAAAAAAAAAAAAAAGGTTTCACACAGGTAAATTTACAGGTAAATTTCCAAAAAACACTTTTTTTTAGATTTGTTTTGAATTAAAATATCCGTAAATAAAATATTCTATCTTCAATTTGTGATATATAAACTTTGGTGAATAAATTAATTATTTAAATTTTAACAAACATTTCAAAATGGGGGTGAATCTTAAAAACATGTTTGTCTAAAATATTATATTCGGTTTATTGGCAAGAGCATAAAATTTCACATTGATCCTGAAAATATCGTAAAAATTGAACCAATAGAAAAACTTTGATAGTTTTTAAAGTTTAAAAATTGATTTTCATACGTAAAAAAAAAAAAATGGCTGGTTGAACGCGCGCGGCACTTTGTAAACACTTTTTTTTTTAAATAAAAAATATTTCTATTTTTTAAACAACTTTAATGGTTTATTTTGGAAGTATATTCCATACAGAAAATAAACAACCCACTTTAAAAACAGAAACTACGAGATTTTATATTTTATTCGCAGTTTTCTGTTAGGGGTGTCAAAAATTCCGAAAAAAATTCTGATACACCTACTGAAGGATATGGTTTAATATTCTACTTAATAACTAATGCACTCTGGGTGGGTTCAGCCAGCTTCACCGCAAGCGGAAGTTGCTAGAGTATATTAAATATACAAGCGGTCCCCACTCGCATATTATATTTATTATTCAGACTTCTGTTCTAATCTTTTCAAGGACCCGTGGCGAATTGGATAAAGTAGTAGGTACATTCAGTGAAACTATTCTGGAGGTTGAAGGTTCAATCCTCAGTGTGGGTAATATTAAGAATACGATTGCGAATTATTTAAGACTTGTACTCAGTCATGGCTGACAGAAAAAAAAAACAAAAAAAACGTTATCACGGTAGATTAAATAAAGGGTTCCATTCGATATTCCGTGCAGATTTCCATCTTTGACAGAAAAATTCCAGAGTTCAACAAGATATATCTGAAGATGGCCGGAAATTTCGTCAGCGGAAACGTTGTGAAAATAACACTCAAGATGAGAACGAAGTTTATATACAAAAAATACAAATTGTTAATCCTGATCTTTCAAAAATTCAGAAATATGACATCAGTTTTTTTTGTTTTGTTTTTTTTGTAGGGAGGTGTAATTGTCCTTCCGCATACAGCACCTCGCATTCTAAAGTAGTAACCCATTTGATACTGGCCAGGCTCAACGTTGCTTAACTTCAGTGATCTAACCAAAAACGATGTGTTGTGTCAACAATGATTATGTCATATGATAAGGTTTGATAAGTGTGAATGATTGTCGGTTGAAAGATGAAGGATATTAATGAGACGATTGGTTAATAGAATGAAGCAAGTGTAATTACTCATGGGGACGATTTCTGATGAGTATTTGTTGACATAAGATTTGAAGACGACTATGTTGCGATCTGCAAGGAAGGAGTTCCACGGTAATGTGTTTTAAGAACAGGAAGCATTTGAAAAAAAAAAAAAAAAAAGATCTGTCTATTGTGATCCCACCTGATGAGAGGAACAGAGGAAGAAATTGAGTTTTTTTAACTGAATGTTTTACAATGAAGAACAAAAGATTGGCGCTCAGTCGAGCACTTTTCATAGAAATAACGAAGGAGTTTAGAAAGACTAGCAATGTCTCTTTTTTGCAAGATGTTGTTGTCATTCTTCCACATACAGCATCCGATACTCCCAAATTCTTATTTGCTACTGACTAGAATCAACGTTACTTGACTTCGGTGATCTAACCAAAAACGATGTATTGTGTTAACATGATTTTGTCTGGGGCTGTGACAAAAGCATATTCTTTTGCTTTGACTCTTGACAGCTCAGTCGAGCATTTTTCATGGAAATAACAAATATCAGTTAATATCTTATGTTTTTATATAGACGGATGTGGTTCTCGGTTGATTAAGTGTGCCTAACTGTGTAGAATATATACCCGAGAGTCAAAAAGAATATTCTGTTGTCACAGCCCCAAATTATGTCGTATAAAGTTAAAATGTGTGTTAATGATTGTCGGTTGAAAGATGAACAATTTTAAGGAGACGATCGGTTAATGGAATGTAGTAAATTTTATTAATTATGGGGACGACTTCTGCCAGGTATTTGTTGACATAAGATTTGAAGACGGCTGCAGTGTAATCTGCCCGGAAGCAGTCTCCCAGTGATATGTTCTACAGATTAGAAACCTTTGCAAAGAATATGTTCATGGAAATTCCACCTGACGCTGATCATCGAGGAGGAGAGGAAAGTTGTTTTCCATTCTGGTAGAAAGACGAGTTCTTGCTGAAGGAACCAGAAACTTGAGAGCAATTGAGCAGCTCCATCGAAAATAATCGTAAAGAGGCTAAAAGCGTCTCTTTTATGAGAAAGGAGTTGATCAATTTACGTGATTTTCAGAATATGACATCTTCGTTCTCTGACAGGGACGTACATCATAACGAATTTTTTTCTGCATGTTTTATCTATCGGTATTTTTACAAATAAGTATCATTCTAAATAAGCAGCCATAAATTAATGTAATCTATCTTTACAATTATATAAATGCAACTTTGTCTCTGTTTGTGTGAGATTTCGTTCATTATAGACTCCGAAACGGCCGAACATATTTTCTTTAAATTTAACAGAACTTTCGTGTATAAGTCTGGGAGTGATCTTAGTTAAGTTTTCTCTCAGAATACCTCTGATAATTACCGATAATCGATAATCAAAGCCGTTATTTTAATTTATCTATCATTGGTAAAGTCATTTACTCCATGTCATCGCTTAGTAACAATGCTAGAACAACGGGCCGTGAAAATTCTACTGTGGGTAAGTTGATAGTGTTTTTTGTTTTTTTGCATGGCGTGGTCTGTAAGGTCCAAATCCCGTACGTAAATTTCTTAATGTTTCTGGAAAGAAGCTTATATAAAATAGTTTTATAAAAGAAACAGTATGTTCCTCTTGAGTTCAATGTAGAATAACATATATTTTGGACTAAGTTACTGCATGGAGGCATGTGAAGCTTCCTCCCGGGCGATTTCACGGATTTCGATGACAATGAAAATATTGGAGTGTGAAATATTCGTTGATCATCATTCAATCCCGGGCAACGTCGGGTCTCTCTGCTAGTATATAAAATTAAATAAGAATGTGTGTGTGAATGTGAGGACAATTCTCAACCTATATACTTAACGAATTTTTTATCTACAGACATGAACTTTATTATGTAGGGTATTAAGAAAAATGTGAAAAACTTTTTAATCAGTTTTCATCCAGAATAAAGGGCTGCTAAGGGTTAAAAATTGAAATATTTAAACGTGGTGGTGGAGGAGGTCATCGGATTTTTATTTGTTTGTCAACTGTTTCATGAATACGCATGCGTAAATCGTTCACGTGACAGATTCCTTATGTTAGAATAAGTAGGTTTATAAACGCTTTTTAAAGACCGTGTCAAGTTAGCCTCATGATTATCCTACTTGACTCACTATCTTTACGTTTTGGTTTTAATCTCAGCTTGGGTATTTTTTTTTTTTTACTTACAAGTGAACTGTTTAGACCCCCCCCCCAATACTCGCATGCACATGTCCCAGCTTCTGTATGAATTAAAATATAATAGTTATGTGTATTTGCCGGTCGGCCTGGTAGTATTTAACAAAACAATATAAAACTTTTTTGTGTCTAAACAGTTTTTTTTTGGGGGGGGGAGGTCCACATTCTTACTTGACTGGGATCTTTGCAGACAAATTTTATTTTGTTCCCAGTCAGGGTACCCGGTTTTTTTTGTTTTTTTTTTCGCGGGAAGGAGGGTATTTACACCCCCCCCTTTCTCTCTCTCTCGCTCTAAGAAACTGACTTTGTAAATTTGCCCTCGCTTGGAGAAGAAGGAGTGCTAGTAATTAGAGATAGAAAAGAAGAAGAAAAAAATAACGAAAGAAAGTAAGAAGCAGATGTATAAATAAACTCAAAGAAATATAGATATACAAATAAATACATGCGAACATAAGTAAAAAAATAAACACGGAGGAGAGAGATACATCAATAGAAATAAGGAGACCAATAACCCGAAAAACAGACAGAAGTTTCAGATAAATAGAATATTGCCGTTTAATCAGCCCACCATTATTATTATTATTAGTTCGTCTCGTTGCTCAGTCATGGTATAATAGTCGCTGATATTTTGATAAAACCCGTTTTCGTTTTATAACCAAGCTATAGATTTCTATAACATCTGGTATGGGAATAAAACGAGCCCTTTCCCAGATGCCGCTTGGCTGTCTCATTAACTGGAACCTTCAATTTGATTATTGAGGTTCTCCACGTTTCAAATAATAAAGAAAACAAAACTGCTAGGAAGCAAATCTTAATGCCTTATATCCAGGCACTGATGCTTATTTCAGGTTTGGTTGTTTTGTTTTACGGCATATCAACCCTTTTCACGTTATTTAACGCCGAATCCAGTCATTTTAGTAAAAAAAATTATGTTTCAAGTTTTTTCTACCTTCGAATATTTATTCAGATCGTTTGGTTTGGTTGTTTCTAACTCTGCCCTACTTTATAAGATAGTTGCAGCATTGATTCATAATTATATATAAAGTGATGGTTGTGTGGTTCCAACGAGAGAAAAAAAGTGTATATTTAAAAGAGTGTAGCCATCAACAATTGTAGGTTTTTCAGACTTTTATCACTTTTGAATATTTTTAAATACTGTAATACGGCGTTTCAAGCTTTGTTTACCTCTCTTCAAATATTTTTGGTTAAAAGTTTATGGAATTTCTTTTTGGAAAACAGTTTATTTCTGCTAGCTGCTGTTTCTGATGGAAATGCCAATACGAGATTTGGTGTCTCCATTGGGGCAGATCACGGGTTCAATCGGTTAGAGTTAAGGTGGGCGGGAGGTGTTGAGTCTATTTGGTGAATGTTTTTGAGTTTTTCCCCCTTTTTGATGTGTGTGTCTGTGTGTGTTAGGGCGAGGGTTTTGTGTTGTGCTATTGATCAGAATTTAACAAATGAAGGCTCGTTGGAAAGGTAATGGCCTGACTTGTGTAGTGGGCTATGTGACATTTGTCCTCAAGGTCGCACATTGAGGGGGATCATCCATCATCATTACAGTCATAAAATGTTTCAATCAGACATTTGTTTTGCTAGTTTTACATATT
This sequence comes from Euprymna scolopes, assembly GCF_053919585.1. Classification (NCBI taxonomy): domain Eukaryota; kingdom Metazoa; phylum Mollusca; class Cephalopoda; order Sepiida; family Sepiolidae; genus Euprymna; species Euprymna scolopes. The sequence goes on along the minus strand of NC_136514.1, from coordinate 51,978,198 downwards.
AATTACAAAATATCTAATATTTCCCCCAAAACATCTTGCCTTGATGAACGGGAGACTAAAACTTCTTGCTATGGTTTCTAATGATCTGAAATAACAGCAAGTGGAGACTTGATTCCAAATATTTCTCATAGATTATATTTCCCCCTCTTTGGTTTTCATACATAAAGGGGTTTCCACCGTGTATAAGGATTATTTGATACTGGCGATATTCATAATCGTACCCCATTTTCAAAAGAGGGGAAATATAACATGGGAGAAATATTTGGAATCAAGTCTTCCCTTGCTGTTATTTCAGATCATTGTAAACCGTAATAGCAGCAAGTTTTAGTCTCTCCTCCATCAAGGTCAGTGATTTGGGGGAAATTATATATATATATATATATATATATATATATATATATATATATATATATATATATATATGTGTGTGTGTGGTTTGGTTTTAAAGATTACTTTACCAAAAGATTTTCGAGTAGATAATAGATTAAACTTACTGTATCATTGTTCAAGATTTTGACAGTATACTAAAAATTGAGGCATTCATAATGTTGCCAGTATACATTAGACAGTAAGTGTAATATAAGAAAGACACGCCAATTTTTATGACTATCGATATTTCTGAAAAATATAGATTTTGCTGAAATAGGGTAAATTTTCCTCATAGTCTTTAAAAAAATAAAAATAAAAAGGATCATGGGCGCTAATAGGTTAATCATTTTCTATCATCTCATGATATTCCTTATTTTTCAATTGACGATCATTCCATCTTATTAATCCAGCCCTTGTCCTCAAGTGGCTTTTGGACTCGAAAAGTGACGACTCGTTAATAAAAAAATAAGTTGGTAAGCTTCATAACAATCTTTCGAAAAATATCTAACAGAAGATACATGCATAATATACAAGATACATACATGCATAATATACAAGATACATACATGCATACACATACATATACACACACATACAAGATACACACATGCATACACATACAAGATACACACACGCATACATACGTACATACACAAGACACATACATACATACACAAGACACATATATGATGATGATACATATATACATACATATACAAGATACATGCATAATATACAAGATACACACACATACATATACAAGATACACACACATACAAGATACACACATACGTACATACACAAGACACATACATACATACATATACAAGACACATACATACATACATACATACATACATACATATACAAGACACATACATATGATGATGATACATATATACATACATATACAAGACACATACATATGATGATGATACATATATACATACATACACAAGATACACACATACATATCTACATACGCGGTGCCTTCAATAAGTTTCCAGACTTTTTTTATATTGACTCCTATTGATAGCACACAGATGAAACTATTCCCTTCGAAGTAATCTCCTCCAGCTGCAATACACTTGTACCGTTCCAACAACTTTTGGAAGTCTTCATGGAAGTCCTCTCGTGTGAGCATGTCAGTGACCCTCGTCACAGCCTCTTTCTTCTCCTTAATTGTCTCACAACGATAGCCTCTAAGATTTTCCTTGCACTTAGGAAATAACCAAAAGTCATGGGGAGTAAGGTCTGAACTATAGGGAGGATGAGAAACTGTCTTGATGCCCATGAGAACATTCTTTCTGATCTTCTCTGAGCACTCTTGAGATAAACTTTTTTCATTTTCAGTTCCTTGTGAATAATTTCATGTACAGTTCATACACTGATGTCAAACTGTGCACTTATTGTCTCTATAGACACAAGTCTGTCTTTATACATGAAATTCTTTATTTGGCTAATCAACTCTGGTATTCTGGCTTCATTACTCCTCCCACGCCTCTCATCATACTTTACACTTCCTGCTTTCCTTGAATCTCTTGTGCCACTCAAAAACTGACGCTCGATTCATGCAAGATGGCCCAAAAGCAGTCTGCAGAATTCTGTACGTTTCTGTGGCATTTTTTCCAAGTTCAAAAATTCTTTTTATTCCATATAATTCTTCTAAAGCGTCCTCACGTCCAGATTGCATTTTTAACATTCACCAGCTGTGACAATCACGCTTTAGTAGGGTGTATTCAAATTCCTGTTGTAGCTATTCATTTGAACTTGAAATCATAAAAATTGCTTTGTCATCTCAGAAGATTCATAGCAATAACATACTGAATTTTCAAGAGTCTTTGACAATTTTAAACGCCTGTACAAAAAACGCCTTGTAACTTATTGAAGACACTTAGTACATACACAAGAGAGAAAAAGGGTTTTTAGATATTTTTTGGCAAATTCTTTAAAATTCTTTATTATGAGTCTCAGAATTGGAAACTTTTTTTACAGAATATTGAGGTTTCAGAATTTTTTAGCCGAGCATTAATGATTTGTATTATTTGAATGATTCAGACGAATGCCATAATCCTACATGTTATTCTAGCCCCGTTTCGACCATGTAACTCCTGGTTTCCTTTAGGTGTGTCCTCCCCACCCAGGTGAATAAAGGCAGAGCGTTACCAATATCGACCAAGTCATGTGTTCTAATGTGATCCTTAAACACAGATTTAGGTTGAATCAGGAAACTACAGGGAGATGTGTGCAGAACAGGAGACTCTGATAGTATGGCCACACTAAAAGAATGAACGCAAGTTCTTGGGTTAGCAGATGTAAAAGCATGTTTAGTTCAGAAGGGAAGGCCAAGGAAAACGTTGGAGGAAGTGACCAGAATGGACTTTTGAAAAAGAGGCATAAAAACCTGGGAACAGATAGGTTAGTTTGAAAGTCAAATTTGGAATGTCGTCAATTACATGTAAAAAAAAACAAACGTTAAAACAACTAAAATGATGATGATGATAACGAAAGCATATCAACTTCTTCCCGGAGCACATACATCTAAAAATTAATTATATACCACTTGTTGAATACAAGTTGTTTCTTTTTTTTTCTCTCTCCAATGTTGGAAAATTGCATATAAAGTAAAAAAATAAAAATAAAAAATAATTTAAATATGCAATAAGGCATATTGTCATGGAAGCATAAGGGACTACTGTGATAGCGGCCCAGACTTATACGGGAGTAACTTGAGTTGGGCAACAATATGTTTGTTCATATTATGTTTGTCCATGTCTGTATTGTCAGAGAAACAGGGAGCGTTAAGGAAATTCCAAAGGCAATTCATCTGAGAAAAGCTGTCAGAGTAAAAGCATTTAGAAAGTTCTACAAAGATGATGATGATGATCCATTCACAAATTCTGTAGATTCTAGAGTCCGACAAGATGCACCTTAAGAATGTTATGCAAATGGCCAAAAATTGATTTGAAATATTCTCACATTGCTGACCAACATGCTTGACAGGCATGCGGAAGTCATAAGTTCAATCTTTATGCATAACATTTCTTTTGAAGATTTTTTTTGCTTTAATTCTGTAGAGGTAATTAAAAATGATTTTGTTATTTTTGTTATGCATTATTAATTTATATTATTATTAATAATAATAATATTAATTTATACAGGGTGACCCCCCCCCAAAAAAAAAACCTAAATGGAGGCCATCTAGAACATATACTGTAGAACGGAGAAAAAAAGGCCAAAGACCCTTGTGTTTTGGTGTGATGTTTTGAATATAATAAACTAGTTATGACCAAAGTTTCATTTCATTTGGACAAAACGCTAAGAAACGGGGCCTAATTAGAGTTGGGGCCCGTTTTTTTTTAGTCACCCTGTATATAATCTTAATATATCATTATTAATAAATATTTATATATATATATATATATATATATATTTGTACTATTGTATTATTATTATTAATAATAATATCAATTTATATGCTTATTATTAATTATTAATTTATTATTAATTATTAATTTATATTATTATTAATAATTAATTTATATTATTATTAAACATTAATTTATATTATTAATTTATATTATTAAAATATTTTCATTTTTATTAGCATTATCAATTTATATTATAAATATTAATTTATATTCTCATTATTAATAAATATCATTAATTTATATTATTATCAATAATTATTATAAACATTAATTTATATTACTATTATTAATAAATATTAATTTATATTCTCATTATTATAAACTAATATTTAGTAATAATAATATTAATATTGATAAACATTAATTTATAGTATTATTATTGATAAGATAATGAGGAATCATTTGGAGTTGAGTTTTTAGATAAACACGGCATCAGGTATAATTCAGTAACTATTTTGTTTTGATCAAGCTTATTCACATAATTTGTCAACTCTGCTAAATTAGAACGAAACAAAGAGATGGCTGAAATTAGATGGTGACGTGGAGTCTCAATAATTTCTCAAAAATTGGAAATTAAATAGAATAATAACTGCCACAAAAATGTAATGTTCAATATTACCAGTATATGCATATTTATTTTTATTTTTTGAACTATTATTGAGATTCCACTTGAGCATCTATTATCAGACATTTTTGTTTCGTTCTTATTAGCTAGGGAGTGGGTGGTCATTATTCGTTAAATTTATAATCAAAACGCCATCCATTATAAAGTTTAAAGTATCATCACTCACTTCCAAACCAGACAGTATAAGAAAGAATAAGTAAACATTTAAGAAAAAGAAAAAACTTTGCAGCATCAAATTTACAAGAATTGGTAATTAAGCTTTTTTTCGAGCCAACTATGCATCGTTATCTTCGACCATAAATTTGTCTGCAAATCTCAAATTGCAATTTTCGGTTTATAGGTGCCACAGGGCTTATGAAGAAGAATCTGACGTCCTACCTATTCCTGGTGAACCAAGTGCAAAAGAAACCCAGACAATTGCACTTAAGCGAACAGCGAGGATACTAAAAAGAGCTCTCGGTTGGTTTCAATCAAAAACAGGGGAATGTTGGCAGCTGGCTTGGCTGCCCCATACCCAGCATTACAATCTTCAAAACACACACACACACACACACCCACACAGTCATTCAAGTTATTATAAGAGCAACAGGACTCATGAAAACGAATTTCAAAAACTACCCGGTAAATATACCTGGTGAACCAAGTGCAAGAGAGATTCAAATAATTTTACTTAAAGGAGCGGTCAGAATCTTAAAAAGATCTCTCGGTTGAAATATGGTGAATGTTTGACATTCTACTAGATGCCCCATTTCCAGCTTAAATACACTGATGAGAAAATTGAAAAGACCTGGAATGCCTACTAGACACTGTCTTCGAGTGTCTATGGCCTACCTGCCTATGGTATCCTCATACAAGCAAACCCTGACTAAATATTCATCACATAGTATTCACAGCACAAATAAGATCTCCTCAGTATGGCTAACTCACAATGGCTTTTACGAGGAATAGTGCACCTTCTCCAAGTGATGTTACCTTAAGTAATAACACAGAGCTGGATAATCCACCAGACTAGATGAATTTTTGGCCTGGAATCCAGTAAGACCAAGAGATCACAAGAAAGGTAGGTAATGTCGCTAAATAGGCTTTGTGGGGGACATGAGAAAATTTATGCATTCAAAATGTTTCTTATCTTCAACATTATTTACGTGATTTCGAGTAAAAATTTAATTTATTTTAACCATCGAAACTCGAAAATTACACGATTAAAATGTGTAGACATTGAATGGGCAATAATGAAGATGGCTGACACCATATCCCCCTATTAGTTTTATCCATATATTAGTGCACGTACTTAAGTTTTGCTGAATTGACCAAAGATTTGCAGTTTTCAGAAAAGATTTATCTCCCTTTTTAGGTAATGTTGCTAAATAAGGTTTGTGGGTGATATGAGAAAAATAAGGCATTCAAAATGAACATAAAAAGTCATTTCGTGTAAAAATTTAATTTATTTTAACCATCGAAACTCGAGAAATGCACGGTTAAATATGTGTAGACATTTGATAAGAAAAAAATCAACATGGCGCCCAGTTGCCATTTTGTAGATCAAGTAGTAGCCTTGACCTTGCGATCAAAAACCAAGATTGAGTTAAAAAATGAAACGAATCGACGGAACTTCGGTGAATCTGTTTAGTTCGTATCTTTATGAATTTATGTGGAGACAGCAAGTGGCACAAATAATTGTATTTTTATTTCTGTAGAATAAATGCAAGAAAAAAAAATTAAAAATAAGTTAAATAACTTTTAAACAATTTTTATTTTTAATTAATTTTTATTTTTCTATACTTTAGAATGACAAATAATTTCAGCAACTTATAGGACTCTCAGCGGAGTCACCAGGTATAGGACTGTGGCTACAGGACCGTTAAACATTATTATATGAGGAGTCATTTCGAGTAAAAAGTTAATTTATTTCAGCCATCGAAACTCGAGAAATGCATGATTAAAATGTGTAAACATTGAATAAGAAACCAAACGAAACAAACTCATGTAAAATAAATGTAAGAAGAAAAAAAAAACATGAAAAATAAGTTCAATAACTTTTAAACAATATTTAAAATTAATTTTTTTTTCTATACTTTAGAATAACAAATAATTTAGACAACATTTATTCTTAAGTAAAATTTAATTTTAAATTAAAATGGCAAATGATTTATGTAAAATGCAGGTGATGCAGCAACGGATTTCGCCGAATCTATTATGCCACGGTCTCCACATAAATTCATAAAGATATGAACTAAACAGATTCGCCAAAGTCCCGTCGATTCGTTCCGTTTCACTCGATCTTGGTTTTTGATCTCAAGGTCAAGGCTGCTATTTGGTCTACGAAATTGCAAGGGACAGCCATGGTGATTTCTTACTCATTCAATGTTTACATATTTTAATCATACATTTCTCAAATTTCGATGGGTGAAATAAATTAAGTTTTTACACGAAATGACTCCTCATATCATAATGTTCGAGATGAGAAAGATTTTGAATGCCTCATCTTTTTCACCTTTCACCCACAAACCCTATTTAGCGACATTACCGAAAGGTATACTGTAACATATTTCAATGGTTAGTTGAGGAGAGGAAAATTATGTTATCAACTTTTTTTTTTTTTACTAACTCTTGTGTTTGGGAGGTAAAGGAGAACTTTAATGGAACATTTGAATAGCTATGTATCTCATGTAGAGATCAAGTGTTAGCCCTCTCTCCACAAGAAGCCCCCCCCCACCCCCCACTTATTTTTTTGAGAACTTCGACTGAAGTAAAATGAAATAAAAAAAAATATACATATAATGTACTTTTCTATACTCAAGTTTCGGAGTCTCTACGACTTATCAGTGTGGTTAGATTTTTTTTTTTTTTTTGTCTGTAACTCGTTGTTTAACACGTTTTTTTTTTTTAAACAGGACATAAGATTTAACTGTTGCCCTGGATTGTGACACTGCTATTAAAAAGCTAAAGCACTAATGGAAAATAATTTCTGTATATGAAAACGTCAAAATTAATTTAAAAGGAAAAAGAGACCTTAAAAAAAAAAAAAACATATCAAAACACAAAACTTCTTTGGAGGGTGGGAAGGGATGGCGGGATCTGATGGCGTTAAAAATGGAAAAAGTAAAAACAAACAAAAAAACTTTTGATCCCCCCCCCCCCCAAAAAAAAAATATGTTTTAGTAATTGCATCCTATATAAGCAAACCCGAGAAGAAAGCAAACAAAGAAAAAGAAAAATATCCGAAAAAGAAAAACGCCTGCCACCACCCGGGGTGGGGTAGCTCTATCAGATACTATTACAGTGCAAATTAACTATTTTTTATCATTCTTAATTTTTTTTTCTAAAGCTAACACAAGAAACATCCAGTAAGCAAAATTACAAACCATATGTTTTCATCTTCTTTTTCCCTTGCCTCTCTCTCTCTCTCTCTCACACACACACACACACACACACACACACACACACACACACACACACACACACAGACAGAAAGTAACAGAATGGGTGTCGTCAAAGGATAGCGAAATGGATGATGGAATTGTTTCACCAAAATTAGTTTTTATCTTTTCAAAACACAAGAAACGAATTCTCCTGACGTATCAGTTCAATTCGAGTATTTAGTAACGAAAATGTCTATTTCAAGCTTGACAGACCAAACACGATATTTTTTAAATTGTTGGCTATTTATTTATTTCCTACAATGTGAAATCTGACACAAGCGTTGGAAAATGGGATAGAAAAGTCAGCGCCCCAGAGGAGGAGCATTCTGACTTTGCAAAAGATGGATAGGCAGCCGCGTCGGCATTCCCGGATAGAGGCACTTTAGGCAATCAGCAATAAACTAACCCCTTCTCAAAGAAACAATGGGAAAGTGGACCTCCTAGAACTGCACAGGACTAGTTTTTTTCCGTAATCAACAGAAAAAGGTTATTACAAGAATGTTGATTTAAGATTTAGGAGAGTTCTGGGTGACGTATGTGCTCAATACGCTGCTGGAAACGAAGCAACAATTACAAACACACAGTTACTTTATCCGCGCGCGTGCGCATTCTTTTCAGACTTTGTTGCATACATTCTCGTGGACACATCTTCATAGGGAACCAACTCAGATTCGAGAACAATAAGCGTCTTTTTGTATATTTCTTTTGGCACTTCTGCAGTATACTGACGGCGGCAATGTTAGGAGGCGATAACTCCAATTTCTTCTTGGTCAAATACCACGGCAAATAAGTAACAAACAAGATTTTTTTCCGAACACAAAAATATTTGAAAACCAAATTGTAAAAACATTTATTGAAAAAAACGTCTGCGTAAGAAAACAATTTTAATGAAAGAATTTTTGTAATTAAAGCAACATTGGATTTTTTATAAAGTAAAATTGATTTTTTTTTTGTTTTTTTTTCTCGAAAAAATAAATAATTTGAATAAAACATTTTTCGAAGTAAAGCAACATCCCCAGCAGAATCCGTCACAACTACTATTGCTGGTTTGCAATACCATCTTTTGTCCACATTGACACAGCTCCGTGGCCAACAAAAATCTATTAGCCTGCAAAAAGTCAATTGTTTCTCGGATGTCCGACATCAACAATGCAATATCGCGCATATTTAAGGAATTTACATCTATTTTAAGATAAAGTTTCCGAAGAATTTCCCCAAAAGTACGAGTTATCGTCCCCTGTTTTTTGAGCGAGAAGCACTATCTGGTGACAGTTTAGTGAAACGCAAAAAAAAAAAAAAAAAAAAAAAAAAAAATGTCCATCGTCCGTATACTGCAGAAGTGCCGATTTTTGTTTTCGAGTTATTTGCTTTTCGTTGGCATGCTTGTAGCTTGAACATATAAAGATATAGGGAGTAGTTTCCCTGTCCAAGCATTGCACTGGCGCAGCCCAAGCATCGCCAATTTTTTTTTTCTTTTTTTTTGTGGTGGTGGTGGTGGTAGCGGTGAAAAGGGGCAGTTAACTGGACATATGGTGGCAGAAATGTTAACCCGTCCATGGATTCAGACATCGCTAATAGACAGGAAAAGGAAATTTGCCAAACTTTTTTATGAAACGTATGTCAAAAGTTAGAAAACTCCACATTTAAATATGCGATACTACTAGATCAGGCCGTGTAAAGATATTGATTCTCCAATAATTGATGTTTTATTTTTTCCCCCTTTGCAAAACTTAATTATGTTCTGCTACGTCAAAAAAAAAAAAAAAATAAATAAATAAATAAATAATTTTCCTCTGCAATACAACCAAACCAAACACCATGAAATGAATATATATATATATATATATATATATATATAAATAATAAATAAAGAACCTTAAGCATTTTTTTTTTTCAATATTCCTTAATTCGACATGTGATGTGTTCGTTCAAGCAGCCAACAGACCGGGACGGTGTGAGGGTGTATCTGCAGTCGAGGCCAGCTGGATGGAAAAGAGAATGAATTTTGCTGTGCAACGCTTTTTATAACCGCTGATACGGCGACGCCCGGCATTTCCCTAGGGCGAAAGTTTTGACGCCCTCTGGTGTAGAGTTCATAATTTTGTTGAGAAAGGGAGGTAATACTATAAGCTTGACATACCAAAAAAACTAGGCACGGCCAAAAAAAATGGAAAAATAAACAAGTAGATATTTTTTTTTAAAACGAATTGAGATCAATTATTCTTGATCAACTTCTTTCCAGAAAGATAAAAGCCTGAATTTTATCATATGAAAAGCAAAATATAAAACTTTTTCTATTTTTAATAGAATTTAAAATTTTCCAAAGCCACAACATTCGCCACCATTTTTGTCTCGATCGATAAAACGTTTAAATAATTAAAAAAAAAAAGAAAAAGGTTTTTGAACCAATTAATGTTTTTTTTTTTTTTTTTTTTTGTCTAAATAAGATTTCGGATGATTTGCTATAAGAATATGCAAAAATATAACACGTAAAAGCCAAGGGAATCGCATAATTAGAAGATGATCCAAAGTAATCCAAAAGGCAGAAATCCGTGGAATAATTCACAAATAGGTACACGGAAAAGGGAATGAATTCCAATAATATTATTAAAAGAAAAATAAAATGTGCGTAAAAAAAGGAACGGAAGAAATTTAAAACTTATCTACATAACCCCCGAAGTTAAGCAATGATGAGGCTGGCCAGTACCAGATAGGTACATGTTGAAAACAGCGCCTGCATCTAGTATCACGCTTGGTCAACCATAGGTGAATTAACAAAAAATTGTCAAAAGAAATTATCGTATTTTTAGCAAAATGGGCACTCATCGATTTTTTTTTCTTTTTTGGTATTGATTCTTAAAAGAATTTCCTATTTAATGGTATATCAGTAATACTGGGCTCACTAAAAGAAAATTATTAATTTATTTTTCAAAGATTTAAAAGTAGTGTTTTTCACAGAAAATAATGAAAAAAAAATTTTTTTTTTTTTTGCTAATCTGAAAGATAATAATCATTAACATATTCAACGAATTTCACATTTTAAAAGATGAAAAATAAAACACATTCAAAATTTGGATTTTTAACCTTAAAATCTGATACGTGCGCACCCTTCCCACAATACAATATATCTCGTTCAGTTTCGACTGATTATTTTAAGCATATTTGTACCCACATATAAAGAAGGGAGGTTGTAGGCAAAAAAATATCGATTATGAAAAAAAAAAGAAAAGTACACCATCATAAATTCATTCTTCACTTAATAATCGGTGAAAATTACGTATTGATTGGATAATTACTTGACTTTTGGTTTAAAGAGAGACTTCGTCAAGAAATACTTACTCTCTCCTTCCGGTTTGGCCGTGCCTAACAAAAACACTATTTTACATTGAAACTTGACTGACCAACAAAAATAATATTTAAAGTTGAGCGTGAAGGACCAACAAAAATGCTATTTCAAAATGGAGCTTGAAAGACAAATAAAAATGCGGTCTGAAACTTGAGCATTACGGACTGACGAAAGTGGTATTTGGGACGATTAATCACAAACGAAAAAATTGGAACTTCTAGGGTATCGAAACCGGAAAATTTGTACCTATTTTCTCATGACGTTCATTTAATTGTCGTTTTTTATTTGATTGTGTTGAAAACAAATTCTTCCAATGCTCGCAGTAATGACAAAATAATAAATATTTATTGATTTTTAAACTGATAGTAAATCTAAACTCTATTGATTACCCTCCCCCAAGTGTATTTTTACTCCAAAGAAAATATTTGCACATTTTATGTTTTTACAGTAATCATAAAAAATAACAACTCTATAGTTAAATTTTATAAATTTATAAGAATCGGAATCGGTAATTGTATTGGAATCAGGAAAAATATTGGAATTGTCCCATCACTATTTTATACTGTAGTTTTTTGTTTTTTTAAATAACGAGTGATCACTTACTAAGGCTGAAAGCCACTCAAGGATAAGGGTTAATGAGATGGATTATCAGTCGAACGATGATAATTGTTATGAGTAGGATTGCAAATAATAAATGAAATTAATGATTTATGAAAACGGTCTATAGCAAGTGTTCATTGACATCAGATTTTAACATGGAGGTGTTGTAAATCTCAGAGAACCATCATTATGATAATGTGTTCCACATATGTGAAGTTTCTGAAAAAAAACAAAAAACAAAAAAAAAAAACCGCTATTACAAATTGGAATTAAAGCTCTTGTCAGCATCATTGAAAATTAAAAAGAAAACTTTCATTAAACAGACAAAACTTTTTTTTTATAACACTTTTAATAAAATGTTTGCATCTTAACGAGTTCCAAAAACAGTTTTGTCTGTTTATTCTAAGTTTTTCTTTGAAAAATATGTTCATGGATTTTTCCGTTGATGTTAGGCATATGAAAGGAAAAGGGAATTATTATTATTGGCTCGCAAGAAGCTTTCACACAGGTCATCAAAGATCTCGCCTTGAAAACAGCCTGTGGTGTTCCCTGGAAGCTGAGTGACAACACGCCTCCCCAGATTTCCAGTACTCTCCACCTTTTTCGACAACATTTGTAAATAAATTTGTGTTATTGCAACAGCCGCTTACTTCTCGCTAGCAGCCGCCATTGGTCTCCACTGGAATTTGAGTGGCAATAAGCCTCCCCAAGATCCCAGTTTTCTCCACACTTGTCCAATAGAAGTTTGGTCAGTGCTCTTTTCTCGGTCTTTCCATCCTCCTTGACACTTCCCGGTTAGGAAGGCGCTAATTGGGTAATGGGAGGGGATGGGGGATAGGGAACTTATGGATATGCATCTTCAATGTTCTTGGTTCTATGGACGTGTCCTTCATGTTTTGTCTCTGCAGTAGCTCGCCTAGCCCGTGGATGTGGCTCGTGTATTAGTCTCCGCATTTAAGGGTTATTATTATTATTATTATTATTATTATTATTATTATTATTATTATTATTATTATTCATTATTATATTTATATTATTATTATATTATTTATTTATTTATTTATTTTTCAACAGAACTTTCTGGCACATGAGACTTTACCCGAACGATTGACAACGTATTCTTTACTTCATACAGAAACTTCTGATGAAATAGAGTTAACGCTCTCCCAATATCAAACATGGCGACTTATCCACCTGAAGAAAGGCGAAGATTACATCGACTAAAATGTTGTACAAATAATACTCAAGATGAACACATTCGTCTGATCAATCCAAATAATAATCCTTCTCCATCTAAAAAAGAAAAAGCAATTGCAGAATTGTAATGCCATATGTTGTTGAAGTTCTCAACTAAAAACTGTTGTAAATGTTTAAATAACACCATTCCGTGGACACAACAGCAACAAAAAATTAGAAAAAAAATAAAAAAATAAAAAATACGCCCAAGCCAAGGGAGATAATCTCCCTCAAACAAAACTTTTTTGTAAGAGTCGCCTCCCTTGTACTGTGTTTCTAGAAAAAAACGAAAACACATGAAAGTTGTCTATCCACGGTTTCGTAAAATATTTTTTTTCACTAATATTGAGAATTAGCATAAGAATTCAGTTAAAAATTGAATCATAAGAAAGTCTTAAAAAGTGACTCCTGAAAATTGACTTTTTCTTTTTATATAATTTACAAAACACATCCTCAAACCCAGGGTCTGATTTCTCACAATACAGAGCTATCTCCTTTTCCTTAGTTGAAAAAAAAAACATGGAGTTTAAACCTAACGAAGGTCGTAGGTTTCAACGACTGAAACGTTGTGCCAATAAAACCCAAGATGAGAATAATTGTCCGAAAAATTAAAACAATACAAACACAACAACAACAACGACAACAGAGATTGCATTGCTGAGATTACATACAGCACGTTCTTCCTACTCTCACTTCCGGGTTCCTGTAAAAGCAGGAAGTGGTTTTATTTTTGGGGGGGAGGACAAAAACTTTCTTAGACCTTTTTTTTTTTTTTTTTTTGAGTCAAAAATATAAATCTATTTCAGTAAGTATTCAATGAGCAATGCATTAATCTCCCGTAACCAGTTCAGTGGTTTTACCTTACCTTTATGACCTTTCTTCATTATGAAAGATCAATTACCCGATACCACGACCCTCTGTAAATTAAGATGGCCTAAGCACTAAAGTCATATAATCTGGTGACGTCATTTGGTTTGGTTGTCCCAAGAAACAACCGGAAGTATATAGTCTAATGACAAAACCGTTTTGGGGGATTTAGCAGAGAAGCCAACAAAAAAAAAAAAAAAAAAGTCAATAATTGAAATATGTAACAAACTAGCAAGACCTGTTAATCGGCGTTGCCTGTTGGAAACATGCCCCACCCTTGTAAAAAGTTTAAGCATGGCTGTATTGCCCAACACCCAAACTCCAACCTCCTCATGTTAAGAACGGCTTTTGGAATAGACACTCCCAACACCCTCATGCTAAGAATGGCTTTTGGAATGAACATCCCCAAACTAACCCTGTTAAAAACGGATGTCAGAATAGACACCTCATTTTGTGAGGGATGGGTTGTCAAAGTATCTGCTCCAAATTTCATCTTGATAATCGTTGTCATGATCCCCATGTGCAAATACTATGAACCAACCTTGTCATTTTGAGTGTGCAGTGTCAGTCGGAAAAAATATAAATGGTGGGTACTTATGTCATTTTTGTTACCGTGCTGAAATAATGTTATTATTTTGAAAGCCATTCTGAACATGTTAGCGGAGAGAGTTTTGTAAGCAATCAGTGTTTATAAGATGCCCGTGCTGACATTTAAGAAACCCTTTTAGTTATAAGGTGTGCGCCGATCAAAAAAAAAAAAAAAAAAAAAAAAACTGTAAAAAAAAAAAAAGAAAGAAAAGGGAACGTCGGTGATTACATTGTCCAAAAACTTCTATTAAATATTAGTCTTTTTATAACGCAAATAGGTAACAAATACGTACGCAAGGTGTTGCCTGGGTGTTTGGAGGTGTGTGTTGAGCAAAAAAAAAAAAAAAAAAAAGTGGTAGTAGGTAGGCAGGTAGGTACCGTGAAGGAGGAAAATGTGAAAAAAAAAGTGACGTCTTTGCTGTTGCGCCCATGACCAAACTGGAAGTGACGAATGTTTAAATTAAGGCTAGTCAATCGAAAAGAGTGAAAGACTTTCGAAAATATCTGAAAAAAAATAAAAAAAAATGCGTCCCCCTCCTTGTAGAAAACTGCCCCGTTGAGAGTGAAGGAATTAATGTTTTCGTCCAATTTTTCAATATTTGTCGTCCAAAAGTTTGAGGTTTAAAATGATACCAATTTCGTCACGTTTCGACGCGCCTGTCAAAAGTTTTAGGTAAACATACAAACATACATACATACATACATACATACATTCATTTAAACAGACAGGTGAGATTTAGTTATATTGATTAATATTCTAAGAACTACCTATTCGCAAACAATGATAATGTGTTTTTTTTATGTAAACGCAAATAGTTAACAAATAACTTAGGTAATCGAGAATGATTTTTTTTTTTTTAATTCGAAAAACTACTTATTTGCGGACAATGTAAATGTGATCTTGGTTCTCGTGACTATTTTGCATCCCAATTTTTCGTCTGGTAAAATTTTAATCATGTGATTATGGTGTAGTGACAATAAAAGAAACAATTTAATCAAGTGCTACTTTTTATGGATTTAGCTGAACTTTGAGGAGTTATTGTGAAATGGCAGGCAAAATCGATTCACAAGCTATAAATAATCCCTCCCCCATTAGCAAGCAAATTATTTACAAGACAAATGCCAGCCTACATATTTCTGACTACGCTACTGGTGTTTTATCCTGCCTTGACAGAGTACGAAATGGGCTTAGTGGGGGGTGCTCTTTTCTCTTCCCTGCAACCTCTCTCCTACAGAAAAGACGTTGCGAGCCTGTCTTTGTTTTATCGTTACTTCCATGGCGAGTGCTCGTCTGAACTCCAATCTCTGGTCCCTCCTCGCCAATCTTTCACGATAAACACCCGTTTAGCTGAAACCACTGTCAAAATATTTTCCTACTCTTTAACTGTGCCAAAACCAAAAGGTAGATTCCATGAACAAAGCTTTCTTAGAACTGCACGTCAGTGGAACTCTCTTCCGTCTACCCGTTTCCCACCTGACTACAACTGGGATGTCTTCAAGTTCAACATAAACAAATTCCTGATGAACCGCCCCCTTAAGTAAGACACTTTATCAACTCTCAACACAAACATACTGTACACGCAATAACCCTTATCCTCGAGTGGCTTCCGGGCCTTGATAGTGGTGACCACCTTGTAAAAAAAAAAAAAAAGAGGGGAGGGGGACAAAAATTTCGAAGGGGGTTCCAAAAAGCATAGAAAGCACGACTGGCTACGCCCCTTTTCAATCCTATAAGCAAAAAGTATCACATTTATGTTCAAACATTTTTTTTTTTTTTTGTGGATGTGTACCTGACTTCATTTTCAGTGAGTTGGCTTGTGTTTTTAAATTGTAAGTTAAAAAAAGAGATCCTTCATACACACATACACAAATCATTGCTCAGGCGAATTGATGTCTTCTTTCTTTTCATTTCATTACGGTTTTATTTAAAAATAAATAAATTTGTATTAAAATTACCAAAATATTGTGATCTATTTGAATGAATGAGAAAGATTTAGTCTTGTGTTCATATGAAATTTATGAATGAAAAGTTTATTATTTAGCATTTTGGTTTCAAGTATTGACAAAGTCAGCTATTATCTCTCTATATACATACTTGAATACTCTTTCTTTATTTTCAGTCCAAGTCCTTCAAGAAAATGGTAAACTCACCCGCCACCACCTCTCAATCACCCTTATCTTAGATGCTTCTATCCCATAAATAAAGTGGGATTTTAAGGAGTGGGGAGTATCCAGAGACCACCACTAAAGAAGTAACGTTGGCAGAAATTCTATCCTTTATCTAAGGTCCAAGGATGAAGGCAAGAAAAAAAAAGAGGGATTTTATTTCAAGAAAAGTGGGGGGGGAAAAGGGTTAAAAGTTCAATACAAACATGTCCATTAGGCAAGGAGGGTGATATCAGGCCACCAGGTGTTAAATTAAAAAAGCATTCCATGGAGGCTGGGATTGGAGCATAGTGTGAGATTTTTTTATTTTATTTTTTTAGAACTCAGTACATTCAGGAAATCAAAGACTCTAATGAAATGTATAATAACAATAATATATAACTACTTAATTTACTCGCATAAAATTAATATATGAAAGTATAGATTTATGTGTAAACTTTAAGTATTTATTTCAAAAGTGCTCAATACGTAGGTAGAGCTAGATAGTAATTTATAAAATATATATGGCGATTAAGCTACACTGAATATTCCACGTTTCATCCACTCTAGGACTCTTCAGGCTTATGCGCATAAGCCTGAAGTGTCCTAGAGTGGATGAAAATCGCTTAATCGCCATATATATTTTATAAATTACTATATATATATATATATATATATATATATATATATATATATATATATTATTTTTAAAATATAATTATCCCCTGACACGTGTTTCGTCGTCTACGACTCATCAGAGTGACAGGTAGACGACGAAACACGTGACAATGGTTAATTATATTTTAAAAATAATATATATGCCGCTCCCCATTTAGGGGGTACCAAATTGGTCAAAGGGAAAATTATTCCCAACTCTTTCATCTCCTCAATTGTCTCATAACGACAGCCTCTAAGGTTTTCCTTGAGCTTAGGGAATAACCAAAAGTCACGTAAAGCAAGGTCTGGACTATATGGAGGGTAAGGAACTGTCATCTTGGTCAAATAGTCTGTGACAAGGAATGGGTTGTGGACTGGTGCATTGTCATGGTGGATATGCTACTGACCCGATTTGAAGAGTGCTGGCCTCTTTCGACAGAACCTCTTACGACAATCTCTCCCTGAACTCCCTTGTTGATTATCCAGTGGGAAAACCCAGTGCATGTAGATCATGCCCGCCTTGTAAAAAAAAGGAATCATCATAAGTTTCTGAATGGATTTGCTCTGTCTGCCCTTCTTGGGCCTTGGAGAGCCAGCATGCTTCCACTGGGAACTCTGTCTCTTTCTCTCTGTGTCATAGCAGTAGATCCAGATTAAGTGAAATTGTCTATGTGTGTACATTTTCCTACCAAACTACTCTGTCAATTTTCAGTCTACAGACTCGAAATTTGACATAAGGGGTATTGAGATTTGGGAAAATCTTTTTAATCGATTTTCGGCCGGAAATTTGATTGTCGAGGGGTTGAAAATTCAACGATTTCAACTTTGGAAACTCTACCAAACTTCTCCGCCAATTTTGGGTCTAAACACTTGAAATTTTAGATGTAGGTTACTTGGGCATGAATCAAACTTTAATTTGATTTGAGCCCAAAACAAATGCTAAGGGGTCACAATTGGGGTCAAAGTTTTTAAAAAAATTGACCTCTGCGCTCTCTACCAAATTACTCAGCCAAGTTTTGGTATAAATATTTGAAATTTTACATAAAGTGTATTCAGACATAGGGCAAGCGTATTAATCAGTTTTCGGCCGAAAATTTGGCTACCAAGGGCTCAAGGTCCTGGATATGACCTTAAACTATATCCAGTGGTGAGGTCCCAGCTTGCGGGCTTTGGGGAGTGTGGAGCCACCCTTTAATTACCATTGCTCCCAGGTCCACTCTGACCCGGAGTGGTAGTACCTGTTAGGGTCCCAACTATGGGTTGAATAGAAACCGACTTGTAAACAACAAATATATTCTATTAAAAAATTTTTCTTCAAAATCTTTGGATTCGGCATTAAATAACCCGAAAAGGGTTGATATGCTGTAAAACAAAAACAACCAACCAACCAAGGGCTCAAAGTTTTTACCTTTGCGGTCTCTACCAAATTATTCAGTCAATTTCGGGTCTAAACATTTGAAATTTTACATAAAGGGTATTCAGACATGCAGCAAGCTTTATAATCAGTTTCTGAGCAAAAATTTGGCTGCCAAGAGGTCAAAGTTGAAACAGTTGACCTTTTCAGACTCTACTAAACTCCTCCGCCAATTTTTGGTCTAAGCACTTGAAATTTTAGATGTAGGTTACCTGGACAGGAATCAAACTTTTTAATATATATATACATATGCACATAAAGTTATGAACAATACATAGGGCCCGAGCAAAACTGGGCTGAACTGCTAGTATATATATAAATAAACAAACATTGTAATTTCTTCTTTGTCAGAAATATCATTCATGGAATGTGAGGACTAAAAAACAAAATAAGGGAAGGGAGTTTTAAGGTTGCTGAAAGTAAGCCCAAAGTTTTCTCCTACTTTTATATAATCCACAACAAGTTTACCCTGGACCAGGATTTTCAAAATAAAATTATGAACTGTGAATTCTTGTGCTATAATTATAATGGCGTTTTATTTATTTTTATTCAAATACTTGGCCTTTGGGACAAGATCAAAGTGTAGTATCTGTTCCGGCAGATACTGCACTTAAGATAATTTGTACCAGTCAATGGAGGGGAAACCCTCTATACTGGGACAATTATTATTTTTGGTAACCAGAGTGACCCCTTTTAGGGGAGCTGGTTTTTACCTCACATTAAAAACGGCCTTGTGCCTAATTTGCTCGGTGGGGGAGCAAATAAACACCATCTGTTCCGGCAGATACTGCATGCAAAGACCATATGTGGGGGCGACCCCACATATAAGACCTTGGTCAATGTAGGGGCAACCCTTCATACCAATTGTCACTATCCAGCTCCCCTACTCCCCGGGGAGTTGGTCCCCATTTTCCCTTCACTCCTCACATTAAAAATCGGCCTTGTGCCTAATTTGCTCAGTGGGGGAGCAAATAAATACCATCTGTTCCGGCAGATACTGCAAGCTAGGACTAGCTATGACTAGCAAAGCCCAGATGTGGGGGCAACCGCACATGCCTGACCTTTAACCAGCTCCCATTTCCCACCTCTCGGGAGCTGGTCCCCTTTTTCCCTTCCTCCTCCCTTCACTCCTCACATTAAAAATTGGCCTTGTGCCTAATTTGCTCGGTGGGGGAGCAAATAAATACCATCTGTTCCGGCAGATACTGCAAGCTATGACTAGCAAAGACCAGATGTGAGGGCAACCCCACATGCCTGACCTTTAACCAGCTCCCATTTCCCACCTCTCGGGAGCTTGTCCCCTTTTCCCCTTCCCTTCACTCCTCACATTAAAAATCGGCCTTGTGCCTAGTTTGCTCGGTGGGGGAGCAAATAAATACCATCAAAGTGTAGTATCTGTTCCGGCAGATGCTGCAAGCTATGACTAGCTATGACTAGCAAAGACCAGATGTGGGGGCAACCCCACATGCCTGACCATTAACCAGCTCCCATTTCCCACCTCTCGGGAGCTGGTCCCCTTTTTCCCTTCCCCCTCCCTTCACTCCTCACATTAAAAATCGGCCTTGTGCCTAATTTGCTCGGTGGGGGAGCAAATAAATACCATCAAAGTGTAGTATCTGTTCTTCGGGTGCTGCACTTCTATTTCTCGTTCTCTTTCGGTGGAGGAGAAATCCTTCACGACTGAGACAATTTTTATTTTTGTACCTTTTCTCCACGTTAAAAAACGACCCTGGTGTCTAACTCTGTCCCGTGGGGAGGCATAGTAAATAGGTATAATTATAATGGCGTTTGTTTGTGCCACAATTAAAAATGGTGATGACAATAAATTAAATAAAATAAACAGAGCGATAATACAGGTTTGTATACCAAGACAGATAAAATATCAACCCATTTCCTTCTCATCCGACTACCTCTCCCCCCCCTCTCTCTCTCGTTTTTTTTTTTCTATTATTCTTCGCCTGTGTCACCTTGAATGTTTAGAGATGACATAACCATCCCACCACAAATTCCTTGGCCCTTTGGCTAGGAGCAAGGTGCAATATCTGTCCTCGGTCAGTGTAGAAGAAATCCCTAAACTAGGACATTTTTTTTTTTTTTTTTTTAAAATTATATTCTCACCCCAAACAAGGCACATCGCCACTTTGGTGTAGGGGGCTACTATCAGAGGCAACAACTACTGGGGTACTATGTAGGGAGTTGAGCAGCAAGATGTCAGTTCACGCTACACTTGAACTTCTGCATGTCAGTACAGTTGGGGAAGCAGGGACTCTGAAGGGAATTCCAAAGTCTAGCGGTTCTGGGGAAGAAACTACTGGAGTAGAAAGCTCTTTTACATCTAAGGATCTCTACTGTGTGGGGATGGAATTTAGTTGCCTGTCGGGTTTGTCGAGGGTGTTAGCTTGCAGTTCGTCAGAGGACATGTTTATTTTTATACCAAGTCAGAATGTACCGTCTGGAGGAGCTGGATTTTCCCTAAATTATAAGTCTATCTTGTCTAGCTCTGGGGGACAAGTAAAATAGGAGCTACCTTCTATCACCTTCGTATTTTTGAGATTCATCAAACTATTGTTCTCATCTTGAGTGTGATTTTCAGAACGTTTTGGTCGATGTAACTTCCGACCTTCTTTAGGTGTATCTTGTCAAACTCGAGAATGTTTCTGTCAAACTCGGGAATTTGGACGGAATTTTGAATGGAACCCTTTATTTAGTTCACACGGGGTAGCAGCTATGACTGGATAGAATTCTTAACTAATTCACAATTGTCTTGTTTTGTTTTTCTGTCGCCCACACTGAGACTTGAACCTTCAACCTTCAGGAGAATATCACTTTTACAAGTGATTTTTCAAAGTACTCTAACTACAGCTCCATGGGTTACATTGACCGAAACGTTGTGAAAATCACACTCAAGATGAGAACAGTAGTCCAATGAATCCAAATAATAAGAATAATTAATCCTCATCTAAAAAATTTAGAAACACTATCACCTTGTTCGTCTTTTACCAATTTTTGTTCTTTTATTCTCCTTTTTTCTAAATCATTCGTAAAAAAAAAAAAAAAAAAAAAAAAATGTGAACTGACAACAGCTGTAAAGTCAGGGTAAAATCAAGCCACGATAAATGGCTCCTAATAATTCTCTATTCATGTGATATTATTTAGGCATGACATTAGGGCTAAGATCACAGTGTAATATCTGTTCTGATGCTACTTTTGAATTAATTTATCCTTAGTTAATGTAGGATAGAAACCCTCTATACTAAGGTAATTTTTATTTTTGCCTACTGCCAGAGTTCCCCTTTTTGGGGGAGTTGGTTTTACCTCACATTAAAAACGACCTTGTGTCACAGCTTGCTCTAATGGGGAAGCAAATAAATACCGATTACAGCATGACAACAAATGTTCCCTTAAATTAAAAGTAAAAAAAAAAAATTTTTGTTACTTTTTTAAAAATTGTAAATACTTTTAATAGTGTTTGTTTTCTATTTTTAATGTTTGATGGACAGGTGACCCCAGGAAGAGAGACATTCGATGGGTTACACACACACACACACACACACACACACACACACACACACACACACACACACAGTGATTCCATTTGAGGCATGCGGGCCTTACCACCATTGTTTATTAGAATGCATAATTTGACTAGAAATATGCAAGAGGATATCGGTTAAAAGAGTGAGACAATAGACAATGGGAAATATTAAACATTTCAGGGTAAAAGAATGTTTATATAAATCGACACAAGGAAAGCGCCTTCACCGATATCAAACATTCGTCATAACTAAATCCAAAACTGCTGTCGGTGTGAAATAACACAAAATATTTTATAGATCAGCTGTGTTGTGTTTAATTCACTCTCAGTGTGTATATATCGTAGATCAGTGACAAAAGTAGATTCAGAAATTATATAGACTGAAAAGCACATTTGAACGACCAACCACGGAGAATATATAACATTAATAAATGTTGGGCAAAAAAATGACAATGAAAAATAAATATATCAATAAATTACGTAATTCCTCCAAATATCGTCCCGTTAATCTGAAAAAGAAAAAAACAGCGTGCCAGTCTGTTTGAATTCAAATCGGTTGCTTGTTGTTTTTGACATATGAATCCGAGTTGCTCGACTGACATGCTTAAATAGCATACAAATAGAGAATCAGCAGGAGCCAGTTGCTGTGCCTTAATTTGTCGTACATAAGTAGCAAAATTAAGGTACACATTGATTAAAAAACAAAAAAAGTGATTCTCGATAAAAAAAATTTTAAGCCCAAAACATGTCTAATTTGAAGATTGTGTATTAAGAAATATAAAAAAAAAAAATTTTTAAACAAAAAAAAAAAACAAAAACAATAGTGGGACAGACCGACAAAGCTTCTCTTAGAAATACTTAGACGCTTTCAATAAAGTTTGACGGAGACGAACAGCCGAAAAGAGATATGAACAGCATCAGAGATAGAGCGATATAAGTTTTGGTGCTGCTAAAAATCTTCCAGCAAAGGCGGCAAAAATCATGTGCTTCCTTTCTTCCCTTCTCAGATCAAGATAACAGCAATACTTTGTTGTGAAGAACGAAGCGAAAACAAAAACAAGATCAGTGATTCTTTATCAGGTCTGATGGAATTAATATCTCCGCCTTTGTTCGCTAAGCACAAACACGTGAACGGCTTTCTTTAAAAAAAAGGGGGGGGCGTATAATGCTCGGAAGATAGGACGAATTGTGAAAAATTGGGTTAAGAATAACCTTAAGAAAATCCTATAAAATATGCCGCTCGGCACTATTTTAAATCACCTTATCACTCCGTGTGTGTGTGTGTGTGTGTGTGTAAGTGAACGTGTCCGTGGGTCTGTGTACATTTCCCTACGCAACAACTCGGTCAATTTTTAGTCTACACACTCGAAATTTGATATACAGGGTACTGAGATTTGGGAAAATCAATGTGATCCGTTTTCGGGCAGAAATTTGGCTAAGGGGTTCAACGATTTGATCTTTGAGAACTCTACCAAATTCCTCCGACAGTGTTGGGTCTAAACACTTGAAAGTTTAGATATAGGTTCCTTGGACATGGATCTAACTTAATAACTTAGTTTGAGCCCAAAACAATAAATTTTAAGGGGTCAAAGTTTTAAAAAAATTGCCTTTTTTTTTTTTTTTTTTTTTTTTTTTTTTTTGCTCAGTATACACCTCCAAACACCCTGGCAACGCGGGGCACCCATGTTAGTATATATATATAAATTATGGTTTAAGGTATGTTGAGTTGTCGAATTGTCATGCGGGGTTGGGGTGTAGAGCTTGATGTGTTCTAACTGTTAGTCTAATTGCGACATTTAAGCATGTTTTTTGTGGGTTTAGGTTAAAATTTCAAATAAACTAATAAAGAAGGATAAATGGGAGGGGGGGATATAAAATAACAACTTAAAATATCCTAAATTGAAGGCAAGGTGTGAGTTGGATCATTAAATATTTTGAATACTCATTTAATTAAAATAATATGTTATTATATGATTAGTGTACTTTTAGGCCCAGATAAGTGGAATTAGAATTTATTCAAGTTAAATAAAAAAAAAAAAATTGCCAGACAATTTAACTAGTTTGGGAAATGATTCTTCAATTAAGTAACAGTTACAGGAAAAAAGTGGATCTTTGGAGTGAAACTTTCAAAAATAGTGTAGATAAAAAAAAATAGATAAATAAGATAAATAAAAAGAAAATAGCAATGGTTGGGTAAATAAAATGTAGTAGGTCGAACACAAGAAAGTCTTTGTTAGTTATTAATCTGCCTGTTGCTCTATCTATATGAAGAATGTTGATAAAACTGTCAAAATATTTAAAAAAATCATATCATAGACAAGATTACCGGAAGCAACTGATCAGCTGACGGAAGTACGTGTATATTACGTGGTTCTAGTTAGCTGAGAAGAATAATTTGGACGTTGAGCAGGGCGGACAGTTTAACAGCTTGTCCACCCCCTTCATTAGGGAGGGGGCTAACGTGTCTTAGAATGGAGGCCTAGAATTAACCACTCAAGCAAAGATATTTACTTTGTATTCTTTTTCGATGGACATCTGGAAGGTGAATAAAAACTTTATAAAATACAACCAGCGTTCTTGGAAGTGAATGCATATTCGTTCAAACAGGTTCCATCCTACCCTTCAAGAACAAGATGAATTCCAGGTGGACAAGATCAACGACGCATGAAACTAAGGTATGTCCCAAATACATGTATCACACGCACACATATACACGCATATAAACATTTAAACGATCATAGCATTGGAACATAAATAGACGACAACAACATAACTTAGTGTTAGATAGTGACACGTATACATATCAGGATGAACCCTTCGTCCCAAGCACACATATCGACATATGGTGCTTTGGTACACATTACACAACAGACCCCTTTTTGGTGCGCCATTATACAACTGATACCTTTATAACTGTATGTCACGTATAATACCAATCACACAACAACTCTCCTTGTCATGGAAATGCGTCAGAAGCAGAGATGTAGCATTGAACTTCTAGATAAACACATTGAGAATGACGACGACTATGTAGAAGAGTAAATTCTGGAGCAGAAAATGTTGCACACACACACACACACAAACATAAACACAAACACGCATATGAATATTTAAACGATTATAACATTGGAACACAGACTGCAACAAAATAACTTGGGGTGCAGATAGTGAAGAACCACCATAGACATTTAGTGACACGTACATACATTCAAATGAACCCTTCGTCACAAGTACACATATCGACATACGGTGCTATGGTACACCAAAATTGGAACGTGTTTGGGTTCAATAAGTTGGAGTAGATGAATTATAATTATGGTGATATGGCTGATAGTCATACCAGTTGATCGTTTATTGGAGAGTTTTAGTTTATCTTGGATTGTTGATGGATGAAGCTCATAGATGTAGGTTGTTTTATGCTGGGATGTTTTCGGTGTTGATATGATTTGAATGAATAATGCAACTCATGTTGCAGGTTGGATTGATAAATAATGTGTAATAAAATACTACTATATATTGTGCACAATATAATAATCAATAAAGTATTGTCTCTATAATAATAAATATGAAATATGTGAATATGCATAACTAAAAATATCACATTTAAGGATATCTTATGACAGGGTAACACTGGGTGGATTCCTAGTAAATGTTCAAGTCTTCCTCTACTGTCAGTAATAGTTTTGTTTCTTTTTCTTTTCTCTTAATTTTTCTTTTCAATTTTCGTTTTCTTTTCTCTTTATAATTTTTTATTTTTCTTTAAATTTTTCTTTTTCTTTTACATCAGGTTAAGTTACGGGTTTCAGTGTTTTCTTTTTATAATTATTTGCGCTTTTTCTCATGTTAAAAAAGGGGTGGTCACTCATCAATATGATGGGAAAACTGTCTTTCACACACACACACACAAATCGAAGTTGAGCACTTTAATGAATGAAATGTTTGCACTATCATCAAATTGTATTTTGGTTTGTTATTACATGATCCAAATTTGAGTTTTGTTATTTACATGATCCAAATTTGAGTTTGGAACGTTTGTTATTACATGATCCAAATTTGAATTTTTTTTTCTTTTTACACAGTGGTCACCACATATCAAGGCTCGGAAACCACTCAAGGATAAGGGTTATTGAAAGTACATTACGTTAGTGTGGAGATTTGATGAAGTGTTTACTTAAGGGAGCGGTTCATTAGGAATTTGTAAACGTTGGACTTGAAGACATCCAAGTTGTAGTCAGGTGGGAAGCAGGCAAACGGACCAGAGTTCTACAGGCGTGCAGTTCTAAGAAAGAAGCTTTGTTCATGGAATCCACGTTTTGATTTAGGCACAGATAAAGAGTGAGGAAAATTTTTCACCGTGGATTCGGCTAGACGGGTGTTTTTCGTGAAAGATTGGTGAAAAATTTGGAACGTTTGTTATTACATGACCTAAATTTGAGTTTGGAACGTTTGTTATTACATGATCCAAATCTGAATATAGAACGTTTGTTATTACATGATCCAAATCTGAATATAGAACGTTTGTTCTTACATGATCCAAACTTGAATATAGAACGTTTGTTATTACATAATCCACATTTGAGTTTGGAACGTTTGTTATTACATGATCGAAATTTGAATATAGAACGTTTGTTATTACATGATCGAAATTTGAATATAGAACGTTTGTTATTACATGATCGAAATTTGAATATAGAACTTTTGTTATTACATGATCCAAACTTTAATATAGAACGTTTGTTATTACATGATCCAAACTTGAATATAGAACGTTTGTTATTACATGATCCAAATTTGAGTTTGGAACGTTTGTTATTACATGATCCAAACTTTAATATAGAACGTTTGTTATTACATGATCGAAATTTGAATATAGAACGTTTGTTATTACATGATCCAAATTTGATTATAGAACGTTTGTTATTACATGATCCAAATTTGAATATAGAACGTTTGTTATTACATGATCCAAATTTTAATATAGAACGTTTGTTATTACATGATCCAGATTTGAGTTTGGAACGTTTGTTATTACATGATCCAAACTTTAATATAGAACGTTTGTTATTACATGATCCAAATTTGAATATAGAACGTTTGTTATTACATGATCCAAATTTGAATATAGAACGTTTGTTATTACATGATCACAAGTTGAATATAGAACGTTTGTTATTACATGATCCAAATTTGAATATAGAACGTTTGTTATTACATGATCCAAATTTGAATATAGAACGTTTGTTATTACAGGATCCAAAATTGAGTTTGGAACGTTTGTTATTATATGATCCAAATTTGAATATAGAACGTTTGTTATTACATGATCCAAATTTGAATATAGAATGTTTGTTATTACATGATCCAAATTTTAATATAGAACGTTTGTTATTACATGATCCAAATTTGAGTTTGGAACGTTTGTTATTACGTGATCCAAATTTGAATATAGAACGTTTGTTATTACATGATCCACATTTGAATATAGAACGTTTGTTATTACATGATCCACATTTGAATATAGAACGTTTGTTATTACATGATCCACATTTGAATATAGAACGTTTGTTATTACATGATCCAATTTTTAATATAGAACGTTTGTTATTACATAATCCAAATTTGAATATAGTACGTTTGTTATTACATGATCCAAATTTGAATATAGAACGTTTGTTATTACATGATCCAAATTTGAATACAGAATGTTTGTTATTACATGATCCAAATTTGAGTTTGGAACGTTTGTTATTACATGATCCACATTTGAATATAGAACGTTTGTTATTACATGATCCACACTTGAATATAGAACGTTTGTTATTACATGATCCAAATTTTAATATAGAATGTTTGTTATTACGTGAACCAAATTTGAATATAGAACGTTTGCTATTACATGATCCAAATTTGAGTGATGAATGTTTATATAGTAAAAAAATCGTTTGGTGTGGTTAAGTTTTAATAAAGGGAAACGGCTCATTTGGATTTGGGGGTAAACTATCGATATTTTAACTGTGTTTGAACAGGTTGTGATGAAATGTTGCAGAGGGAAATTTTGTATTAAAGTTGGGTGGGATTGATAAGAAATAATTGAATGACAATAAAGAGCTATAATTTATGTAATAGTAAATTTAATTAAAGTAGTAATAAAACCGAATTATATATGGATATGAAGTTCGGATAAAATTGCCAGTTGGTGCAGCCGGAAAAAGAATATTTTGGAATTAGTTTCATGTAAGGTTGAATAGATATATAGACATATGTTGTGTATGTTGCACTTGTTGATGTTGTCTAAGTAGGTGTGTATAGATTGGTTGTCAATAATAAATTAATAAAATACAAAATAGAATATTTTTTTAGTGCATATCAAAATTAATACAATTTAATTATACAAATAGTTAAATTTTAGTGCCTTTACTTGTAAATGCAAAATGGCGTAATAAAAGATAAAATAAAAGGTATTTGCAACTTCTCTTCCAATTTTCGGATTTTGTAATCATGTCCAAATATATCTGATTATTTCTTCTTGGTGGATTGATAGTTGCTGTTTCTTCTGATGAGTTAAAGGCAAAATAGATTCATTGATTAATACAATAATTAAATGAATGATTTTGTGCTACGAAACAATCACTGTCAATAATTGTAAATGTCAATGTAATTAAAGGAATAAATTGTAAGATGGTCAACATCATGAAATTTGGAATATAGAAGTTTGTCATTTGTTTGTTATATGCTCTGTAATTACATTGAGCTTCAAGAATTAAGGATTAGTATATAAAGAAGTGAAATAAATTTTTTTTAAATCATATTTCCACAGAAGTATATATAATTATTTCCACAGCCAGACAACGTCGTAGCTCACAAGAGCCATGACAGCCAACCAACCAACCAAAAGTGTAAGACTCGTGTTTTGCATTCATTTTGGGCTTATCAGTTAGGCACATCTAAACTTGGGATTTGAAAGCCAAGCCTCTTGCATGCGAGGCGAGCACTCTACCGACTGAGCAAACATGCCATACAAACAAGAAAGCCTAAACTGACACAGATCAAGCAAACAACGGTGAAATCTGACAGTGGATTGAAGCTACCTCGTACCATATATATATATATATATATATATATATACACACACACACTAGCAGGTCTTCCGGCGTTGCCCGGTCATAAAATATGGATAAATGTTATATATGAGATGTGCATGAGTATTATGATTTTTGTGAAAAAGTTGAGAAACAGATAAAAATCGGATGAGCCCCCACCCACGTACCACTTTTTCAATTTTGACCCCTTAGCAGCCCTTTTGGCGTTTCTCCAGTAATCATTGTAAATTAATTTTAACCCCAAAAACGGGCCTTTTCAAACGAGGTTGGCCAGTCAAGTTAACATCTGACTTGTACAATGTGAAAACTTACTGCATTGTACAAGTCAGGTACTAACCTGATTGATTCATCTATATGTATATGTATATATATATATATATATATATATATACAAACCTAGCAAATATATATATATATATATATATATATATATATATATATATATATATACACACAAATATACAAACTTAGACAAATATATATATATATATACAAACCTAGCAAAAAAAAAAATATATATATATACAAACCTAGCAAATATATATATACATACAAACCTAGCATATATATATATATATATATATATATATACATACAAACCTAGCAAATATATATATATATATATATATACATACAAACCTAGCAAATATATATATATATATACAAACCTAGCAAATATATATATATATATATATATACAAACCTAGCAAATATATATATATATATATACAAACCTAGCAAATATATATATATATATATACAAACCTAGCAAAAATATATATATATATATATATATATATATATACAAACCTAGCAAATATATATATATATATATATATATATATATATACAAACCTAGCAAAAATATATATATATATATATATACAAACCTAGCAAAAAAATATATACATATATATATATATATATACAAACCTAGCAAATATATATATATATATATATACAAACCTAGCAAAAATATATATATATATATATATACAAACCTAGCAAATATATATATATATATATATATATATATATATATACAAACCTAGCAAATATATATATATATATATATATATATATATATATATATATATACATACAAACCTAGCAAATATATATATATATATATATATATATATACAAACCTAGCAAATATATATATATATATATATATATATATATATATATACACACACACACATACCTAGTAATTATATATATATATATATATATATATATATATACTAGCATTTCAGCCCGGCGTTGCCCGGGTGTTTTGAGATTTATGCTGAGCAGAAGAAAAAAAAAAAAAGTCAATTTGTTTTAACTTTGACCCCTATTATGACCCCTTAATACTTATTGTTTTGAGCTCAAATCAAGTTATTAAGTTAGATCAATGTCCAAGGAACCTATATTTCAAGTGTGTAAACTCAAAATTGGCGGAAGAGTTTGGTAGAGTTTTCAAAGATCAAATCGTTGAACTTTGACCCCTTAACAGCGAAATTTCTGGCTGAAAATCAATCACATCGATTTTCCCAAATCTCAGTACTCTGTATATCAAATTTCGAGTCTGTAGACTAAAAATTGACAGAGTTATTGCGTAGGGAAATGTACAGACACACAGACACGTTCACTTTATATATTGTGTAGCTTAATTGCTATATTTATTTTCATAACTTATTGCTTGTTTTGAATAAAATATTGTAACTTTTATTCTAAAATACCTGGACTTATATTCTATGAAGATGAGAATAGTAGTCCAAATAAAATTACAAAATTTCGATGCTTCTTTAGAATTACAATTAATTTAAAAAAAAAAAATACAGAAAAATCTTTATGATATACGTACATACTCGTCAAGGAATGAAGATATATTCCAAAAATCAGGTGAATTGAGTAAATAGTTTCGTTTTTTTTTCACTAAGAAAATCAATTTATAATGAAGCGAGGCATATTGTTTTAGAATTTGTTAAAATCCAACATCCCCAATTCAATTTGACATGTTTATATTCAAAATAATCCAAACTTTAAAATTGTACTCAAAATAATCCAAACTTTAAAATTGTATTCAAAATAATTCAAACTTTTTAATTGTACTCAAAATAATCCAAACTTTTTAATTGTACTCAAAATAATCCAAACTTTTTAATTGTACTCAAAATAATCCAAACTTTTTAATTGTACTCAAAATAATCCAAACTTTTTAATTGTACTCAAAATAATCCAAACTTTTTAATTGTACTCAAAATAATCCAAACTTTTTAATTGTACTCAAAATAATCCAAACTTTTTAATTGTACTCAAAATAATCCAAAATTTTTAATTGTACTCAAAATAATCCAAACTTTTTAATTGTATTCAAAATAATCCAAACTTTTTAATTGTACTCAAAATAATCCAAACTTTTTAATTGTATTCAAAATGATCCAAACTTTTTAATTGTATTCAAAATAATCCAAACTTTTTAATTGTACTCAAAATAATCCAAACTTTTTAATTGTACTCAAAATAATCCAAACTTTTTAATTGTATTCAAAATAATCCAAACTTTTTAATTGTATTCAAAATAATCCAAACTTTACTTTGTATTCAAAATAATCCAAACTTTACTCTGTATTCAAAATAATCCAAACTTTACTTTGTATTCAAAATAATCCAAACTTTACTTTGTATTCAAAATAATCCAAACTTTACTTTGTATTCAAAATAATCCAAACTTTACTTTGTATTCAAAATAATCCAAACTTTTTAATTGTATTCAAAATAATCCAAACTTTTTAATTGTATTCAAAATAATCCAAACTTTTTAATTGTATTCAAAATAATCCAAACTTTACTTTGTATTCAAAATAATCCAAACTTTACTTTGTATTCAAAATAATCCAAACTTTTTAATTGTATTCAAAATAATCCAAACTTTTTAATTGTATTCCAAATAATCCAAACTTTTTAATTGTATTCCAAATAATCCAAAATTTACTTTGTATTTAAAATAATCCAAACTTTAAAATTGTATTCAAAATAATCCAAACTTTTTAATTGTATTCAAAATAATCCAAACTTTTTAATTGTATTCAAAATAATCCAAACTTTTTAATTGTATTCAAAATAATTCAAACTTTTTAATTGTATTCAAAATAATCCAAACTTTACTTTGTATTCAAAATAATCCAAACTTTACTTTGTATTCAAAATAATCCAAACTTTACTTTGTATTTAAAATAATCCAAACTTTACTTTGTATTCAAAATAATGGCTCTCGTCTTCAGGAGGCCTCAAGTTTTGACAAGCTTCTGGGCTTGACCATTACTCCTGATCTTAAATGGAACACGTACATCAAATCTGTTGCCAAGGCCGCTGGAAAAATGGTGGGATCTTTCTATCGATCCAGTAGATATCTCACTGCTGATGCAATTCTCTATCTATATAAGAGCCAGGTACGTCCAAGGATGGAATACTGTTGCCACATCTGGGCAGGAGCTGCTAGAAAGGACTTGTCCTGCTTTGATAGAGTTTTGAAATAGACTTCGTAGCCTCGTAGGAGATGTCCTTTTTTCTTCCCTGCAACCTCTATCTCACAGAAGAGATGTTGCGAGTTTGTCTCTGATGTATCGTTATTTTCATGGAAAGTGTTCGACTGAGCTTCAATCTATGGTTCCCCCCCTCGCAAAACTTTCACAAGAAACACTCGTCTAGCTGTAAATACTATCAATAATTCCCCCCACTCTTTATCTGTGCCTAAACCTAAACGTAGATTCCATGAACAAAGTTTTTTTATTAGAACTGAACGCCTGTGGAATTGTCTTCCGTTTTCATGCTTTCCGGCTGACTACAATATGGTTGTCTTCAAGTCTAACGTAAATAAGTTCTTGATGAGCCGTTCCATATAAGTTATCAAATTTAACAAATTTTCATTACTAATGATTATTTTATTGTCCAATTTCTACTGTACACTCTTTAACCCTTATCCTTGAGTGGCTTCTTGGCCTTGATAATGTGTTGATACCTATGAAAAAAAAAAAAGAAAAAGTCCAATGTGAACAAGTTCTAATTGAATCGTCCCCCTAAGTAATCCAAGTTACAAAATTCCCACTGTTTACTATGCTAAAATCACAATGACTAATGTATACCTATTAACCCTTATCCTTGAGTGGCCTCTGGGCCTTGATAAGTGGTGACACCCATGTAAAAAAAAAAAAATCCAAACTTTACTTTGTATTCAAAATAATCCAAACTTTACTTTGTATTCAAAATAATCCAAACTTTTTAATTGTATTCAAAATAATCCAAACTTTTTAATTGTATTCAAAATAATCCAAACTTTTTAATTGTATTCAAAATAATCCAAACTTTTTAATTGTATTCAAAATAATCCAAACTTTTTAATTGTATTCAAAATAATCCAAACTTTACTTTGTATTCAAAATAATCCAAACTTTACTTTGTATTCAAAATAATCCAAACTTTACTTTGTATTCAAAATAATCCAAACTTTACTTTGTATTCAAAATAATCCAAACTTTACTTTGTATTCAAAATAATCCAAACTTTACTTTGTATTCAAAATAATCCAAACTTTACTTTGTATTCAAAATAATCCAAACTTTACTTTGTATTCAAAATAATCCAAACTTTACTTTGTATTCAAAATAATCCAAACTTTACTTTGTATTCAAAATAATCCAAACTTTACTTTGTATTCAAAATAATCCAAACTTTACTTTGTATTCAAAATAATCCAAACTTTACTTTGTATTCAAAATAATCCAAACTTTACTTTGTATTCAAAATAATCCAAACTTTACTTTGTATTCAAAATAATCCAAACTTTACTTTGTATTCAAAATAATCCAAACTTTACTTTGTATTCAAAATAATCCAAACTTTACTTTGTATTCAAAATAATCCAAACTTTACTTTGTATTCAAAATAATCAATACTTTTTTTTATTGTATTTAAAATAATTTAAACTTAATTGTATTCAAAATTATTAAAACTTTTCAGTTGCTAAAAACCGTCAAATTTTATTTTCTTCACTAATTTCGGACTGTTACCTTTATCTGTATAGTTTTTGTTGTTTCACTACGTTGTAGTCAACTATTCCTCTCACCTTCTTCAAGTGATTAACCGCAACGGAATAGGAATTCCGAGTCTTAACTGTATCCCCAGTAATTACTGCCTTCCATAGTTGTTGTCTCATTATGTTTATGGCCAACGATTGAAACCGCTATCTTCAGACGATGCTCACCACACCTCTATGCACTGCACCATGAGCCCCAAAGGGTGATCAAGGTTTGATTTTTTTAGTCTTAGAAATCCAAATTTTCGTTCTTATTTGGTCTTTCATCATCGGGTCCGTACCGAATGGTATTATTTGTTATTGGAATCCTTTGAGATAAGTAATTTGTATATTTTATTTATTTGTGGACTGTCATCCTCATCTTCATAGTTGCTGTTGTTTCACGTTTCTGTCAACTATTCTTCTGACCTTCTTAACCACCTGAAGGTCATCGGAATGATATATAGGTATATGTGTGCACATCCAATGTCATATATATAATCACATTTTAATCTAGATACGAAGCCTGCACGATTTTACCATAAAGAATCATCGTTTTCAATATCGTAACTTATAAATTTTTAGATACAATATTTATCTTATAGCTAAATGTTTTGGTTTCGATTCTAGCTGATGGCACCCAAGTCATATTTCTTTTTTAAACTTTTGAAATCACTACTATATATTGGGTACAATATAATAATTAATAGAAAATTGGCTCTATGATAATAAATACAAAGTCTGCATAAATTTAAACATTATATCTATGTGTATTTTCCGACCGGGCAACGCCGGGCATCGTGCTAATTGAAAAACTTGACATGAATTACGTTGCTTAACCCATTAAATCCCAATTTCTTTTTACTATTGGGTTGAAACTGTGTGTAATGACTAAAGATGGATTAGAGTACACAAATTGAAAGGAAATATTTGTTTAATTTAAGCTAAATATTGACTCTTCTATCAATAGGGGATACATGTGAAATATTTTAGTAGGTGCACTTCAGGCTATAGAATCTAATATTCTTTAATATAAATCTCACCTGTCTGCTTTTATGTATGTATGTATGTATGTTTCGCAAAAACTTTTGACAGAGGCAACGGATTTTCACGAGATCAATGTCGTTTTGAAGCCCGAACCTTCGGACAACAAATATCGAAAAATTGGCTAAAAACATTAAGTCCTTCTCCCTCAACTGAGCACTTTTTTTTTTTACAGAGAAAGGTTGCTTTTTTCGCCGATATTTCCGGAAGTCATCCCCTCTTTTCGATTGCCTAGCCTTAATTTAAACCTACGTCACTTCCAGTTTGGCGATGGGCGCAACAGCAAGCACGTCATTTTTTCTTTTCACTTTCTTTTCCGCCTTCGCGGTACAGGTTCGAGCCTGCCTGCCTACTACAATTTTTGTTTTGTTTTGTTTTTTTGCTCAACACACACCTCCAAACTCCCGGGCAACGACGGGCACCCAGGCTAGTAAAAAAATACGTGTCTTTGCATTATTCAAATAAATAAATATGAGTGTTCGTTTCATTTTCAAGTTTGTCACGATTGCTGCTGCAGCCACTGTGAGAATGGAGTTAGAAATTCCAACACGGAAAAATGATAACAGACACAACCTTGCCGCACTCCCACCCCCTTTCAACTCGCACATGACAAAAAATAAATAAATCCCTTAGATTATATAATATCACCAGCTGCAGCTGTCACAACTGACCCTACCCCCTCAACTTTTTTGTCAGAAAAAAAGAAAAAGATTTCAGCCAGTTCGGTTTAACACGTTGCGCTTAACAATGTCTTCAAACGCCAAACAGAGAATCCATATCAGCGTAAAGTACCGACAATCTGCTCGCACTAATTCCTTAAACTACGCACACGCCCTGACAAAAACAAAGGGAATGTTTCAATTGAAACAAACAAAAAAAAAAAAACTGGTAAAATGATGTAACAATATTTCTACCACAACCTCATAAAAGACAAAGAATTTTTTGAAAAAAAACAAATTACAGTTTTGAATATCAAAGACGAGCCTGGTTGCCCGGCGTTAGACGTGTGTGTAAAAAAAAAAAAAAAAAAAAAAAAAGTGGTGGCAGGCAAGCAGGCTCGAACCCGTACTGTGAAGGAGGAAAAGAAGGCGAAAAAAAAAAGTGAGGTTCTTGCCGTTGCGCCCATCGCCAAACTGGAAGTGGCGAAGGTTTAAATTAAGGCTAGTTAGTCGAAAAGAGGGAATGCCCTTTGAAAATATCGGCGAAAAAAGCGACCCCTCCTTGTAGAAAAGTGCCCAGTTGAGGGTGAAGGAATTAATGTTTTAGCCAATTTTTCGATATTTGTCGTCTGAAGGATCAAACTTCAAAACGATACTGATCTCATGAAAATCCGTTGCCTCTGTCGAAAGTTTTAGGCAGACATACATACATACATACATACATACATACATTTAAACAGACAGGTGAGATTTATATTATAGAGGAGATATGAATGTTTGTATTGTTTAGATTAATCGGATATTGTTCTCCTCTTGAGTGTTATCTGCACAACGTTTCAGTCGATGTAACCGCTGATCTTCGTCTAGAAGTGTAAGCCATGTTTAGTTTCATAAAAGTTTCAGATGGTTCGTTGTTTTAAACAAGTCTTCAGAGGTGACTTGTTTGCAGTAGACAGTTCCACAGAGCAAAATATTCTTACCATGTCGAGACGGGGGGGAAAAAAAACATGTGAAATTGCTCCAGAAAAGGTTTTATATTTATGAAGCAATTCTGGTTTCTGATTGGTTGGTAGCAGAACGTGAATTAATTCGATTCGTCAGTTCATAGCAGCATCGTTTATAAATAGAATCGTCCGACTGTGTGGGATCATACCCCAAAAGTCCATTTTGATGGGATGTCTCCTAGCGGCTTCGGCTGCAGGGAGACAGGGTAGTACCAGTCAAGGATTCGTCACTTGACACTCAGCCCAACAGGTGAGGGGCCGGGGACCGGCCCAGCACCTGTTGGACTGAGGTACACCGCCTGGGTAATACCTAGGAGGTCCACCCTCCCAGGCCTTGCCACCGGGCTTTCCGGTGGGACAAGTTTATTGCTTGCTGCCTGAGGCGCCTGGACCGGGGAATGCCGACGGGGTTACTCAGGCAATTTTTAAAATTGCAGGAGTGCCCCTCCTTTAGGGGAGCCTGCGGGGTTCCCACTTTCCAGGCCTTGTGCCAAATATTGCCGATGTGGGCGGCAATTAAATAATTACGCCATTACGAATCCAGTGTGATGGGATGTGTCTCCTAGCGGCTTCGGCTGCAGGCAGGGAGACAGGGTAGTAGTACTCGTCAAGGATTCGTCACTTGACACTCAGCCCAACAGGTGAGGGGCTGGGAACCGGCCCAGCACCTGTTGGACTGAGGTACGCCACCTGGGTAATACTTAGGAGGTCTACCCTCCCAGGCTTTTTGCCACTGGGCTTTCCGGTGGAGTAAGTTAATTGCTTACTGCCTGAGGCGCCCCTACCGGGGAATGCCGACGGGGTTACATGTTCCTGGCGACTTTTACACCTGACGAAGATCAGCGGTTACATCGACTGAAACATTGTGCAGATAACACTCAAGAGGAGAACAATTGTCCGATTAATCTAAACAATACAATAAAGATCATATTTGGAACTTTCAAATACAGGGTGGCCCACTTAAAAGTAGTCCAGAAAATGTAATAAAAAAGAGGCACATTCTTTTATTGTTTATATTACCTGTAATGTTTAAAAGATGCTGGAAGTGCCCCCCCCCCGTTGACATCTATGCCTTTCTCGGCATGTTTAACAACGTTTGCAGATACTGCCTGTAGATTCTCCTCATAGCGTTGGTAATATTCTCATTTAGTTGGTCTAGATTGTGATGATTATTTTACATGAACTTTTTGTTTCAAAGTCCTACAAAAATAAAAATCACATGATGACAAGTCTGCTTATTGTTCTCTCTCCCGTAAACACGTCATGAACCTGTGTCAGTGATCTGTGAGAAGTGTGGCATGTAGCACCATCTTGTTGGAAAAAGAATTGCATTCTGTCTTGTGGTGTCAGTTGGTCGATAAGAGAAAGATTAGAGAGATCGGGCCACTTTTAAGTGGGCCACCCTGTATTTACAGAACTGTCTTGTGACGTCATATAGACCATACCCTTTTTCTCTCTCTTTGGATTATTTAATCAAGTTCTATTAAAGAAGTTTAAGACAATAGAGCCAGATAAGAACTTACACATGGACAAATTATATCTGGAGGGTGACACTACGGAGATTGTCAAGACGGTTTGTTACCTTGGTGATGCCATTAGAGTACGGGGTGGAGCGGGTGCTACTGTCATTGCAAGAGTTAGAAATTAATGGAATAAGTTCAGGGAATCTCTGCCATTACTAACCAGCAGAGCGTTACTGCTGTTGACCAGGAGGAGAGAGTCTATCGGATATGTGTGCACAGTGTGATGGTGTACGGAAGTAAAACCTGAGCAGTGAAAGTTGAAGACATGCACTGCATGGAGAGAAATGATGGTAATAATAATGACGTCATTCACCTCCTCTTCTTAATCTATACATCCGCCCGCCAACAAATTTTCAAATTCACTGACGCCTTTGCATACCAATATTAAAATATATTTACTTCCCTGAATTTTTGAGACGAAGATTGGTTATTCATATTATTTGGATTCTTTGGACTACTGTTTTCATCTTGACTGTCATTTTCACAACGTTTCCGTGGTGCAGTGGTTAGAGTTCTTGGAAAAAATTCAATCGTGAAGTAATATTCTCTTGAGGGTTGAAAGTTCAATCCTCAGTGTGGGTGACTGAAAAATACATTTGCGAATTATTAGAATCTCTATCCAGTCACGGCTGATGCAATGAGAGCATGTTACTTGGGTGAAATAAATAAAGGGTTCCACTAGAAATTTCATTCAGATTCTGGAGTTTGATAGAAATATTCCAGAGTTCGACAAGATACACCTGAAGAAGGTTGGTGGTTACATCGATCAAAACGTTGCGAGAATGACACCCAAAATGATAACTGTAGTCTGAAGAATCCAAATAATAAAATATCTTTGCTCGGATTCTGCAACACATTCGTTAATTTCAGGCCGGCTGTCAATTCTTCAATTCTTATAGCAGTTGCCAGGCAGATAAAGTGAACAGCATCTTAACATAATAATACGAGACAAAGTCCATGGTTTTTGTCCACAATCCAAAATAGGAAGTACGCAGTATCATATATAAGGAGTATAAGTCGGTAAATCCAAAGCGCTCAATATCCTGGATAGGGTAGGTATGTTTAAAGACTGCATTGGCCAATATAAACAATGTCACTATGTCTTGTAATATTATTTCATACAAGAAAGTCTACTCGGCGTTGTCTGGGGGAAGGGGTCATGAAAGTAATAGTGATTTATTCTAGGGGACTATAACCAGTATAAATTAACCAGATGAAATGAGACTTAACATACAGAGTAAGCTATAACAAGTTTATTGTACAAAGGTACACTGTAATAGATATGAGATTGACACGTGAATGTATCTTGAATGCCAGAGTATCAAGATTAGCTTACTCTTATTAATTACCGCTTGCTAGCATCTTTAATAAACTGAGCAATTATTCTCAAGGGTGTCAGGGTCTTCTACTATATCAAGTAGTAAAATAGGATCTGGTAAATCGTACATAGTAATAAAAAAGTGATCAATATTCTAGATAGAGCCAGTATGTTTAAAGACTGCGTTGTCCAGGAATATCAGCACCAAAATGTTTTCTTATACTATTTTATTAGTGTTGGGACGATTAGTCAGAACTGGAAATCAATAAAATCGGAACTTCTGAGGATATCAGAATTGGCATCGGAATCGGAAAAATGTATGTCTATTTTCCGATGCTAAAAACGATTTCTTTAATTATCTTTTTGTTTTTATTATTAGTTTTTTTTATTTATTACTTTTTTCTTTATTTATTTTTTATCAATTATCTTATTTTTTATTCCACTGCTGGTAGTAATAATAAAATAATAAATATTTATTGATTTTAAACTACCAGGAAGCTAAAATCTATAGATCCCCTCCACCACAAGTGTATTTGGATTGGTTCGTTGGTTGTTTTTGTTTTACGGCATATCAACCCTTTTTCAGGTTATTTAATGCCGAATCCAAAGATTCGGAAGAAAATCTTTTTAATAGAATATATTTGTTGTTTTCACGTCGGTTTCTATATAACCCATAGTTGGGACCCTAACAGGTACTACCACTCTGGGTCAGAGTGGACCTGGGAGCAATGGTAATTAAAGGGTGGCTCCACACTCCCCAAAGCCCACAAGCTGGGGCCTCACCACAGGATATAGTTTAAGGTCATATCCAGGACCCCCATTGAGGGACTTTTACCTTCTGCAGGGGGGCAGTCGGCGTATTCTAATGCCCCACCGACAGGGCCGAGTAATCAGGAAGAAATAATAACTTTATGGTTAAATATTTAAAGATTTCTGAAAAAAAAACGGAATCGATAATTGTATCGGAATCAGGAAAAATGTTGGAATCGTCCCATCACTATATTTTATATAAGAAAATCTATTCGGATTTGCCTTGAATAGAAAGTGATAGATAGTCATAAAAAAACCACTCAATATCCTAAGAATAGCAGGTGTTTTAAATGCAATTTTTTTTATCTTCTTTTTGTTTTATACGGCCCTACTAACACAGGGTAGCTTGCTAGTCTTAATATAATAGAGATTTGGTGTTTGTAACTTGTTAGGACCTACTGTTCTATATAAAAAATTTTTTTAACCATTTTCTTTAATTATTATAATTTTTTTAACAATGTAAATTGTTTCAAAATATATATTTTCTTGTTTATTACTGTAAAATAACATTTGTTATTTAAATATTGGGAGGTGGCAGTTGTTAAGCTGTTAACGACACAGAATGATAACCTGGTTGTGTAAAGTTCGAATCCAGTTCATTTCACAGAAACACTTTTACTTAAGATGTTGGCAACCTTCATGTAGTTCCTCTTCTAATTGCTCAGTGTCATTCTAGGAAGAATTCTAACTAGAAAGATATTGAGGAAAACTATGCCAACAATAGAATCATCTAATTCATACGAAATGAATGAATGAACTAAATATTCTTTAATTCATTACGTCCAACTATCCTATAAATAGGACACCAAATAATTTATTTTTTAAATCTATAAGATAATAGTTATACTGCATAATTACTCTGAAGAAAGAATAAATTCATCAACCTCTCTCCAAGAGTTATTGGAACTTTCTTAAAAATTCTTGTGAAATTTGGTAAAATCCTATTTGTTCGATGATGTATGAACTTATATAAATGAATTTTGCAATAGTAAGCCACTAACTTATTACTAAAAGTGTAATGTAACTCTTTGTGTTAACTGTTTTGCTTCTTATATATATAATAAATTCCACAGCCAAACAACGTCGCAGCCCACAAGAGCCATGAAAGTCAAAGAACCGGAAGTCCAAAACTTGGACTTCCGGTTCTTTGACTTTCATGGCTCTTGTGGGCTGCGACGTTGTTTGGCTGTGGAAT
The DNA here is from genome assembly GCF_053919585.1 of Euprymna scolopes. Taxonomy (NCBI): domain Eukaryota; kingdom Metazoa; phylum Mollusca; class Cephalopoda; order Sepiida; family Sepiolidae; genus Euprymna; species Euprymna scolopes. Next base: position 51,936,248 of record NC_136514.1, on the reverse strand, counting down.
TTATTATATACAATCTCTCACATTCTGAAAATCACACACACACATACATATATATATATATATATATATATATATATATGTGTATATATATTCAAGCAAATATTATAAAATGCAATGGAGACACTTTGCTTTATGATTCTCTTTTTTTTTAATTTTTCGATTTTCCGTATCAAAATCAAAAAAATATGTTTTACTTTTCGCTGTTTACTGTATCTTTTAGTTTTCACTTTTAATTTTCACTTTCGCTCCTTCACACTTTTACTTAAACACCTGATAATGATTCGTGGATGAATCGAAGGCGCTCGTGACAGCAACAATTATGGAACTTTTAATATTTTTCATTTTTATACAAAAAAGATTATACGGAAAATTAAAAAAAAAAAAGATTCATAAAGCAAAGTGTCTCTGCTGCATTGAATAATATTTGCTTGAATGAAAAATTGCTGCCTAAATACACCAATTTCAAATATATATATATATATATATTAGTTTTTGTTGTTGATTTTTTAAACGATATTAAGGTTAACGTCTCCGCCTTGGAGATCCGGTGTTTTTCTTAGAATGTCGCCCATTTTTTATTTGGACGTATTTTTTATTCATTATTTTTAAAAACAGTAATCTACGGACATGCGTGTTTCGGAGCCCTACTGCTCTTCAGCATAGCTTGACTGTTGTTAAGATTCGAACCCCGGACCTTGTATTTCAGTTCAGCGCCCTAACCCATTAGGCTATGATGCCATAAACAATTTACTGTTTAGTTTTTTTTTTTATCGTTTATCTGTTTACGTAGTTTTTGTTGTTGATTTTTTAAACGATATTAAGATTAACGTCTCCGCCTTGGGGATCCAGTGTTTTTCTTAGAAATTCGCCCATTTTTATATATATATATATATATATATATATATATATATATATAGTAATTTATAAAATATATATGGCGATTAAGCTACACTGAATATTCGTGGTTTCATCCACTCTAGGACTTCTCAGGCTTATGCGCGAATTCTGTGGTTGTTTATCGTTTTTATATGCTCCTCTTCTATTGAGATTTTAGTCTCTCAGGAGAGGAGCATATAAAAATGATAAATAACCACAGAATTCGCGCATAAGCCTGAGGAGTCCTAGAGTGGATGAAACGCCGAATATTCAGTGTAGCTTAATCGCCATATATATTTTATAAATTACTAACTAGCTCTACCTATGTATTGAGCACTTTTGAAGTAAATACTTAAAGTTTACGCATAAATCTATACTTTCGTATATTAATTTTATGTGAGTAAATTAAGTAGTTATATATATATATATATATATATATATATATATATATATATATGGGTGGTATCAAACTATAAATAAAAACTTTGATTGAAAATTATGCACTTTACACCTGAAAGGAGCTGTGGCAAGAAAACGCACATTAAAAACAAGCTTAGCAACATCATATAGGTCGATAAATGATGTCAGATTTGACCTGAAAGGTCACGTAATTGCCGAACAGAATAAGCAAAGGCGCTGTCGAAATGTGTCTTGCAATAGTAAGCCACTAACTTATTACCAAAAGTATAATTTAATTCTGTGTGAACTGTTTTGCTGCATGCTAGAATGTGTAAATTTTAAACTTTGTGTTTTGATGGCCCTACCATAGAATGTATGGGTCTTATATAAATATCCGCTTTATGAGTTTTGGGTAGGTCGTATATAACCTTGAGAAGGTAGAGCCTGAAAGTTTAATTTCATTAGCTTTATTGAAAGGGAGTACACCACTCTTTACCCACGGGACCAATTGTTTTGGAATCTGATTTCTAAGAATCAGAATCGGAAATTGTATCAAAATTGAGAATTTAGTAGGAAATCAGTAATTTTATTGGAATCAGGAAAAATACCGGAATCGTCCCATCCAAAACACTGTTAATTCACTACCCGCATAGCAGCAGCCGATTAGCGTAATGATGAGAAACGTTGACTGTTGTTCGGGCGGTCGAGTTTCAATATTGGCTTGAGGTAGTTGCTTGTCTAGCCGCATTGATGAGCTGTGATTCAGCGAAACAGTATTGTATGTGGATGACTATATATATATATACATATATACACACACACCGCATACTAGTAGGGAAACCCAACGTTTTCTGGCATTGAATGATGATCAATGAATGTTTCAGACTCCCATATTTTTATTGTCATCGAAATCAATGAAATTGCCCATTTTTTTAATCAAATCAATTGATAACCTGCTCTAGTTGGTGACTCATCACGGTGTACCGGGAGAAAGCTTCACATGTCTCCCAGTAGTGACTTAGTCCACAAGACATTGCAGTCTACATTGCACTGTAGAGAACCTACTGCTGCTTTTATAAAATTATTGTTATGTATATAATATTTTAAATTAAAGTTTAGAATACAAATGTTAAGTATCATGGTGTAATTGTGCTTTAAACAGAAACATTCATTTCAAGTGCGCCCCTGTCATATCAAAGAACCTACTGTAGTTTTTATATGTCGGGCCTGTCAGCTTGTGTGGTAATAAAACTTCAAATGCACTTGTGATGTTAGGCTGTAGAAGGTGTTAACTTTGGTCAAAATCGCCTGTTCCTTCTTTCAGCGGATTATTTCAATTATTGATACTTATCAAAGACGTTCTGATACAAAACCTATCTGAGAACACTGTCAGGTATATAAAGTACCTTTGTGTGAAATTTCATAAAAATCGGCTCAGTTGTTTTCGAGTCCATAGGGAACGAACACACACACAAAGCTCCTGTTATATAATAGTAGATAATAATACCGGTCTTTATATCTCGAAAATTACTTGTCTCTACAAAATTTAAATGAGATTATTCTTATTCAGCATAGTTGAAAACCTATTAAAGTCGTCATTTTAAAGAAAATTGTGGAGGTGGCCCTGATAAAAAATTTATATATATATATATATATATATATATATATATATATATATATATTAGTGTTAGGACGATTAATCAGAAAATCAGAACTTTTGTGTGTATCAGAATCAGAAAAATCAGTGCCTATTTTCCGATGCCATTCCTTAAATTGTTTCATTTTTTTAATTTTATTTTATTTAAAATTTAATTTTTCCAACGCTACTATTAAAGATAAAATGAAAATTTTATTAATTTAAAACTGCTAGTAAAATAAAAATCTATAGATAATTCCAGAAGTATATGCTTTACGTTTGTGAAAATAGATGCCAGGGCTCTACGGACACATTTATCTTTAGTTGACCTTTGACAACTAAATATTTTCGTTTACTAGACAAACAGAAAAGTTAATAGCCAAACCCACATGATTTTTAGAATATGACATCTTCGTTCTGTGATGAGTATGTACATAATAAAATTTTTTGTTTTTTTTTTAATTCTAAATCTACAACAAATTTTATGTTGATACTTGAAGGTATAAATTTTAATTTCTTCAGATATTTTTTTGAACAGCCTTTGTTTTAAAAAAAAAAAAAAAAAAAGAGTATATTGTTTTATTAAACTTTTATTGTTTCAATAATTTAATTTTGTTCGTTTTATTTAAAAAAAAAAAGTTGAAAAGATATTTTTCACTCAGTAGTGAACTTTGGAAGATTGTCAGTGAAAGAAATACAATCGCCAAAAGATAAGCGTTTCATTATTTCTAGTCGCCACTTTGAAAAATCACTCGCAAATGCGATTGTTTCACTCGCAATGTAGAGTCCTGGATGCATACATTTCATATTACCGTAAGAACGCATGTAAAGAAAATAAATAAAAAAAAAAAACTAAAAAAAAAACGAAGATAACTCTATAAATACATATTTAGAGATTTTAAAAGAATCAGATTCGGTAATTGTATCGGATTCGAGAATTTAGAATAGAATCGGTTATTATAAAAATTTTGGGCGGAAGATTTTCAGTTTTCAGAAAATAATTACCTCCCTTTTATTACGATTTGAACTCTCCAGTTTCATTTTTTTTTTTTTTTGCAAAACTCAATTTTTGCTAATTTCTTTGAAAACTATTTTCATTAAATAAATAATTTTCTACCATATCATTTTCCGTAATTTTTGGACATATTCAGTACTGTGACATGACAATTAAATAAATATGTTTTGGTTTTACTTGAAATTCAATATTTTGATTTTCGCTGTTTTAATAAAGAAGAACCAATAAACGTTATCAAAGGCAATCTAAGTTACCCTTCTACCTACCTGCATACGTTTTTTTTTGTACGTTTTAATTTAGATATTAACTTAACATCAGACATATACTTGCTGCGACCCTGTTCCCTCTGTGATATATGCTTTGCTGGGATTAAATCTACTGTCTACTCGCCGGAATGTAACAGTTGGCTACAGATTATTTCATGGTTCTTACCCCGCCGCAATGCTTAAATGCCACCCTGTGCTGCAGCTGAACAAACTAAACCTGCGAAGATATAGATTCACATTAGACCTCCTGCATAATAACACTGGTGTTTACTCAGAGATGTACCGATGATCACCTTTCGCACTGTGTTCTGCAGTCCTAAACTTGCTGCTTCAGAATATAAATGAACATGTATCACTGTCACATTTTCGCAGTTCTGTATTGGCTAACCATCGTGATTTTTCTAGGTCTTATGCATTCTCTAATTAGCTTAGTACGAGGGACGTGCAATAAGTAATGCCCTTGACCCACTTCCAGTTGTCTGATCTAGCTGAAATTTTGCATGTGCAATGATTTATATCTCTACGAGCTATGCGGCAAATTACAGCTCTGAACTAACTGTGGTTTCTGTTTTACGGGTGTTTGAACTGAGTCAGGTGTGAAATGGAGCCTGTTGAATGTCGAACACTGATCCGGTTTTTGTATTTGAAAGGACGCACACCACAGGAGACTTTTGATGAAAGGAAAGAAACTTATGGTGATAATGCCCCATCATATGACCTTGTAAAATGCTGGCATCGTGAATTCAAACATGGCCGGAAGTCTGTGGAAACAGCTCCCAGACCTGATCACCCCCTCCCCTTCTGCCATTGATGAGGCATCTGTCCGTCAAGTTGAGGCTGCCATTTTGGAAGATCGGCGCATTATTATTCAAGTTTTGTTGCTCTACTGCTATGGAAAGTGGGTCAGGGGCATTATTTATTGCACGCTCCTCGTAGCTTTTGTCTATTACTAACGGTTTTATGACCATGGCTTAATAAAGGAAAATGGAAAAAAGCGTTTATTTACTTTAAAACAAAAGTAATGTTAACTTTGTTAAGGTTTGGTCATGACCTTTGTCGTCGACCGGGCGATCTCATCCACGAGGCCATCCACCCAGCCCCGCTGCAAGGCTGGAAGAAACGTTGTGGTGGACAGCTGAAGACTTGGATCAAGACAGTCAAAGAGGACTCAAAGTTGATTCTGGGTCCTCACCTCTACGGTCTACGTCGCTGGAGCTGCGAATGGTTCATGCTCATGAGTTCTGCGACACCGGATCATCAAGCATGGTCGGGCTCAATTCGAGATGTGACTAACGTAATAGGTGGGAGTCGGCTCAACCCATCAACGGTGATACTCCGAAACAAGTACAAGTAAGTAATGTCAAGTTTTTGGGTTAGAACGAAACAAAAACATGGCAGCTTGTTATAGACTCGATTATCGCTCAAAAATCGAGAATAAAATACTTGTAAAACATTACATTTTCGCATGATTGTTGACATGTATTGGATTAGGGTTTCCATCAGTATTTTTTTCTTTTTGTTCACCCCCCCCTTTTTTTTTTTGCTTAGTTGACTACTGTAAAAAAAATTTGAAAAGCCTTTCCTCTATACTGCTTATCCTGTCCACACCACGCGTTCGCGCGATAATAATTATTGAAATAATCTAACATGAAAAAAAAAAACAAAAAAAAAAAAACAGGAAAACTCAAATTGGTTCAATATTCATCACCGTTTTTCTTTATTTCAAAACCGTTTCAAGAGGACTGGTTCGAAAAAAAAAACATGGAAGCCAATATTTAAAAACAACAATTACTTTTAAATACTGATTCAATGTTTTTTCTTTGTTTTTGTTTTTTCAACAGAACGTTGATGAATATTTAAACAATTTTCGATTTTCCTTTTATTTTTCATCATGTATCCACATAAAATTTTATATTATTTGAGTTATCGATTTTTAGTATTTACTTCTTAGTGTTTACTTCAATAGTGCTCAATGCGTGAATAGAGCTAGGTAGAAAGCTATGAATCTATGGCATTAAAAATACTTTAAGCTTATTTTAGCCTGACAAATCCTTACGATGATGAAACTCATGATATTCTGTGTAATTTAATTGGCATATATATTTTCATAACTTACTATATATATATATATATATATATATATATATATATATATATATATATATATATATTCATATATTTTTGTATATGTGATATGTAGTGTACACTGTCCATAAAGACAAGTGGTTACACTTAAATTTTATATCATTTCCGATGATCTAAATAAAATCAAAATTCCGGTGCAGATTCTCGAATTCGACAGAAAGATTCCTGAGTTAGATGAGCTACACCTGAATAAGGTTTGAGTTTACAATACTCAAGATTGTCATAGTAGTCACTAAAAGGAGACCCGATGTTGTCTGGGATAGAATGATGATCAACGAATATTTCGCACTCCCATATTTTTATTGTCATCGAAATCAGTGACATTTCCCATTTTTCAATCAAATTGATTGATTGATTGCCTGCTCTAGGAAGCTTCACAGGATTTAGTTCACAATGCATTGTAATCTACATTGCACTGTAGAGAACCTACTGTTGATTTTATAAAATTATTTTTATATAATGGCTGGAATTAAAGTTTAAAATGTAAAAATCAAGTACCGTGCTTCAATTGCACTCTAAACAGAAGCATTCATTTTGAACGTGCCTGTCATATCAAAGAACCAACCGTTTGGCCTTACTGCATGTGCAGTGATAATGGTTTCGATTTAAGTTTCAAATGAAAAAGACAAGAACCATGGTGCAATTTTGCATTAAAAAGAAATATTCATTTCAAAAGCGCCTCTGTCATATTAAAGAATCTATTGTTGCTCGGTTCTTGTGGTAATATAACTTCTTAAAAGCACTTGCAATATTAGGCTATGTATGGTGCTAACTTTGGTTAAAATCGTCCATCCCTTATTTCAGCGGATTATTTCGATTATGGAGATACTTATAAAGTACCTTTTTGTGAAATTTCATAAAAATCGACCCAGCCGTAGGAAACGAACTCACTCACTCTCACACACACAGTAAAGTTCCTTTAATATAATAGTACCTATTTACTATGCCTCCCCACGGGACAGAGTTAGACACCAGGGTCGTTTTTTAACGTGGAGAAAAGGTACAGAAATAAAAATTGTCTCAGTCGTGAAGGATTTCTCCTCCACTGAAAGAGAAAAAGAAATAGAAGTGCAGCATCTGAAGAACAGATACTACACTTTGATCTTGACCAAAAGGCCAAGAATAGTAGATAGAGATTACAAACCAACCTATCAGAAACATCACCCTCTCCCCTCCCTGAATTTTGATACCTACATGCAAAGTAGGTGCAGAGGTATTTTCTAAACCGGCTTAAAATGGATTTAAAAAAACGGTGTTGGCTTCTTATGTGGAAGGAGTGACGTTTTGTGTTAAACTTTTTGAGCTAGTATTGATTTGCTGATGAGGCAGTGGAATTGGGGGTTAGGTTTGCAAGGCTCTATTATGACAAGTGAGAAAAGATATCTACTCTAGTGGAAAAAGCGCTTGTTTAAAAAAAAAAAAAAAAAAAAAATTGGCAAAGAAAACTACTAAAAAGAATCCGATCAGATTAATTAAATGAAAACTAGAATAATGTATATAAATTAATGGACTCCCTAGTTAGAATCCCGGACATATGAGGATCAGGCAACTAAGTTGTCTGAAACTATACAGATGATTTGTTTAAACTGATGAAGGTTTTGTGTAGAACGATGCACATTTTTGGAACCACTGCTAACCTCAGCCGGTGAAGAATGATTACCACAGGACAGAGTAGACAATAGACCAGGATTTTATATCAGAGTTTAACTTCTCCTAGATGAATGAACAGAGACTGAGAGTGCATGTCTCCCAGTGATTTTAAACACACCCGTAGACATTAACCTGAAAATTTCTACGTCCTAGTTTTTACACATGGTCATCGATCTGGTACTGGCCAGGCCTATCGTTGCTTAACTTCAGTTTGCTGATCTAACGAGAACCGGTGTGTCAACATGAATATGCCGTATATATATATATATATATATATATATATATATATATATATATATATATATATATATCTGAGCTATCTCCAGATGGATAAAAACAGCGAGAAATTAAGTAAGTTCAATTATATATTAAATCCTCGAAACAGTGTTTCATAGTAAACAACTGATGATCCCTTAAATTAACATTCGTACTATAACGAATTCGAGAGAGCAAGTTGATGCATTGACTGCAGGTTATTAAATGACTTACTGACTAGTTTTTTAACGAATGATAAAAAGTATAAAAATTAAATAGTTTTTTTTTATATATAGTTTTAAAGGTTAAAAAAACTTCCAAGACTATATATATATATATATATATATATATATATATATATATATGAAGTGTTTTTTTTTTCTTGCTCTGACATTGATATTAAACGCCTACTTTTTTTTATTGTTATTTGTTTCCCCACGAAAGCAATATGTGAGAAGGTCGTTTTTAATGTGAGAGAAACCAGCTCCCCAAAAGGGGCACTCTGTAGGCAAAAATAAAAAAATTGCCCTAGAATAGAAGGGCCTCTCCTACATTGACTAAGGACAAACTAATCCAAGTGTAGTATCAGAACAGATACCACACTCTGGTTAAAATCGTCTATTCCTTCTTTCAGCAGATTATTTCGATTATCGAGATACTTATAAAATACCTTTTCGCGAAATTTCAGATTTGGAAAATATTTGGACTTGTAGCACACTTTCAATTTGGCTTTAGCTTGTAAAATTAGCTGAATTACTCCACCCTCGAAAATTCTTTTAAAATTACAACTTCGGAATCACTGAAAACGAAAATAACGTTTAAAATTACGGCAAACGTGTAGTTTCCAATATATGAAGAAATATTAGTTTTAAAAAAGTGGGGGATCACTTTTCTATAATAATTTGACGTAAAATGAGCATCCATTTTGTGGCCACAATTTTTGGTGGGGAGGGGGCTTTCTTTCCACCCTCGGAAAATCGTTTAAAATTACCACTAACGTTTAAAACTCCAGGAAACAAGTAGTTTCCAAGATATGAAGAAATGCACTCACTTTATGGTCATTTCTTTTTCTTTTTTGAGGGTGGGGCACTGCCGGTTTGTTTTTCGTTCTTTTTTTGGAGGGGGGATATTCAATTATAGAACTTGTATAGTTTTTAACAGGTGCTTATGCAGTTTAATTAACCGTTTTAACGTAAGTAACGCGCCGACATTAACCGAGCAGAAGAACTGTTTAATATTTTACAAAAATTCTGTTTACATTTGATGGGAGACGATGGGGGGGGGGCGGGAATGTTGTGGTAAGGCGTCAAAATTGAAAAAAAATAATAATAAAAACACAGTTTACCTTGGCAAAAGTAAATCAACAATCTTCTGAGCATGCGTACATATACATTTTTAACTTTTTTAACTGAACTTGCTTAATTTCTCACTGTTTTTATTCATCTGGAGATAGCTCAAACAGTATCAATGAAGGCTATAGCACTAAATATTGTGGTTTCGATACCGTTGATGGCACCAAAGCCATTTTTTAAACTTTTGAAATCATCACTATTATATATTGGGTACAATATAATAATCAATATAGAATTTACTCTATAATAATGAATATGAAATATGCATAAATTAAAATATATGTAAGTGTATACTACAAGCAGCCTGCTGGGATATATATATATATATATATATATATATATACTAGCATGGGTGCCAGGAGTTGCCCGGGTATTTGGAGGTGTATGTTGAACAAAAAAAAAAAAAAGACTTGTGTGCCAACACAAGAGAATCGAAACCAAAACGTTTAGCTTACGATTTACTTTTTCCTTTCACGTTAACACCTGAGCTATGAAGACAGGTTTGCTGCAAGGCTAAAAATTAAAACATGAACCAATAGGTATTACGTTACACATGCATATTCCTAATGCCTTCATTCGACTTTTACCTGGCAAATTTCATTTGTTTTTTTTTAATTTTCACACTTTTCCACCGATTTTCTGAGGCTAAAATACAAATATAAAGTTTCACATGGATTCGAATATTCTTAGTCTGTAGACCAAAAACTCTAAGAGGAGTTTGGTAGGCAAAATTTTTTAAACAAATATATATACACGCATACATAAATATATATAGAAACGTGTGTGCTTACTATAAACGTTTTACGCAAATATTACGCAAGTATAAATCATGTAGAATGTCTGCATGAATATAATTACACGTAATAGTTAACTAAAGATGAGCATCCCATAAGAAAACCGGAAAAAAAACTAATAGAGAATTAATTAAAATGAATGTTTATGCAAATTAGCTAGATCTTTTGCAGATGAATGTAATTCCACGACCCATAAATAACAAAGTTCTATTTTCTTTAAAAATAAATAGAAAAAGGGTTTTTAATATGGATAACAATACACACAAAAAAATTATATTACAGATAATATATATAAAACAATTCCGGGTTTGTATTACTGTACACAGATTCGAAAAAGTTGTCAAAAAACAAATATATAACAAATAAATGTTATCAAAAGTAAGATAAGTTACTTTTCTACCTAACTGGATACTTTTTTAGTGTTTTTATTTAATGTAACGTGCTTATTTGGCTCGAAAAACATACAGTGTTTACCGATTGCAGTTTTAAAAAAAATTCAGATAGATAAATAAATAAATATAAATAAAAAAAATATTTAAAAAAATGATTGAATTATTTATCATTTATTTATTTATTTATCTGCCCATAACGTTGGTCGGGGTTAATTTACAGCTAACTGGTTTTTATTACCTTATCACACTTTTTCCCTTTATTCATACCACTAAAGTTCAATCTGTTGCCCTGATATTTATGGCTTCCATTTAGAATATGAATTATTTCAGCAGTCTGAACCCGGCTGCATTAATAACATTATTTAGGGTCTTTAGTTCTCTCCCCCTGCAAGAGCTTAGACACCAGAGTTTAAAAACTGGATTGAAAAGTCAGCCCCTCCCCCAAAAGAGGGGCACTCTGACCTGCAAAAAGTACCTGGGCAGCCTCGTCGGCACTACCCGGTAAAGAAGCCTCAGGCGATTAGTAATAAATTACCCCTTGTCCAAAGAGAGAAGGCAAGGCATAGAAAGGTTGACCTCCTAGAGCTGCACAGAACTAAGCTCTCACCACAAAATCAGCAGGGACCAGATCATTAAAGGAATCGGTTAATCTCTGTTGATTTTGGGACCCCCCGAGCATAAAAATAGAAACATTTTTCATGTGCTAAGGAGAGGCTTTGGGTGCTTGTGTAGATTAGTGACGCTTTGAACCGAAGAATTTCAGGTAAAGATATTACGTACTTCGTGTCATGTCGAAATTGGTATAAATTCCAAAAAATGTTTTTTTTGCAGACAACTTGAAGCATAAAAATATTTTTCCTAAACTAGTGGATTCTACATTTAATAACACAGAAAAGGTTGATATGTCGTAAAACAAAACAACCAAACGCCACAAAACATGGAACATTATTTCCCTTCACAGAACAGCTTTTACATTACTTCGATGCCACCGTTCAGTCTCGAAAGACAAAGGATAACCCCTGCGAGGCAGCGGCGCATATAATTGTGTGGCAAGGGTACACAATCCCCAACCACACCTCTCCTGAATCAGCACTGCTTGAGTCCAGTGGCAAAGAGAAGTCCAGGACTACTGGGAACACTGCGGAGCGCACATACAGCACTTGAGAGTTCTAACTGGTCACCCATCGAGTACTGACCAAGCTCATCGTTGCTTAACTTCGATGATCTTACAGGAACCGGTGTGTCAAACGTGATTATGCCGTATTAATCACTTATGGAGATGAGAATCATATATTGCTATAAACCTTATGGCTAGAATGCTTATTCAATTTCCATCACAATCTATCACATTTTTCTAGGAAATGTCTATGATTTAAAACTTCAAACCTTAAGAACTAATTGAAATTCAGGGAATCTTTCTTAAAATTGACATCTAATGACTATTGATCAAACTGAAACAAATCTGAAATATCTGAATTTTCAAATTGGGGTTCGTGTCAATATCACACATCTTAAAACACACTCTCAAATACTTTAAAGAATTTGTGGAATATTTACTAATTTAATGATCATTATGGATTTTGGAACATATCTACTAGGTGTAAGGGTTGGAATGTGGACTATATTTAGGTTAATTTAGTTTCATACAAAACGGAGCAAACAAATGGTTAAAATTTCACAAAAAAAAAAAAAAAAAAAAATCGAACAATTTTTATGCAGAGTTTTTATCATTTGTTTGCTCCGTTTTGCATGAAACTAAATTAAACTAATTATAGTCTACATTCCAACCCTTACACCTAGTAGATATGTTCCGAAATCCATAATGATCAGTTAATTAATATAAGCATGAATCCTGTAATATAAATAATTTTATCCATTCTTTATCTGTGCCTAAATCAAAACGTAGATTCCATGAACAAAGTTTCTTTCTTAGAAGTGCATGCTCGTGGAACTCTCTCCCGTTTGCCTGTTTCCCACCTGACTACAACTTAGATATCTTCAAGTCCAACATAAACAAATTCCTCATAAACCGCCCCCTTAAGCAAGAAACTTTATCAAATCTCCATTACTAACGATTACTACGATAATACTATCCCATTGATTACTGTACATGTAATAACCCTTATCCACGAATGGCTTCCGGGCCTTGATAAGTGGTGACTACCATGTTAAAAAAATAAATATAAAAAAAAGCATATACAGCGTGCTAACTTTAGATAAATGAAGATATAAGAATATTAGCAGGGAGACTCGACGCTGCCAGGGATTGCATGATGATCACCAAATGATCCACACCACATATTTAGTATCATCGAAATCAGTGAAATCGCCCATTTTTTCAAACAAATCACTTGATTGCCTGTTCTAGTAAGGGTCCCACTGTGGTACGGTACACTGGGAGGAAACTTTACATGCCTTCCCTCCATAACTTAATATATATTCTAGGGCTATGACAACAGCATATTCTTATTATTTGGACTCTTGAGTATATATCCGACACAGTTAATCAACCGAGAACCAACCACATCACTATAGAAAAACCTATAAGATATCAACGGATACACACTCAAGAGTCAAAACAATGAAAAGAATATGCTGTTGTCCTAGTCCTAGTGATAAGATACTACAAATAATAAATTAATATATAGATACGCTAATTTAATATCCTAGTATGTTATCACCTTCTATAACCGTTTTTAACAAATAGGATCTCCTGGTCGAATAATTTATAATCTGGAAACCGTGACACACTTATGTTAAATTAATATATAGATACCCACCCTCCTTCTCTTACTAGTCACTCTAGTTTAACTTTATAAGTTATTTGGTTTTTATAGCCTACATAAATCACTGACCCCCCCCCCACACACACACACATTCTCAGCAGTGACTGCTTCTTAAGTAATTTCTTCTACAATTGAAAACTAATTGATTTTAATTATCTATATCTATGGTTTGCAACCACCGTGCCCTGGCAAATTAGTGTGCCATGGAATGATTACAGGTGTGCCGCGAAACGGGTTATTGGTGGACATTACTATAATTAGTTACAAGATTTTATATTTACACGTTTTTATAGTCACGAGTTTTTATAGTCACACGTTTTTATAGTCACACGTTTTTATAGTTACAGGATTTTATATTTACAAGTTTCTATATTTACAAGATTTTATAGTTACAAGATTCTATAGTTACAAGATTCTATAGTCACAAGATTTTATAGTTACACGTTTTTATAGTTACAGGATTTTATATTTACAAGTTTCTATATTTACAAGATTTTATAGTTACAAGATTCTATAGTTACAAGATTCTATAGTCACAAGATTTTATAGTTACACGTTTTTATAGTTACAGGATTTTATATTTACAAGTTTCTATATTTACAAGATTTTATAGTTACAAAATTCTATAGTCACAAGATTTTATAGTCACAAGTTTTTATAGTCACAAGATTTTATAGTCACAAGATTTTATAGTCACAAGTTTTTATAGTTACAAGATTTTATAGTCACAAGATTTTATAGTCACAAGATTTTATAGTCACAAGATTTTATAGTTACAAGATTTTATAGTCACAAGATTTTATAGTTACAAGATTTTATAGTTACAAGATTTTATAGTTACAAGATTCTATAGTCACAAGATTTTATAGTTACAAGATTTTATAGTTACAAGATTTTATAGTTACAAGATTTTATAGTCACAAGTTTTTATAGTTACAAGATTTTATAGTCACAAGATTTTATAGTCATAAGTTTTTATAGTCACAAGATTTTATAGTCACAAGATTTTATAGTCACAAGATTTTATAGTCACAAGATTTTATAGTTACAAGATTTTATAGTTACAAGATTTTATAGTTACAAGTTTTTATAGTTACAAGTTTTTATAGTTACAAGTTTTTATAGTTACAAGATTTTATAGTTACAAGATTTTATAGTTACAAGTTTTTATAGTTACAAGTTTTTATAGTTACAAGTTTTTATAGTTACAAGATTTTATAGTTACAAGATTTTATAGTTACAAATTTTTATAGTTACAGGATTTTATAGTTACAAGATTTTATAGTTACAAGTTTTTATAGTTACAAATTTTTATAGTTACAAGTTTTTATAGTTACAGGATTTTATAGTTACAAGTTTTTATAGTTACAAGTTTTTATAGTTACAGGATTTTATAGTTACAAGTTTTTATAGTTACAAGATTTTATAGTTACAAGATTTTATAGTTACAAGATTTTATAGTTACAAAATTTTATAGTTACAAGTTTTTATAGTTACAGGATTTTATAGTTACAAGATTTTATAGTTACAAGATTTTATAGTTACAAGTTTTTATAGTTACAAGTTTTTATAGTTACAAGTTTTTATAGTTACAAGATTTTATAGTTAAAAGATTTTATAGTTACAAGATTTTATAGTTACAAAATTTTATAGTTACAAGTTTTTATAGTTACAAGTTTTTATAGTTACAGGATTTTATAGTTACAAGATTTTATAGTTACAAGTTTTTATAGTTACAAGATTTTATAGTTAAAAGATTTTATAGTTACAAGATTTTATAGTTAAAAGATTTTATAGGTGGAAAACCAAAAGCTTTCACATCATCATAAGTGGAATTATTTGTATTAATAAATACTCTTTTTTCATAACATTGGTAAGCGTTGTTATGCTTAATATCATCAATCCGTTTAAAGGCTGGAACGAGAAAAGACACGATTCTATTTCCGTTTGATGAAACCCGGTTTTCTTTTCTTTGTTATAGACCATCTACTAGTTTGCCAGTTGTGTACAAATCCCAAGAGCGATAGGATCCTTCTGTCATGTCTGAAAGTGACACAATTTTCAATGAGCAAGATCGGAGATGCGCCACAGTACAACGCATGCTTTGTACTGATCCAAGTTATAACAACAGGACCATTGCCAGCACCCTTAAAATGCATCGCTGGATTGCCACGAATAACAGGGACATGCCCGGGGTGTGGTTTCAAGTGAGGGCCACATCATGCCACCTCATATCTTTGAAGTCAGCTTGAACGTCAACACCAAAGTGTACCTGAATGTGCTGAAGAGTGTGGTGATCCCCTGGTGCAATCAGGTGGCTGCTGGTAGACCCTGGGTGTAGCAACAGGACTAAGCGCCTGCCCACATGTCCAAAGAAACCCAGGCTTGGCTTCAGGAGTGCCACGACTTTGTACCTTTCTCTCATTGCCCCCATCACCTGAACCCGCTGGATTACCTCGTTTGGTGGGTAGTTCTAAGAAAGAAGCTTTGTTAATGAAATTAAATAGAATTTAGATTTAGGCACAGATAGAGAGTGGGGAAAATTATTGATAGTGGTTGTAGTTAGTCGAGTGTTTTTTGTTTTTTTTGAAAGAGAGAGTTTGGCAAGGAGAGTAACCATACATTGGAGTTCAGATGAGCACTTGCCATGAAAATCACGATATAGCAGAGACACACTTGCACCGTCTCTTCAGTGGGAAAGAGGTTGCAGGCAAGATTAAAGCGCATCACCCACTAGGTCTTACAAATAAATTGAAATTCAGGAAATCTTGCCTAATTTTTGTCTACAATAGATCAAATTTAATGCAAACCTGAATTATTTGAATTCAAAATGGAGGGTTGTCCCTTAAAAATCCTTTAAAATACAAAGGAACTGAAATTTGGGAAATATATATTCACTGATGTTTGATGTTTGTTAATTTTTCACAAAAATCAGGATTTTCATCTGAATTTTCATGCGGCTTTCAACTGCTTTTATCTGCTTCGCATCAAACTAAATGATGAGGATGCTGCATGGTGCCTTCATGCAGCATATCTTTGGTAAGAATAGCCTGGCGGCGCCCATCCTTCGCAAGGCTTCAGAACACATGTAGTACTTGTTATTACCAAATGGTCACCCATTTCAGTACTGGCCAGGCTGAACATTGCTTAACTTCGGTAATCGAACAGAGGAACCGGTGTGTCTATGTGTATAGTTTATTATAGACAATTAAAACGAATTAGCGTTAAATTTTAGAAATTACTTGATCCAACCACCGATATCCATGACAAATAACACGCTACCTGAGAATTCTTCCTTCTAACTCCTCAGATTAACATTCACGGGCAATATGAACTGGAAAAAATACATTGAGGACATTGCAAAGGCTACTGCAAAGAAGATGGGTTCCCTCTATAGAGCTAGAAGACTACTCAGACCCGAGAGTATTCTGTACCTCTCCAAAGCCACCATTCGCCCATGCATGGAGTATTGTTGCCATATCCGGGCTGCTGCATCTACCACTCGTCTCTCCCTCTTGGATAGGATCAAAAAAAAAAAAGAGTTGTCAATCTAATATATCCCACTTCATCAACCAAGCTCCAACCCCTGTCCCATCGCCGCGATGTTGCATCTCTGTGCCTGTTTTACAAATATTTTAATGGAATGTGCTCTGATGAACTCATTACACTTGTGCCCCCTCGACATACATATCCCCAAGCAACAAAATCACACCCCTCACTGTTGAGTTCCTAAATGCCAGAAAGCTTTCTACTTTAATAGTTTCTTCCCTCGAACAGCTAGACTTTGGAAATCCCTTCCTGCTACCTGCTTCCCTGACTGTAATAATATGCAGATCTCACTGCTGATGCAATTCTCTATCTATATAAAAGCCAAGTACGTCCAAGGATGGAGTACTGTTGCCACATCTGGGCAGGAGCTGCTAAAAACAGTTTATCCTGCCTTGACAGAGTACAAAATAGACTTTGTAGCTTAGTAAGGAATGCCCTTTTCTCTTCCCTGAAACCTCTCTCCCACAGAAGAGACATTATGAACCTGTTTTTGTTTCATCATTATTTCCATGGCAAGTGCTCTTATGAGCTCCAATCTCTGTTCCCCCCCTCACCAATCTTTCATGAAAAACATCCGTCTAGCCGAAACCACTGTCAATTTCCCCACTCTTTAACTGTGCCTAAATCAAAACGTAGATTCCATGGACAAAGCTTCTTTCTTAGAACTGCACGCCTGTGGAACTCTCTTCCATTTGCCTGTTTCCAACCTGACTACAACTTGGATGTCTTCAAGTCCAACATAAACAAATTTCTGATAAACCACCCCCTTAAGTAATCCAATTTATCAAATCTCCATTATTAAAGATTACTACGAAATTATCCCATTGATTACTGTACATGCAATAATCTTCATCCTCGAGTGGCCTCCGGGCCTTCATTAACGGTGACTCATGTAAAAAAAAAAAAAAAAAAAAAAAAAAATCTTATGAATCTTTCCTATGAATGGTCCAAAATTGTAGCTCCTTACATCCAAGTGGCAATATGCTTTGTTAGGGGTTAAGGTGAGTAAAAAAAAAAAAAAATCAGTAATTGCTGGGAGTGGAAGAAGGTCACTGGTTTAGTCCAGTTACTCACCATAATATTAAGCAACTGTGTTCCAAAATTATAATGATCGGTTAATTAGTTTAGGAGCAAATCCCATACATAGAAATATATAAACATGTATACATGCCATCTTTTTGTGAATAATGTTTTTTTATAATGAAGGACATAAATTTTTGTTTTCTTCGAAGCTCATCACTAGGGCTATGACAACAGCATATTCTTTTCATTGTTTTGATTCTCTGATATATATCTATTGATATCTTTTATGTAGAGTGATGTGGTTCTCGATTGATTAATTGTGTCGGATATATACCCGAGAGTCAAAACAATGAAAAGAATATGCTGTTTTCATAGCCCTAGTCATCACTTATTAAGGCCCGGAGGCCACTCAAGGATAAGGGTTAAGTGTTAGGTGGATGGTGAGACAAAAAATAACCATAATAGTACTTGATTATCTAAGGGAGAGACTCAACAGGAATTTATTCACATTAGACTTGAAGATGACCATACAGAAAAACGGTATTGTGTTCCACAGACGGACGGCTCTAAGAAAGAAACTCTGCTTGTGGAATTTTCGTTTAGTTTTGGGTATAGATAGGGCGTGAGGAAAATCTTTGACAGTTGTTTCAGCTAGGTGAGTATGGCCGATAGATTGGAGCTCAAACGAACACCTGCCTGAAGTATTGATAGAACAGACTCGCAACGTCACTTTTGTGAGAAAGAGGGAGTATGGAGGGGGGAGGGAAGGTGTTTGTCGTGTATTTTGTACTGTTTCCAAAAAGGCCTTGAGGTGGAAACCATGCTGAATCAATCCAAGCAGTATATACATCTATAAATATAAAAGCGAAAATGTATGTATGTATGTATGTATGTGTGTGTGTATGTATGTGTGTATGTATGTATATGTATGTGTGTATGTATGTATGTGTGTGTATGTATGTATGTATGTGTGTGTGTGTATATGTATGTATGTATGTGTGTGTGTGTATGTGTGTATGTATGTATGCATGTGTATGTATGTATGTATGTATGTATGTATGTTCGCTTTTTTGGGGTAGAGAGGGCTCCTGTAAGCCGTGGTTAAGGCAACCTTTCTAGGAGAAGCAAATCTCTGATTTAAAAAACCATGAAGCGGAAGACCAGTACCCGCATTAAGCTGGTCTGCAGTTTAATTTGTTGCTGGCTATCTTGCTCTTGCTTGTTGCTGGATCTCAACATTTTGAACCGAGAGAGAGACTTAGCTGTCGTACAAAGCTAAGACTCTGTAACATCATCTTTGTATAGATACTCCCTCAAGACATTTGGGCTCATGGATTTTAAATGTCTGAGGGAGTGGCACTCGTCTGACAAGACGTTGCAATCATCATCATCATCATGTTCGCTTTTCCTCGATGTCCACGAAAGGCTTCTTTCAAACAAGCGCTTGCTCGCTTCACAACTTTTTAAAACTTTTTATATCATCTAGAAATTGTAATATCTACGAATTATCCATGGAGCTCGCCTCTCTATTTAATTTTATTAGCTTTCAAACCTTAATTATTCCACATTTCCCACATCGGCACGCGTTACATTCGGTTTTCGGTATAAAAAAAGCGAACCTCGACTCTAATCACAGGCCCAGAGCCAGTTTGTTCAATGTCGACTTTGTCATATCATTTCGCTCCTCCTAATAAACAGGGAGCGGCTTTTTAAAAACAAACAAACCCATTTATTCAAAACTGTCCCGCACAAAATAACTGCTGAATACCTATCGCCGTCAGGTCAATCAAAAACGCGCACCTGTTTGTTTTCAAACACTTTACTATTTTCCAACTGCACGTCGTCAACGCTTCGGGTTTTTTTCACATACCCTGAAAAACACCAGGGCAACGCCGGGTACCCCTCGCTAGTCTATATATATAAAAGGCAAAATGTGTGTGACCATTTCGTGTATGTCTCGCAAAGGCTTCTTTCGCACACGCTCCCGGGGTCGTTACTATCGCTTACAACTGTTTATATAGGTCCTATATAATAATATCTAGGATTTAGGAAAGCGCATAGCGTATAGATTTATTTACATCGACTTTTACAAAATTATTGCTATTTTGGCTTCTCGCGTGTTGATTGGGCTTTTTCGTATAAAAAGCGAAACTAATTCAAAGTTAACAAGGAACAACGTGTTCTCGGCATCGCGCTGGGAAACGTCCAGAAGCAATCAGCTTTGATCAATGTGGGGACATCAGACAGTTGCTAATCAGTCTTGAAAATGGGGAGCTTGGGGACAACTGTTCTATTTGACTTCAAATAATTAGGTAAAATAGAAGCAGCAGAGTTAACTTTTATTGCTGCCACCTGTCAATAGTTAAATAAATAAATTCAAACATGTTCCTTTGTATGTCGCGGTGGCCTAGTGGTTAGCGTCGCATTGTTTTGTTTTTTTTTAACACTTTAATTTCCAACTTTGCCTCAAGGGTTCGATCCTCATACTCACCTACCAAAACTTTTTTTTATTTATTTTATCCCCCCTCCCTGGTGTTTGGATTTACCCAAAACCATACACACCTCAAAACACCCAGGCATCGCCAAGTACCCCCCCCCGCTAGTATGTATATATTTCCCCCAAACCTCTGGCCTTGATGGAGGAGTGACTAAAACTTTCTGCTATGGTTTCAAATGATCTGAAATAACAGCCAAGGGAGACTTGATTCCAAATATTTCTCATATATCTCTCGCCTCTTTTGGAAATAGGGCACGATTATGAATCAGTATCAAATAATCCTTACATACTGAAATTTGTTTTATGCATGAAAACCAAATAGGTGAGATATAACATGAGAAATATTTATTTTTGGTTCTCATACATAAAGTAAATTTCACAGTGTATAAAGATTATTTGAAACTGGAGATATTCATAATCGTACCCTATTTCCAAAAGAGGGGAGATATAACATACGAGAAATATTTGGAATCAAGTCTCTCCCCTTGGTGTTATTTCGGATCATTTGAAACCATAGCAGAAAGCTTTAATCACTCCTCCATCAAGGCCAGAGGGTTTTGGGAAATATCAGATATTTTGTAATTCATATGCAAAACTAGGAAACCAAATGACTATGATTGAAATATTGGTAAAAGTACAGAAAAATCCTTTAAAATTATGATTTTTAAGTTTTGGAGAATGCTGAAAATGAAAACAGCAGTTTAAATCCTAGGAAATGCGTAATTTCAATGATATGAATAAATTACACTTTTAAAAAGTGAGAGATCACTTTTCTATATCAATTTAATGTAAAATAAACACCCACTTTATAGCCAAGGTGGCCATAAATTAATATAGAAAAGTGATCCCTCACTTGTTTAAAAAATAATGTGCAACCTAAAGGGCAAATGTCACATAGCCCACGACACAATTCAGATCATTAGCTTTCCAACGAGCCTTCATTTGCTAAATTCTGATCAATAGTCACTGAGATTTCAAACTTATAAACTTGCCCCCCAAAATGGTATATATATATATATTGTATGATATATCTATACTTGTAACCAAATTGAATATTGAAATGCTCGCATCTTTGGTTCTATGGGACGAAACTATATGAAAATTTGCAGGCTTTTTGAAGATTATAATACTATTCTATGGTTAAAATTTTTATGGCAATTGGTTAAAAAGAATATATATTTGCAAATCAATAAAATATGCAAAAATTAGTAAAAATAAAATATTTTTAAAACCAATAAAATATGCCTAAATTTTCCTACATTTGCATATATAGTGTCCTGGTAGGCCAGCTTTAGTTTTACTGCTTCTGTTGTCTACCCTGTAACCTTGCCAGGCCAATATATATATATATATATATATATATATATATGAATTTTCAAGTTTACAAATTGAATAATAAACTTAAAGCAGATATTAATATTTACGAAAACCCTAATCAGATGAAAAAGCTCAATATTCGATATAGAGCATTGATAAAGGAATTCAGTATAAACTATATAAATTAGAATTTATAACAATTTGTTAATCTACATGAAATTTAAAATTTTAAAATTTAAATTATTTTTAATTTTTGTATTCATTGTTCAATAATAAATTGTAATTTCTAATTTACAGAGTTTATACTGAATTCCTTATATATATATATATAAGTGATGGGACCATTCCAATATTATTCCTGATTCCGCTACAATTACCGATTCCATACTAAATTCCCGATTCCGATTCTTTATAAATCTCTAAATATTTAACTATATAACTGTATTTTTTCTCCAATTACTGTAGAAACACACACGTTAAATGTGCAGATATTTTCCTGAATGTAAAAAATATACTTGTGAAGGAACATCTACCGATTTTAACTTCACTGGTTGTTTAAAATCAATAAATATTTATTATTTTATCATTATTACTAGCAATGGAAGAGTTTGCTTAAAACAAAATCAAATAAAAAAACAATTTGGCATCGGAAAATTGGGACAAATTTTTCCGATTCCCTCAAACATCCGATTTTTCTGATTCCCAATTCTGATTAATCGTCCCAACACTAATATATATATATTATATATCCCCCCCCACTCCAATTCCAATAGCATTATGGATTCCAATCCTTATAAATCTTTAAATCTGAGGTTCTTATTTTTCTTGATTATCATAAAAACACATGTAAACATTTTCTTCTATACGAACGTGAGACGGGCCTTAAAGTAAAATAATACCGAAAAATAACTTATCTTGCCTTTGATAACATTTATTTGTTATATATTTGTTTTTTCACAACTTTTTCGAATCTATGTGTACAGTAATACAAATCAGTATTATTTTGTTTAAAATTAAAAACAAAAACCAAGAAAACACCTTTACTAAAGCTATGGTTTGCAGTAGTAAAAAAAACAAAAAAAAAACGAATGAATTTATTTTATCTTTTTTTATGAAAATAAAGCATCATAAATTTTAACAAGAAAACAAAATTTTTTCAAGATCATTACAAAAAAAAAAAAAGGCCTCTAAACTCCGTATTAATGAATTCGATATTACTCGAAGAAAAATTAATCTCTTGAACTAGGTATCATTGAATTAAGCATTGTTTATTTAATATTTTCACACAAATTATAATTGAAAAAATATTTCTACTTTTTTTTTTTTAGATTACATACTTCGAGTAATTTTTAATACGTAAGATTCTAATATTTTTCTTGCTTGAATGAACGTGTATCTTTCGGCGTAATATACTTTTTATATAATCTTGAAAAAAAAAAAAAAATTAATTTTAATTTAAAAGCAGGAACGCAGAAAAATAATTCAATTAAAAAATAGTAAAAAGTAAACAAACGTTCACAATATGAATGTACAGATGCACGGATTGCACGGCTGAGGGAAAAAATGAAAACCAGCATTACCTACCTCTCTTCAACTACCTGACGTCATTTTCAGACAGCCAACCTTTTTACTCTCTGACATGTTAGGCTTTCATAGAATCCACACTTAGACGATTTCGTTTGTTTTTGTTTGTACGAAGCCAGAATCTCTCGCTTTTGAGGGCTAATTAAGCTTCTTTTTTTTTGTACAAACAAGGTATTTTTATTTATTTATTTATTTAATATCTTAGGAGTTTACTTTATTAATTATCTTTGAAATAGACCCAGAAAACTAATATTTATCTTTCAAGAGATTTTTACAATGAATTTATCTAACTTCAAAATTTAGCTGAACTTGTTAGCTTTCGAATGTCGCCGTGAAAACACTTTTCATTACAACTTTTTTTTTTTTTCACGTGTACAAATATTTGAAAAGACACCAAAAATTTTAGGTTTTATTTTAGGTTTATTTTTGGTGTCTTTTCAATTCAATAGAAATCCTCCTAAATTTGCTGATGAGGAGACCGTGCTTACCAAAAAAACTATGTATAATTGTTCTACGTGACTTCATGTATACCACAAATAAAAAGCACGGATTTCCGAAACGATCGTACAGATAATTGACTTTGTTGTTGTTCCTTCTTATGAAACTGATTTTTAATTTAATTAAATTTTGATTTTTAAATTTTAAAAATTTTAAAAAATTTTAAATTATAAATCACATTACTTAATATTGAATTAGCTCTAGGACATTTAACTATCGAGCTTATTATATATCTAAATTACAACGAGCATTTCCTGTATTTTAATTAAACTAGTAATTTCACTATTACATTGAAATACACTTAGCTCTTTAGACTATTATTCTAATCTCCTTTAAATTATATATATATATATATATATATATATATATATATATATATATACACACTGGGTGTGTGTTACAATCCACAGAGGTACGAAAAATTCATTAAAAAAACAAAAAAAATATATATATATATAACACATAAATGTTATCAAAGGGCCAGATAAGTTATTTTTCCAACTAACTGGGTAAGTTTTTAGTGTTTTTATTTACTGTAAAATGCTTATTAGGTTCGAAAAGCAAGAAATATTAAGCGCTACCAAAAAAAAAAAAAAAAAAAAAAAAAAAAATGGAAGAAGACTTGACAAAGACTTCAAAATAAGAAATAAAACAAAATGATGCTAGAAACCCACGCAAAAAAAGTTACCGTGACATTTATTGGGTAGGTTTCTACAATCATTTTGTTTTATTTCTTATTTTCAAGTGATTATGGAGACTTTAAAGATGTACAGAGACATGGAGGCCATTTTTTCTTGTTCTCCGGTAGCGTTCAATCTTACTTGTTTTTCAAACTGAATAAACGTTTTAGATTAAAAAAAAAAACACTCAAAACTTATCCAGTTAGGTAAAAACGTAACTTACCTTTTATAACATTTGTTACATATTTGCTCTTTGACAACATTTTGACAACTGTGGATTATAATACAAATCCAGTATCATCTCAGAAAGGATCGTATATTGATTGATTGTCCATATAGAATACTTGGTGCCTAAGTAAATAATTTTACCATAAATTATTTTACCTTCTTGTGTGTGTATGAATATAAATTATATATATATATATATATATATATATATATATATATACGCACACATACATACATACACATATACAATACATATTTATGTAATTATATAATACACACATACATACATATATATACATATACAATACATATATGTACATATATATATATATATAATACATACACATATACAATACATATATACACATATACAATACATATATGTACATATATAATACATACACATATACAATACATATATGTACATATATAATACATACACATATACAATACATATATACATATACAATACACACACAATACATATATACATAATACACACACAATACATATACAATACATATATGTACATATATACTATATAAATATATATATATATTTATATATAATACAGACACAATACACATATATATATATATATACATATACAATACACACATGTACATATAAAATACATATATGTACATATATACTATATAAATATATATATAATATACATACATTACATATATGTACATACACATATACAGTACATATTTATGTACATTATATATTCTCCAAAGAAATTAAAACTTGGGGAATATAAATTTGATGCTTAATACCTGATATTAAAATTTCACAAAAACTGAAGATATTTGAATTTTCACAACAGACCAGCATTTCCATTTTTATCTTTTTACTCAAAACCAAATCAAACTAAATATAATCCTCACTTAACACCCTTACGTCTTGCAAGTGTGTTCCGAAATTCATAATGATCAGCTACTCAGTTTAGGAGTAAAGGGTTTGTATTACTGTCTGTACACATAGATTCGAAAAAGTTGTCAAAAAACAAATATATAACAAATAAATGTTATCAAAGGCAAGATAAGTTACTTTTCTACCAAACTGGATATAATTTTCGTGTTTTTATTCAATGTAACATGTTTGTTCAGCTCGAAAAACATGCAGTGTTTACCGATGTAATGGAAAATTCAAAATGGCGTCCGACTCTCTCTTTAACACGGTAAGTTTGGGAAAAGGTGTTATAAATAATAAACTGGATAAAATACTGTTAGATATTCGCTCAATATATGTTACCGTGACATCGGTTGACATATATTCGGTGGATCTTTATTAGTATTTTGTCTAGTTTATTATTTATAGCACCTTTTCCCAAACTTACCGAGTTAAAGATAGAGTCGGCGCCATTTTGAATTTTTCCAATACATCGGTAAACACTGCTTGTTTTTCGAGCTGAATAAACATGTTACA
Source organism: Euprymna scolopes (assembly GCF_053919585.1). Lineage (NCBI taxonomy): Eukaryota > Metazoa > Mollusca > Cephalopoda > Sepiida > Sepiolidae > Euprymna > Euprymna scolopes. Next base: position 51,909,872 of record NC_136514.1, on the reverse strand, counting down.
TTGAATAAAAACACAAAAAAGATATCCAATTAGGTAGAAAAGTAACTTATCTTGCCTTTGATAACATTTATTTGTTATATATCTGTTTTTTGACAACTTTTTCGAATCTTTGTGTACAGTAATACAAACCCGGAGTAAATCTTGCACGTACAAATATATAAACATATACAAACAAAAACAGAGCTCAACATCGTGTCAAAATTAAAAGATGAAAAGTAAATTGCTTACCTTTAAAATTTGGTAAAATTTTAATCCATATTAGTATAAAATATAATAAATTCCAAAGAAAACGATATAATATCCACAGGTAATGAAAGTATTCTCCCAGAACAGGTAAAAACCAAGAAATCCTACAGTTCAGGTAAAAACTGTAATATTTTAATTTTGTTTCCTTTTGTTAGTTTTCGATTTTTTTTTTTTCTTTAAATGACAAAATAATTATTCCAATGGAAGTACGTAATAAATAGGATCCATTTTGAGTGAACAAATATTAATTTCCAATAATTCCCTTGTCGGGGAAATAAAAGAAAAAAAGACAGGATAAAAACTCTGGATTTTTATTTATTTATTTATTTATTTTTTGGAGAGATAGACAAAAAAAAAATTATTTCGTATCATTTTATTCTCTTCCTAGATTTATCTGTTGTCATATTAGATTGATATCGAAAACCGCCGAAAACTTTGAAAAATGGACGATGAAGTCATCAATGTGTGTGGTGTGTTTGTCGAAAAAAAAAAAAACTTTGGCTATGATCTAAAGATGAAGAGGTCGTACGAAAACGAGAGGGACCCAAGGAGGAAGCTCAGCATTTAAAACCAGAGGAGAAACGTCTTTTGGGTAAACGATGACTACCGCGAAAGCAGAACGATACTAACAACTCCATATTTTAATCTATGATGTAGGTATAGAAGTCGATGTTTCTTGTCCTTTCTCCCCCTTTTTTTTTATTAATGGCAAAGAGAAGTCATTGGACTACTAGAAGAGAAATAAAGGCACCCCATGTTGTTTGTTTTTGTTTTTAGGAGAAGGCGGTGGTGGGTCCTTTCAAATTAAAGGGTAGGGCTGTGGGGGGTCGTTTAAAACCTGCCTCCCAACCAGCCAGTAATGTGCGCCTCGCCCTCTTCCTCGTCCTCTTCCCTATCAGAGTACAAACAAATTTATTCGACTCGGGAACACGTTTTCTTTTCTTAAAGTTTAATATTTCGTTTTCAATTGATATAATAATAATATTTCAAACAAACCAAACAATATATATATGTATATACATATATAAAGATCAAAAGATGACAAATAATTACTAAGAGATAATCTGATGTATACGTTTTTATACGATAAGTAAAGAGACCCCACGCATATCTGATTACCTACCAGAGAGCTGTGGTTATCTCATCTGTGGTGCGCTATTAACGATAATATATCTTCCAGACCTAAAATATGAAAATTAATGCACGGGCCAAAAACAGAATGGCGACAAATTGTAGGAAAAATATGAAACAATTAATGTAAAAGTTTTTCTTGTCTTTTACAGTTTTGTTTTTCAAACAAACCCTTAGACGTTTAAGAATCTAAACTTTACTTTAAATCCAAGTTTAGTGCAATTCTTGTTTGATGTTTAAATATCAAATCGTTCAAATAACTACGATTGTTACCGTGTTAAACGACTCCATTACCATTATAATAACATGACTTGATAGCTACATAATTATAGTATGTGACTTTATAATTATAATTAACATGTCAACGACTTGATCTTTATCATTATAGCATAACTTGATGACCATATAATTATAAAATAATTTGATATCTATATCTTACTTGATAACTATATAATTATAGCATACGACGATGAACTATATAATTATGATATACGACTTACTTGATGACTATATAATTATGGTATACGACTATATGTCTATATAATTATGGTATACGACTATATGTCTATATAATTATGGTATACCACTATATGTCTATATAATTATGGTATACCACTATATGTCTATATAATTATGGTATACCACTTGATGAACTATATAATTATGGTATACCACTTGATGAACTATATAATTACCACTTGATGAACTATATAATTATGTATACCACTTGATGAACTATATTATTATAGTATACAACTTGACTATATTATTATAGTATATGACTTGTTGACTATATAATTATTGCATATGATTAATACTTATATAAAAAATATTAGAATAATATGTTAATACATATAATTATACTATAATTATAAATAATATCATCATCATTATACCATACGACTAAATATCATTTAACTAGCTGTAACTTAAGATTTAATCATTATATAATTCTGACATGTCTTAATAATTATAACATATAAATGACTTTACTGTACAATTAATATATTTATATCATAACTTTATAGCCATATAATTATTGTATAAAAAAGGCTTTGAAAGCAGAACCAAATGAATTATAGGTGAAAATATATTTATAAGTAATGAATGCGCATATTATAAGCACTTATATTACGTCACTAATTCTCTTTTGGTGAATTTGTTGGAAATGAATATTTTCTACAAAATGTAAGTCAAAAATATACTTACAATTAAAATAAGTCTCCACCTCTTTATATCATACAGAAAGGATACTAGAAAACTCTTTCAAAATATTTTGGGATAGGGTGTAAGAGATGGTTAGGATTAGGGTTAGTTCCTACTTAATGTTGTTCTCCTTCACACCTAGCCCCTAATCTTTTTCTTTCATTTTTGTTTATGGGCAACAGGGTGGTCTAACCGTAAATGTGAGGGAAGGTCATATACATCAGAAAGAGCTGAGAATGCCGCAATAAAAAGAAAAGAGGTAGGGAAACTACAGTCCCATTTGGGATTTCCTTCAATATGAGAACGACCTCATATAGTTTAAATCACTCCAATAATGAAGAAAAAGGGGAAACTCATTTGTCTGCTAGAGAAACGGAAACTGTCGGTGCCAAAGCAATATCCAAGGGAATAAAAAATCCGGTTGTGGAAGCGAAAATGGTGAGCCTGTATTGACCATTAGTGAATCCAAGAATCAGAGCCAAAATTCAGACACAGGAATTTTTCTTTTTCTTTTTTTCTCTCTAAGGTGATTAAAAATCAGTTGTTCTAAAGAATTTATTTTATTTTAGATAATGATCCAAATTAATCAGTATGTGCGTGTTGAATTGGTAAGAGAGAAAAATAAAATTATATTCCTATCATATATTCTGCAGTATTGTACATAAACGTATATGTATTTCGAGTGGTGGTATATTTTATTATAAGATTAAAAATTATATATGATATTGTTCTCTTTTATATATATTTGGGATATGATGTTAGAAGTGGTTATATATATATATATATATATATATATATATATATATATATAGAAATTGTGTGTGTGTGTATATATATATATATACACACCTTAGATTTTGAAGATATATATATATATATATATATATATATATATATATATATATATAGAGAGAGAGAGAGAGAGAGAAAAGGATTATGAAAGTATATTTAATATATATACTTAGATTGTGAAGGCATGCATTTATATTTTTAATATATATATATATATATATATATTTAGAGTATGAAGGTATATATATTTATATATATATATATATATATATATATATATATGAGTATGAAAAGATATATTCACTTAGATTATATATATATATATATATATATATATAAATATATATATATATATATATATATATATATATGCGCGCGTGCACACTTAAATTTTGAAGGTGTGTGAATATATATTTATAAATGATTGTTTTGCTGTTGTTTCATATGAGTGTGTGGATATATTGCTGCTAAGTTTGAAATATATAATGATATCCATATTATTATTATGAAATAATTAAGACATATGAATATAGAATGTATTTTTAATTGTTGTTTTTTTTTTTTTGTTTGTTTTAAATTTGTTGTTTCATTTAATGTTGAGTATGTAGGTATATTCCTGGGAAGGTCGTCGACGGGGAAAAAAAAAACTTAGAGATCCTGTTTTGTTTTCGTTTTCTGAAAATAAAAATTTAATGATCCATCTGCAGAAGTTATGATGTATGGGGAAGTGGTTGCATAGTTAGCAACTCTGGAAGAAGATACATTTCTTTTGCTTCCTGTTGTTCTTGATGACGACGATGATGATGATGTAATGAAGAAATGTATATGTGTATATCCTTAATATTACTATATTCCGAAGGTTATTGTCAAACTTTTGGATATTCCAGTTTGTAGCTCTGGGAAAAACGTATGGTTCATTCCAACCCAGGAGAAGCCAATTCTAATATGTATCGTTCTGGCCAAGGAAGCAAAAAAAAAAAATAATAAAAAAAACAAAAAAACAACAAAAAGAAAACAACTCTAAGAGGAAGAGGTGGATGGTTGGTGAGGGATGGGGGAGATGATAAGTCTGGTGGGTGTCCCTTTTGGGAGCTTAAGTTACTGGTAGGGTTGAACACCCATATAGTTTTGCATGTCAATCACAAACATAGGAAGAAGGAGGATGAAGAGAGAAGAGGAGGAGGAAGGGTAAATAAAGAGGAGGAGGAGGTGTTGTTAAGTAGCAGTACCCTACCACCTCTCCCCGCCCGCCGCTCTCCGCCCCCCCCCCTTCCACCAACCTCTCAACTACCTCACACAGCAATGAAAAAACCACGTATCTGCTTATCTATATGTGTGGTCCAGCCTGCTAAGTCTTTTTCTACACACACAGATCTGATTCTGAGTCAATGTAGTGTAAAAGATTTCATAGGGGGTGGGGAGGAGAAGGAGGGGAATTGTTTAGGGTAGAGTGAGTGGGTATGTGGGGGGAGAAGGAGAAAGAAGAGGAGAAGAGGGGGGAAAGAACCCTCCTACTCCCCCTCTCACTCTCCAAAATATTTAAAAAAAAAAGAAATTAAAAAAAAAAAAAACATAAGCGACTCCTGCTTACTATATAAATTCTTAAACAGAATAAAACATTTATATATATATATTTTAATTTTTTATTATCTTTTTGAAAAGAAATATTTGTTTTTACTTACGACCAGAGTGGATGGAGTCTAACTACCGAAACCTTAGGTGTGTGTAGTAGTAGTTCCCCTACCACTTAAAGAGGGCCCTCGGAAGGGAGAATGATATGAGAACTATTATATATTTTTTTCTTTTTAAATACAAGCTACCCCACCCCTTCTGCTTTGCATTTTTAATGTTTGGGTTTAATTTTTTAAGGGAACAGGAGGAGGGTGTTCATCCCTCACCTGATCAAATTACATGGAAGGAAACATTTACATTACATTCGAATTATTCCGTGCAATTATCAAATTCAGAATTTCAAGAGGTTACCCACAATAATGAAAAGGTAAACTTTGGCCAAAGTTCACTGTTACGCCAACTGAAGACGCCTCAACATTTTTCGATAAATCAACAACTTGAAGAGGTTTTCGGGTATGCTGAACACGAATATCGCAGGGAAAATTAGCGCAGACAAATAGTTTTCTATATATAAATACCTGTATTATGCATCGTAATTTCTAGTAGTTTTAATTGGCCGCCATCTTTGTTATTTCAAATGAACATGCGATGTGTGTAAAGTCTACGAGATGCAGACGTTTATTCAACGTCATTTCTTTCGGAATAAACACCCCCACTTCCCCATGTTAAGAACGGCTTTTGGAATAAACACACACACACCTACACCTTCCCATGTTAAGAACGGCTTTCGGAATAAACATCCCCCATGTTAAGAACGGCTTTCGGAATTGCGTTGAATTAACTACACATATCGTCTGTCACTGCAACGTGAGCGCGCATGCTCAGTATACCATTCATTGAAATAATAAAGATGGCGGCTAAATAAAACTACTAGAAATTACGTAACAAAATACAGTTATTTATATCTCGAAAACTTTTTTTCTGTGCTAATTTTCCCTGCAATATTTGTTTTGAACATACCCGAAAACCTATAAAGTCATTTTTTTAAGAACATATTAAGGCGTCTTCAGTTGGCGTCACCGTGAACATTGACCTTAACTTTTACTGACAAAGTCAGTAAATTACGGCGTGAGTTTATTAAAAAAAAAAAAAAAAAAAATGGGTGCTTATACAGTTTAGATATTAAAAACTAAAAATGAAGAAAAATCAGTGCTTTTATAATTAAATAAAAAAAATAATATTGAGTTTAAAGTAAAACAAATGGCATGTACGTAATTGTCATGTCGCAAATTGTAACGTATCCACCAATCACGGAAAACGATAGGGTAGAAAATTAATTAATCATGAAAAAAAAAAAGACATCTGTAAAATCAAGCGATTTGGTTTCAAAATCTTCCGATTGGAATTGCAGAGTTAACAGGGGAAGTAATTAAGTTTTCGATTTCTCGGAAATCTAATGCCAAAATTCAATCAGTTATTTCTTTTATAAAAAAAAAATTTCGAACACTTAAAGTTATTTTTAAAAAATCACAAATTATTTATATATGTTATGCTTATTTTTTTGTTTTCTGAATAAATTATGTCTGCTTTATATGGTGTTTCAGCTGAGTTACTCTCCTTTGCTTATGTCACGTGACTCAATATGTCCACCTCAGCGGGTAACCCTATCAAAGTATTTTTTACCCTTATCGGAACTGTTTTTCAAAAATAATTAATTTTCTACCTTATCGTTTTCCATAATTGATGGATATGTTACTATTTGCGACATGATAATTACGGAGGTACCATTTGTTTTACTTGAATTTCAATATTTTTTTCGTTATATATTATATATAAAAGCACCAAAAAATCTATGATGTACGTGTCCGTTATGGAATAAACTTTTCATTAAAAAATCCCTTAATTTGATCAAGTATTTTTTTATTTATATATTTTTTTAATTTTTACAGAGAAAAATAACATTTTAGTCAGACCCATCGCGACGCAGCCATCTTGGCAATTTCCGCTATGAAGACGGTGAGATGGGGGGGGGCGATTCCAGGAGAAATAACTAATTTAATTCTTGAAGTTTGTCAAAACGCACATGAAGTTCTAACCATTTTATTACTACATAAATTCCAAAATGATTTTTGAAAGAAAAGAAAGACAAAAAGGAAAAAAAAAAGATAAAAATAATCTCGTCAAATTTTGGCAAACTTCAAGAATTAGATGGAGTTATCTCCTCTGCCCCCCCACTACCTCATTGTAGCTGAAATTGTCAAGATGGCTACGTATCGATGGGTTTTCCTAAAGTTTGACTTTCCTCTGTAAGACAAAAACAAAATGCTTGATCAAATTAAGCGATTTTTTTAACGAGCTTGTACATCATAGAAAATTTTCTTTATCTTTGCTTTTTTTTAATATCGTTGCTAAACTGTATAAGCACCAAAAATTCTTTGTAGGCATTAAAACATTTTTTTTGTTAAATATTATAAGAACACTTTTCGAGTTAAAATCTTATGATAAATACATATTTTCTATTGAGAAATACAAATTTTATATTGAGAAATATACGTTTTGAATATGTAAACATTAGGTATGATTATCCAATATGACCCAAGAGAGACCGCCATTTTGGATAATTTGTTATACTTTAAGTAATGTTTGCATAGTTAAAGTGTATTTTCTCAAAACAAAATGTGTATTTCTCAATAGACTTTAACTCGAAAATATTCCTCATATAATAAGATTTAACAACAACAAAAAATTTTTATGCCTACACAATTTTTTTTTTTTTTTGCTTGCAATAAATTCACGCCATCATTTAGTAATTTTGCGCTTTTACTTTGGAAAACTAAACTTTATTTTCTTGTTTTTTATTCATTCCCACGTATATTCATATTCGTTGCCACTGAGGCGTAAGGGAGCTTCTGTGGTTAGGGTCCAGATTTATAGGGAGCATCTTAGGTGGGGAGTTGTGAAACAAGATATTTTTTCACATTACATTTAAATTTCTGCCCGTTCCAGGAAACAGAACAAGAAAGGGATTTCCAAATGTAAGCGGTCCAAGAAAGGAAGCTATTAGGTCGGTGCAAAAATAATATCCATTTTTACGGTCAACTATATATATAAAAACGACATTATTTTTGCACAAACCTAATATTAGAGTAGAAAATTTTTCCATATTCTGGGAACCGCTATAGTGAAGAGGTGAGATTTTTGTAAGGTAGTCATTACCTGTCCACACTCGGGACCCACACTTGTATGCAGACAGTCGGAAAGAAACAAAGACAAAGAAAGAATTCGCCTCACTCTTTTTTCTTAGTGAAATAACAGACATTTATTTACAGGCACTTTCCAGAATAACTCCTTGTCTCTCGTTCAAAAGTTTTCTCAGACTCCAATGTGTTCAACAAGATTGCCATGTCAAACACATCGTACACTGTCTTTGTCCGGCCATGTTTTGGACATGTCTTTCCCTTCTTTCCTTGTTGCGTGTAACTTTCTTTTATAATCTTTTTCTTTCCTTCTTCCTCGCTGTGACGTCACCTCGCACAAGGGTCGGTCATTTGCATACAGCTGCTGCTGCCATACACACATCCGCACTCTGTTACATCTTGCTGGTAGTAGATTCACGTTGAGCTGTACAAGTGTACTGAATTTGTTTGAGAAGATTCCGTGAAAGTACTAGTAAAACAAACACAGGAATGCAATATTGCAGTGATGGGATAGGGGTTGGAGCTTGGCAGACAGTGCGAGACGTATCAGGTCAAAGACTTTTTGTTCCATCTTTTTATTCACTCTTATTCAACCAAAGCCACGTAATACTGCCACCTGGGCATAAGCAACTACTATTTGGGATCGTGTCTACAGGGAATGACATGAGAAGTTGAGCAGCGAGATGTTTTTTCACATTACATTTAAACTTGTACATGTTAGAAAAGTCAAGAATGCAAGAAACAGGGAGGGAATTTCAAAGTCTAGCTGTTGAGGAAAGACTACCATTAAAGTAGAAAATTTTCCAGCATCAAGGGATCTTAAGAGTAAAAGGTGGGATTTTGCTGATCAACAGGTTTCTTGAGAGAATGTAGGTCGAGGGGGCACAAGTGCTATGAGTCAGTCAAGCACAGGGATGCAATATTGCGGTGATGGAACAGAGGTTGGAGCTTGGGCGACAGTGTGGGACATATTAAATTTGAGACTGATTTTTGGACTCTGTCTTGGAGGGAGAGACTAGTGGTAGAAGCAGCAGCCCAGATGTGATAAGAATACTCAGTATTTTTTTTGGTTTTTTTACACAGGCATCACATGATCAAGGCCAAAAGGCCACTCGAGGATAAGGGTTAAAGAGTGTACAATAGAAATTGGACAATATAGTAATCATTAGTAATGGAAATTCGGTAAATTTGTTAACTTATATGGAACGGCTCATCAAGAACTTGTTTACGTTAGACTTGTAGACAACCATATTGTAGTCAGCCGGAAAGCAGGAAAACGGAAGACAATTCCACAGGCGTGCAGTTCTAAGAAAGAAGCTTTATTCATGGAATTTACGTTAAGGTTTAGGTACAGATAAAGAGTGGGGGGGATTATTGATAGTGTTTTCAGCTAGATGAGTGTTTCTTGTGAAAGTTTGGCGAAGGGGGACCATAGACTGAAGCTCAGTTGAACACTTTCCATGAAAATAACGATACATCAGAGACAAACTCGAAACATCTCTTCCGTGAGATAGAGATTGCAGGGAAGAAAAAAGGACATCTCCTACGAGGCTACGAAGTCTATTTTGAACTCTATCAAGGCAGGCCAAGTCCTTTCTAGCAGCTCCTGTCCAGATGTGGCAACAGTACTCCATCCTTGGACGTACCTGGCTCTTATATAGATAGAGAATTGCATCAGCAGTGAGATATCTACTGGATCGATAGAAAGATCCCACCATTTTTAACGAATAGTGGGTTTATAAAAATACTGAATGCTTTCAGGCTTGAGTAATTTTCTAGCATGGTAGAGGAAGCCCGCCTTGTTTGCAGCAGCTTTGGCAATGTCCTAAGAGGACAAGACACTAGGGGTTGGTGCACCAGCCAGATGTGGCAATGATACTCCATATCTTGGCAAATGGTGACTTTGTATAGATATAGAATAATGGCAGGTGTAAGAAGTTTTGTAGCCTGTTAGAGAGATCTACTTTCTTTGCAGCAGAACTGGCAAATAGAGTTTTCTAGAAAAGATCCCAACATTACAGGTTTCATGTCCCTAGGCGACCATATTAACTTGTCTCCCCATGCTAGAATTTGCTAGTTAAGGCATTAAGTGAAACCCAATTTATTGTAGTTATAAATTGCCAAATAATTAAGCCGATGATGAAGCGTCTCATACTGGTTTTCTCCCTTTTTACTATTAGGTCCCATTTGACTGGGGACAGACTTCTTTGGGCTACTGCCCTGCCCGGAAAAAAAACAATTTTCACTATTTCAGCTGTTTTGAAGGCTTTCCAATCGAATCATATGCATCGTCACACTGGATTATTTTGGACTCCATTCTCTCTAAAGAACTATTTTGCATTTCGGATCAATTTGAGAGGATTTTCATGCAAGTTGAAATATTATGCACGGTTTATTTTTATATTTTTTTCCATATCCAACATTTTTTCACTTTTTTATTTGGCAATTTATAACTACAATAAATTGCGGTTTCACTTAATGCCTTAACTAGCAAATTCTAGCATTGCTACAAATATAATTCGTTGATTTCTTTATGTCCTTTGATGAGAAGATTACCAAGAATAGCATTCTTTGAAACTCTGCAGAATAAGGACTTTGTAAATTGTTTTTTGGAGTATTCAGTCGAACAATAAATTTTGATTGTAAAATTCAACTTACAGTTTTAATTTTCTTTCTCTTATAATAAGTTCTACTCTCTATTGCATATTGAAATATTTTTTTTAATTCGGTTGGGATTAAATTTTCTATATATAAATACTGTTATTTATATTAGTTTTAAGTTTACCATTGCGTATATCAGGTAAACACTACATCCCTTTGTTTATGTGTATGTGTGTGTGTGTTGTGGATATTAAAAAGAAAAAATGAATACCCGCAAGAAAGGTCCTAGTCGTAAGCTGTGAAGCTTTTGAAAAATTGTTTTTATTTTCTAAGAGCTGATGAAACCTAAGTTTTGCAAAATTATAATTGAATAACTTATATACTTGTAAGCTTTAATTTATGGAATTTAATTCCAAATTTTCATTTATATATATATTAGCAATTTAGCGCGACTTTGCTCGGGCCCTATATACTGTTCATAACTTTATGTGCATATGTGTATATATATATATATATATATATGTATTAAAAAGTTTGACTTATGTCCAAGTAACCTACATCTAAAATTTCAAGTGTTTACACCCAAAATTGGTGGAGGAGTTTGGTAGAGTCTGCAAAGGTCAACTCTTTCCACTTTGACCTCTTGGTAGCCAAATTTTTGCCCAAAAACTGATTAAAAAGCTTGCCCTATGTCTGTATACATTATATGTATACTTTCAAATGTTTAGACCAAAAATTGGTTGAGTAATTAGGTAGACTGCAGAAGTCAAATTTTTTAAAACTTTGATCCCAATTTCGACTCCTTAACGTTTTAGGCACAAATCAAATTAAAAAGTTCGATACATGTCCAAGTAACCTACATCTAAAATTTCAAGTTTTTAGACCCAAAATTGGCAGAGAGGTTTGGTAGAGTTTTCAAAGGTCAAATCGTTGAACTTTCACTCCTTGATGGACAAATTTCTGTCCGAAACCCGTTTAAAGAGATTTTCCTTACTCTCAATACCGATTATGTTAAATCTCGAGTCTGTAGACTGAAAATTGACATAGTAGTTTGTTAGAGAAATGTACATACAAAGAGACAATTAAATTTTTCGTAAATTTTTAATTTACGGAATTTAACTCCAAATGTTTATTTGTACTATCACTCTATCTCGTATATTGAGCACTTTTTTTTTATCTGATTGGGATTGTCTTATAAATATTGATGCTAATATTTATATGAACTTTATATTTACACTGTACAATCTGTAATCTGAAAGGATTTCAAAATTTTAGTTAATCATACACTAAGACTAAAAATTAAATAAAAAAAAACAGTTATATAGTTTTTAAGGTTAAAAAGCTTCCAAAACCACACACACACACACACACACACACACACACACACACACACACACACACACACACACACACACAGGAAATATAAAAACGATGTCATGTTTTCATATTTAATATTTTATTTTTATATTTCAAGCGGTCTTCCGTTCTTGATCGCAAAATGTAGCGAAATAATAATTAAAGACGTTTTAAAAAACTGGAAATTTGTTTTTTGGGCAGCATTCGTTCCTTGCAACAATGTTCTAAAGAATTCACGTGAATTACTTTTACCGTTTGTGGAAGAAGAATGTTGTACCTCTTTCATTATTTTAAATTTTTAACACATTAGCGTTTATTTCAACCGGCAATAAACAAGAGGTAATTGATTTCAATGTGTTGAATCTTAACAATATATATATATATATATATATATATAATTCTCCATTATTTCCAGGAGGGGTTGATACAAGGTCAAGTGTGGTTTTATATATATTTATATATATTACGTATGTGATAATTTGAAAAGTCTGCCAATATGGAAAAAATTTTCGGCTTGACAAACCCCCAGGTTCCTTTTGGTAATTTCTTAATTATTTTGTGTGTGACAGACCAACAAACGAAAATTCCATTTCAAGCTCAAGTGTGACAGACTGACTACTAGACACGGTCACTTATAGATGAATGCATCGCATCTACTTGTTATTTTTTTTTTTTTTTTGCTTTTATCTTTTTTTTTTGTTTTGTTTTTTTGTGTTACTTCAAAGTCGTATGTGATGTTAGACTCTTAAAGGAAAAAAAAAAAGATCTCCCACATTAATTGCATTGGAATTAACAGAGCAAAGGTTAAAAGCCAGAACAAAAAAAAAAATGAACATTTCTGTAAAAAATAAAAACAAAAGATATTAAATAATTATAAAAGCGAAAAAAAAAATTTTTTTTTCAAACTCCGTTGAAATACTTAAAATAAAGAAATAGCTATAAGGTATAAGAAGGAAAGGAAATGAGATTGTAATCGACTTTACATACAATGAGATCATAGTTTGAGAACGGATACTTATATAAGAAAACTTAGCTTTTCACACATTACTTTTATTTATTTACTTATATGTTTTTCTCTTGCCCACTCAATGAATCGGGAGGTAGAATTCTCAAAACGTTTGGCAGATGTTCATAATGGGTGCCAAACATTAGTAACCGAGGACGGGGAGGGGTGGGAAGACCACCCAGAATGCATTATATTGTATAACAGATCCCAAGATCTCATTCGAAGAAAGCAGTTCCTCCCCAAAAAATGCGTATCAGATCTCAAGCTCTCAATCTGAGAAATCTCTTCTTCCTGCTCCTCCGACAATGTGTACCAGATCCCAATCTAAGAAAGTAGTCCCTGCCCTCAAAAACGTTTACTAGATCCCAAAATCGCAATTTGAGAAATCTCTTCCTCATCCTCACCCTCCTCCTGAATGTGTACCAGGTCCTAATCTAAAAAAGTCGTCCCTACCCTCAAAAACGTTCACTAGATCCCAAAATCTCAATCTGAGAAATCTTTTCCTTATCCTCCCCTTCCTCCTCAATGTGTACCAGGTCCCTATCTAAGAAAGTGGCCTCTGCCCTCAAAAACGTTCACCAGATCCCAAAATCTCAATCTGAAAAATTCGTTTCTCCCTCAATATGCGTATGAGATCTCACCTATGAAAGCTGTTCTATATAGAAAGCAGCACATAATACAGTAGATTACATTATCTTTCCGGAGAAAGCAATTCCTTCCACAAAATGAGTTCCAAATCCCCAGATCTCACCCAAGAAAGCCATCTATACTAAAAATCTCACCTGTCTGTATGTCTGTATGTATGCCTAAAACTTTCGACAGAGGCGAGGGATTTTCACGAGATGAGTATCATTTCTAAGCTCAACGTCCCGGACAAAAAAATATTGAAATATTGGCCAAAAACATTCCTTCACCCTCAACTGGGCAGTTTTCTACAAGGAGGGGTCGGTTTTTGCAAGCCATTTTTGCAAGTCATCGTATCGGTTTGATTGACTTTGCCAAATTTTAACGTTCCAAACTTCCGGTCGCATCATGGAGTAGCGTCAGATTTTCTTTCACTTTCTTTTCCGCCTTCGCGTCATGAGTTCGAGCCTGCCTACTACCAATTTTTTTTTTTTTTTTTTTTGCTCAACACACACCTCCAAACACCTAGACAATGCCCGGCATCCAAACTAGTTGTTTACTAAAAGTTTAAAATTAGTGCGCGGTGAAGCTTTAAAGCAGTTCTAAATTACTAAAACTGCCACTTTACCATATATTAAAAAACTACCGTATGTGAATCATAGGACTGTTTTGGGGGTCTTTTGTGTACATGGAAAGCTTGGAATTAGGCCAGATAGAAAGAAAATATATTCCTAACTGCGGAAAATAATGCTAGACTTCCAATAAGGTCCTATCTAAAACATGTATGCATATATGTAGCCAAAATGTTTGTATAAATAAAAATAAAATAATAAAATATGTAATATATATAGGACTTGTATTTGGGCGGGGGTAGGGGGTGTACATTGAAAGCATGGAATCGGGAGAGACAGAAAGAGAGATTATAATGTATTCCTAAAAGTGAAAAATAATTTCTTTGTTGGAAAGAGATTTTTCTTTTTTTACCTTTGCTTTTCCCCCAATGCAAATCCAACTGCGATTTCTAACCCCTTTCTGTTAGGAACCAACAAGTCCGGTATCAAGATTTCCTTGATATTGTTTTCATGCAAACATAAATTAAAAGTTGTCCAAGTTGACAGGAATAAAAAAAAAAACGACATCTAATAAAAATGAAAATCTGCCTTAAAATAACAGGCGCCAAGTGGAGGAAAGAAAGACCAAATATTCATGTCATAATACAAGAGACGCATATTGCATATTTGCTGATGACACTAGACACAAGAGAAAAACGAATCCATGCATATTCCCAGGCAATGGCAGAAACCTTAGAAAACAACCTTTAGTCTGCATCGTAATAACATAAAATAACATACTCAAATGTGTTGAGGACTACAAGTATCTAGGAACTCTGAGAAAGGCTTTTACATTCGAACTAGCGGGGGTATCCGGCGTTGCCCGTGTGTTTGGAGGTGCAAAAAAAAGAAGAAAAGTGTTAGTAGGGAGGGAGGCTCGAACCCATGATGAACCTGCAGGCGGAAAAGAAAGTGAAAGAAAACGTGAAGTCTTACTGCTACGCTACGAGCCGGTAGGAAGTGAAAAGCTTTCAAATTTGCCGATGTCAATCAAAAAGTTAATTTGCTAAGTGAATGCAGAAATGAACGTTGGCTGAAGGTCAGTTAAGCTTTCCAACGTTTCATTTATTTGGTTCCCCACGATGTTGGGGAAAACCAGCTCCCCACAAAAAGGAAGTGTCCCAATGAATAGCAATTGTCTGGTATGAGAGGTTTCTCCCATATTGATTGAAGCTAATTGTTTTCTGGATGTCCCGGCACGAAAGGCCGGAAAGCTGCCGTCGTTTTTGATTAGTTTCGCTTTTATACGAAAAACGTGAGAGGATGGAATAGCATGAATTTTATAAAAGTCGATCAAAATAAATGTAGACACGACATGCGTTCGCAAATCATAGATATTCTAATCTAGGGAGTATATAAAAAGTTCGAAAACATAGTGCCCCCCCCCCGAGAACTCCCAGGAAAAAAGTCTTTGCTGGATATACATAAACGCAGCCATTTTGTCTTTTATATATATAGAAGGGCATGGCATGGAATGTTTGTAACAAAATGGAAAAGATCTGGAAATCCAATCTTGCTCACAAATTTAAAATCCAAGTTTTCCGCGTATTTATTGAGCCAATCTTACTCTATGGATCTGAAACTTGGACTCTTTGAGCAAAACAACATCGTCGTTTGGATGGATGTTACACACGTCTTTTGAGAAGAGTACTCAATCTCTCATGGCAAAAGCACCCAACTCTAGAAATGATATATGGAAACTTACCGAAAGTATCAACCTCAGTTTGTAAAAGACGTGTTCAGTTTGCTGGGCATTGTGCCACAGATGAACTTGTTCCATCATTTGTACTGTGGAGGTATCCATCATCTTACATTTGATAACGAAAGTTAACTTTTCCAGATAGGATGCAACGAGATACATTTATCTCCAAGGAACAACTTTTGGGTGCTATGACAGATAGGGAATACTGGAAGTGTGTAGTGTGTTCAATCTCGGCTGAGGCTGCAAGATGATGAGATGATGATGCGGCATTGTAATGGGGTCTGTAAATGCTATTATGTTTAATGCTCCTAAGCGTTTTTCCTTTAACAATCACAAGAAACCTTCTCAAACACCGATGGCCATGGCTTATAACACTCCCTGAAAGCTCATCAAACTCCTCGGCTAAACATTCACAGGCAACATGAACTGGAACAAATACATTGACGACATTGCCAAGGCTGCTGCAAATAAGCTGGGTTCCTTCTACTGGACTAAAAAATATTACCTATACTTGTATCTCCTATAAGACATCATAAAGCCAAGCATGGAGTAAGGTTTCCACGTCTGGGCTGGTACATCCACCATTAGCCTCTCCCTCTTAGACAGGATCCAAACGAGAGTTTCCAACCTAATAGGTCCCACACTATCAACCAAGCTCCAACCTCTGTCCCATCGTCTCAATGCTGCATCACTGTGCCTTTAATGTACTCCAATGGTGCTCTGATGAACTCCTAGCACTTTTTTCCTCCTCAATATATATATATATATATATATATATACCCCCAATTAACTTGTCAAGCAGCAAAATCCCACCCCTTCCTATGATATTCCTAGATGCCAGAAATCCTTCTACTCGAATAGTTTCTTCTCCCGGACTGCTAAGCTTTGGAATACCCTCAATGTTTCATACTTCTCCCACTATACTTACATGCAGGAGTTTAAATGTAATGTGAACAGACATCGTGTTGTTCATCTCCTCACATGAACTTTAAATGTAATGTGAACAGACATCTTGCTGTTCATCTCCTCACATTAACTTTTAATGTAATGTGAACAGACATCTTGCCGTTTATCTCCTCACATAGTGTTAACAAAAAGTTTTCTAATATTTGCAATATTCCATGTAGGAAATTACTCTGCTAAATTTCATCGGGTCTTCCTGGGGAATAAGAACTTGTTTTATGAAATAAAATGTTAAAATTAGATGTAAGACTGAAAGTTATGCAGTAAGCAGTACTGTTATATATCATATAGATTTTAAAAATAAATTACTTGGTGTCCTATTTATAGGACAGTGGGACCTAATGGATTGAAGACTATTTAGTTCATTCATTCATTTTGTATGAATCAGATGATTATTGTTGCCATAGGCTTCCCCGATATCGTTCTAGTTAGAATTCTTCCTAGAATGACATCGAGCACTTAGAAGAGGAACTACATGAAGGTTGCCAACATCTTAAGTAAAAGTGTTTCTGTGAAATGAACTGGATTTGAACTTTACACAACCAGGTTATCATTCTGTGTCATTAACCGCTTAACGACCGCCACCTTCCAATATTTAAATAAATGTTATTTTACAGTAATAAACAAGAAAGTATATATTTTGAAACCATTTACATTGTAAAAATAATGATGATTAAAGAAAATGGTTAAAATTTTTGTTTTATAGAACAGTAATGGGTTTCCAATGAAAATGAATGCCTAATTGTTTATAAACACCATGAAAACAACGAAACTGGTACTAAGGGATTGGGTAGCTTCTTTAGGTAATAATATTATAAATAACACTATAAGGCGGGGTAAATACCTTATGTTCCAGGATATCAAAATTGGGGACCTTTTGCAGTATAGACAGAAAAACAAAATAGTGGTAAAAATAATAATAATAATCTATATACCTATAATTCCGTATTCCTTTGGTGTGTAGTGATATTCATATTAAAAACCCTATTTTTCTATTTATTTAAAAAGAAAATACAATTTTGTTATATATGAGTTATCGAATTGCATTCATTAGCAAAAGATCTAACTAATTTGTATATTCTTTTAAACATTCATTTTTAATTAATTCCCTATTAGTTTTTTCAGTTTTCTTATAGGGTGATCACCTTTAGTTAACTATTACGGGTAATTATATTCATTCAGATATTCTACATGATTTATACTTGCGAAATATTTGCGTAAAAAGCTTACAATGAACACAAAATCGTTTCCATATATATTTATGTATACGTATATATTTTTGTTTCATCTATCTGTCTATCTATCTATTCTATCTATATATCTATAAAAGTGAACGTGTCTGTCTGTCTGTCTGTGTACATTTCCCTACGCAATAACTCTGTCAATTTTTAGTCTATAGACTCGAAATTTGAAATACTGGGTACTGAGATTTGGGAAAATCGATGTGATGGGTGTCAGCCAGAAATTTGGCTGTTAAGGGGTCAAATTTCAACGATTTGATCTTTAAGAACTCTACCAAACTCCTCCGACAATTTTGGGTCGAGACACTTGAAATTTTAGATATAGGTTCCTTGAACCTGGATCTAATTTAATAAAGTGATTTGAGCCCGAAACTATAAATTTTAAGGGGTCATAATAGGGGTCAAATTAAAAAAAAATTTACTCTTTTTTTTTTTTTTTGCTCAGCATACACCTCCAAACACCCGGGCAACGCCGGGCTGAAATGCTAGTATATATAACAGGTAAATGTTACCAAAGTCAATATGTATTACTCTACTAACTACATGGATAAATTTTTGTATTTCAAATTATTTCATAGCGTTTATTTAATTTGAAACGCAAGTAGTGCCAAGTTTAAAGTTAGAACAAGAAAACATGGCTGACATTAGACGGTCATCAGCAGGGTCTCGCTAATTGCTCAAAATTCGAAAATTAAATAAAATGCTGGTAGAAACCCACCCAATAAATTTCACCAATCGTGCAAAAATGTAATGTTCAACCAGTATTTGGTTTAATTTTCGACACTTGGGTGGTTATCGAGACTCTTCAGATGACTGTTTAATGTTGGCCATTTTTTTTTTTTTAATTTAAAACTCGTCACTACTTGGGTTTCAAACTAAATAGATGCTTTAAAATAAGTGAAAACGCAAAACGGTAGAAAAGTAATTATCTTGCCTTTGGTAACATTCATTTATTATATATTTGTATTTTTTACCACTTTTCACTTTCTTGTCTATTCTGAAAAATAACCAATTGTTTTACTATTAAGATGAAACTTCGTTTAAGGACTAAAAATGGGTTAGAAATACACAAATTGAAAGGAAAAGTGAGTTTATTTATAAAGCTAAATATTGATTCTCCTATAAATAGAACACTGGGTTCATATGATAGGTTTTAGAAATCAAGAGGCTCAATTTTCAAGATAAAGTTTACACATTATGATAAAAAGGAAAGCAAATCACACAAAAAAATTACAGTGCACTTTTGGTAATAAGTTAGTGGCTTACTATTGCAAAACCCATTTATATAAGTTTATATATATATATATATATCATCGAACAAAAAGAATTTTAGCAAATTTCATAAAAAATTTTAAGACGGTTCTCCGAGCGAAGTTGAATAATATAGATGAATCTTATCCTTTCTTTAAATTATGCAGTAAGCGGTACTATTATGTATTATCTTATAGAATTAAAAACGGAATTATTTGATGTCTTATATAGGTTAAGTTATTAATAAATGTGATACACAGTTTATTCAGATTGAACATGACCTTTCTAATATAATGCATTATATATTCAAGATAAAATGTACACATTATGGTAAAACGCAAAGCAGTTCACACAAAGAGTTACATTGCATTTTTTGACAATCAGTTTTATGGCTTATAATTGTAAGATTCATTTATAGAAGTTCATACATCATCGAACAAAACAAAAAAATTTTTTCGCAAATTTCACAAACACATATTTAAGCAGTTTCTAACAAACTTTCCCGGAAAGAAGTTGATGAACATGAATTAATTTTATCCCGTCTTCAGAGTAATTATGTAACTATTAGTGTTGGAACGATGAATCGGAAATCGGAAAAATCGGAGCTTTTTGGTGTATCGGAATCAGAAAAACTTTGAGCCTATTTCCCAATCTTTTTTATTTGATTTTGGTTAAAGAAACATCTTTCACTGCTCGTAGTAATAATAAAATAATAAATATTTATTGATTTAAGTTTCCAGTAAGGCTAAAATCTCTAGACCACCCCCTCACATGTGTTTTTACGTTTGAGAAAATATAGGAACATTTAAGTTGCGTTTTTACACTAATTGGGACAAAATAACACTTTTATAGTTAATTATTTAGAGATTTATAAAGAATCGGAATCGCGAATTTGGTACAGAACCGAGAAAAATATTGGAATCGTCCCATCACTAGTATCTATATCATGATAAAACTTTGTGGATAGTCCGGGCGTCCTTCCTTGAATCTCGTCTTAGACAATCGAGCAATTCCATCTTTTTAAAAAGAGATGACAAGTGAATTTACACTCACACATATATATATATATATATATATATATATATATATATATATTCTTCCGCAGACACTCTACCCCCCCTTCCAAATGAAATACTTCTGTGTCCCCCTCTCTAATCTAACATAAGATTCTATTTTTGTAGGTAATATAAGAAAATGGTTTTGTATCATGAGTGAAATTTTGAGGAAAATTCTTGGCCTGAAGACGTAGTCTCCCTAAAACGGGCGATTACAGAAACATGTATGCACACATGTAGCCATTAATGTTTGTATAAATAAATTATATATATATATATATATATATATATATATGACGTGGCTCAAAGGTTAAGGAATGAGGGGAGGTATGTTTTGGTTTTGATTCTAACTGATAGCGCCCATATCATACAGTAGAATACTGGGATACGGTTTCCCCAGGTTACGATGTTGAATACGATGTTTTATGCCCCTGGTTACGGTATTTACCCCTTCATGGCACTCACACAAAAAAAAAATAAATAATAAATAAACAACAATAGTAAGTAAACAAAATAAAATGGTACCCAAAAATAGTGTATACTCCGCCATTGACGAATAAAAAAAAAATAGTTCCCTTTCTAAGCCAGTTTCGCCAGGGATTTTTCCTTACGTTGTTATTTATAATGTTATTTGATTTATATATACATGTGTATTAGTGTACTGTATTTTGTTACTAGTTTTTAATATGTACTGTATTTTGTTACTAGTTTTTAATATGTACTGTATTAAATTTGTCTTAGGCCTGGCCATAATGCGATTTCAGCTTACGATTCCAAACCTGGACCTGATTAATGCCGTATCCCGGGGTTGTACTGTATAGATTTTAAAGCGGAGAGTCTTTTCATCCGACTTTTTTCTTTGTTTTTTTTTCCCCCCTTTTTCCTTTCTTCGTGTCATTCTTGTTTATTTTTCCTGTTTTTTTTTTTCTCTTATTCATTTAACGATTTCCTTTTCTCTCGGATAGAGTATAATCTTATAAAAATGTAGGTGTGCTTGTTTACATTAATGATCTTTTAAACCAACGCCATTCAGGTGAAAACATTACATACTTACATGTCATGATGAAATAAGTATAAATACTAAAAATTACGAAAAATGATCCAGTAGAAAATATGCTGGATGTATGTCTTAAAAAAATATCCACAATTAAGTTTGGATATTTTGTGTCTAAAAATGGCGGACCCTTCACTTAAGTCAAGGGAGATAAGTCAGTTTGTCATACTAAATTGATTGCACTGCTCTTCCATATTAAAGACATACGATAAAACCCGATAATTCAATAAATCTTATTTTTACTTGTAATTATTTTTACACTGGATCATTTTTTATAATTTTTTTAATCTATGCTAATTTCACCAAGATACGAGAGTACGTAATGTTTTCACCTGAAATGTGTTGGTTTAAAAGATTACCAATGTAAACAATCACCAAAGAAGGAGTCTGGAGAACAAAAAGGGAACCATAAATGGAATTGTGGTTAAAAACAATCAAGTGTTAACTGTTCTATACTGCTACCAAAAACTCAACTCCAAAACACGAAGCACTTATTATTATTATTATTATTATTATTATTATTATTATTATTATTATTATTATTATTATTATTATTATTATTATTTTATTATTTATTCATTTTTTAAACCGGAAACATTTCTTTTGCATAGGTGACAATATCGCAACCATATAAAGAGAAAAGACGGCCATTTTTTTCTTCTTTCTTTTTGTCTACACGGGACTCTACAAACTACACGAAAACAGGTTTGTACCAATTCTTTAAGGCATTTAATCACGGAAGAGTGGTTTATCTTGCCTTTGGTAGCATTTCAGACCACAGAAACCTAAAAGGAAACAGAATTTAAAAAAAAAAAAAAAAAAAAAAACAAAGAGAGAGAGAAAGAAGAAAAAGAAAGAAAACAACTGGGTAAAAGTAAGGGCGAGGAGGAAAAACAGAGAAAAGAGTGAGGTGTGGTCTGATTGAAAGAAAAAAAAAGTGTATGAATGTGACAAATGACGCCACACCCACCCATTTACTCACCTTGCAATCCATTCATAAAAAACCTGTACAATTCAGAGTTTTCGCATACCTGGATTACATGATTAGAGGGGGAAGGGGTCTGAAACGAATGACAGGGGGCTGAGAACAACATAACAAAGACAAGAGAATAGGCAAGGATAAACTTTAATCATATAACATTCCAATTAAACTGTTTCCTTCATGGCACTCACACACAAAAAAAAATAAATAAACAACAATAGTAAGTAAACAAAATAGAATTGCGCCCAAAAAGAGTGCATACCCCGCCATTGACGAATAAAAAAATAGTTCCCTTTCTAAGCCAGTTTCGCCAGGGATTTTTCCTTCGGCATCAAAATCAATAGGGGTCGGGAACCTCCGGCCCGAGTGCCTTATACGGCCCTCGAGTGAATTTTGTTTGGCCCACCACCATACTCAGGTCACAATATAAATAAGGATTTTTTTGTAAAAATGTTTGTATTTTTTCTTTTTTGTCTATATTTCTGTAGTAAACTAAATGATATCGTTTAAATATAATCATATTAAATATAATATATTTGTTGTTTTTATTATTATTATTATTATTATTATTATTATTATTATTATTATTATTATTATTATTCAAATGCACAGAAATCTATTTACATATTTACTAACATTGTTGTCCTCCATGGCAATGCGGTCAAAACTGTTTGCCACCCCCTCCTCCTCCCATAATCAGCATAGCTTTTTGGCCCTCAGGCTCCAATTGATTACTGACCTCTGGTCTAAACCATTCTTGTAATGACCTTTACTTCGTTAATTGCGGCGTGATGCTGTAAGGAGGAAAACATGCCGTAGTCTCAGTCGCAAAGGAGGACAAGGATAGAAAAGAACTTAAACTCGATTTTCTTTGTAACAACGACATTTCTTTATCGTTATGATCGTGACGTCAGCTACGTGATCTCAAACGTTCCCTCTCACATAATCTTTCTACTTTTTATAATCGTTCTTTACTGGTGATGTCATTTCACGTGCATTTGCATATGCTATGTTACAATGCCGGTCCTGTACAGTTCTAGACTGACTATCCTCCCAGGCGTTGTTTTCTCTAATTGAGGAGGGGTTAGTTTATTGCTAATCACCCTAGGCGCCTCTAACAGGCACTACCGACGGAGCTGACAGGCAATTCTTGCAGGGTCATAGTACCCCACCCCATTTCAATCACACTCTCACTGTGGGAGAGACATAAATACCTTCTAAACCTAAAGACCCATATAACCTAAGCTTAATTCCGCCTACCCCGGGTCTCTACAGTTTGTAAAATTCAACATGATCTGCAATTACGTCATCAACAATCAGTCCGACCGCAACTAGGGCTCTACATTGCGAGTGAAACAGTCGCATTTGCGAGTGAGTTTTCAAAGTGGCGACTAGAAATAATGAAACCCTTATCTTTTAGCGATTGTATTTCTTTCACTGACAATCTTCCAAATCTCACAACTGAGTGAAAATATATTTTCAACTTATATATATATTATATATATATATTATATATATATATTATATATATACTAGCAAAAGTACCCGTCGTTGAATGTGTTCAAAAACAGCCTACAGAAAATGGACTCTGATTTATGAAAGTATGATATGTTATAAAAAGGAAGGGTTGTAAATTTGGGTTGGATTTTGGGGTATCAAAACCAAAGCAAAATATGATGACAGTAAAAATGAAATAGATAAACTCCATAATTTATTATACCATACCTGTTCACACTGAAACACTTATCACAATATTCTGTGGATCTATATTAAAAAAACCTTGTTAAACTTTGTGACATATTTCCATTCTATGGAGGTTAGATGCGAACGAACACCCCATAATTTTATTATACCATATTTCTTCAAACTGAATCATAATTATCAAAGTATACTTACGCAGATAGATATGAAAAGTCTTTATTAAAGTTTGTTCCTATTTCCATTCTATGAAGGCCATGCGCGGACGCAGACCCCACAATTTTATTATACCATCCCTATTTAAGTTAAAATATACTTATCAAAGTATTCTTATGTACATCTATATCAAAAACACTTGTAAACGTTTTTTGTTTTAATTTTAAAATTTTTTATTTCCATACTTTGTGGACCAGGCGCGAACGCAGACCCCATAATTTTAATGAACCACCGTTCTGCCAGATCAAACATACCCATTCCTCTCGATACATCTTCTATCATTATATACAATCAGTTTTTTTTAAAATAGTCAACCATATAGGAGCCTATTCGTGACCAGACACACACACACACACAGAGCTTTATATCATAGATATATATAAAACGAACAAAATTAAATTATTTAAACAATAAAAGTTTAATAGTAGTTTTTTTTTTAACTAAGGCTGTTTAAAAAAATATCTGAAGAAATTAGAATGTTTATACCTTCAAGTATCAACATAAAATTTGTTGTATATTTAGAATTACACTTATTAAAAGAAAAAATACAAAAAAAAATAACAGAAAAATCTTTATGATGTACATACTCGTCACGGATTTGAATATTTGTTACATATCGTTATCATAGAGGGGCACCATTTACATTTTGGTGTATAACATAAAAAGGATTCCGTGTGCGCATGATTGTCTCTAATATAAAGGGTTGCGTGTTTGATTATCATAAAGGGACTCGTGTGTGTGACATGTATTTTCAGAACCTACCTCTGCTTCTTCGATGTTGGACCATCTGGAAATTTCTCATCCTGAAGGGAGACTTGATACCTGTTTGACGAAGATTTATCACTCCAAGACGATGAATGGGTTTTATAGTTTTTATTTCACTTTCCCCAGAGGTCCTGCAGAAGGTGGAAGTGAACTCGGCCTGTGTGGGGGTTCTTCTTCTACACACGTCAGCGTTCGTCTCCCCCCTCCCCAGTTAAGAGGGGGAGACAACGGAAAGCCGTCTGTCTTCTTCAAAGCCCAAATCAAATCTCCAGATCTAGCCAACCTGACCACGTCACACATACGTAATCT
Organism: Euprymna scolopes; assembly: GCF_053919585.1. Taxonomy (NCBI): domain Eukaryota; kingdom Metazoa; phylum Mollusca; class Cephalopoda; order Sepiida; family Sepiolidae; genus Euprymna; species Euprymna scolopes. The sequence goes on along the minus strand of NC_136514.1, from coordinate 51,884,294 downwards.
GGTCAGCTGACCTTCGGTTCTGGTAAACGTGTCTACCTCCACGTTTACTCACCTCTCTCTCTCTCTCTCTCTCTCTCTCTCTCTCTGTAACATCATATTCTAAAAATCATGTGGGTTTGGCTAGTAACTTTTCTATTTGACTAGTAAACGAAAATATTTAGTTGTCAAAGGTCAACTCAAGATAAGTTTGTCAGTAGAGCCCTGGTAACTCACATTCATAGAATGGTCTAAAGGTATTTAGCAAACAGACGGACACTTCTCTTATACAGATTAAGGCAGAAACAACAGGTGTTTTTTTTTTTTAATTTTGCATCAGCAAAAATGGGTATCACATGAAAGATATCATATTCAACAGTGGATTTTATAAAATGGAAAACCTTTTTGAATAAATTGACAAAAAATTTATCTCATTTTCAATAAAATCTTATATGTTATGATTTGTTTAAAAAAAAAAAATGCTATTTCTGAATTCTACATCACCCTGTATTAACGGCTACCCTGCAATGCCCCGTACAAGAGTAACATATTTCTATCTCCCCCGACCCAGGGCTGAGGTATGATTCTATTCCATCCTAGGAGATCCACCCTCCCAAGCTTTACCTTTTCTCCGAGTAGAGGGTTGGTTTATTGCTAATTGTCCGAGGTAGCCTTAACGGAGAAAGTCAGCGGGGCTGCTCAGGCATTTTTGTGGGCCAGAGAGCACTTCGTTGGCTTTTCAAAACCTTAACTGTCTTTGTGTTTAACTTCCTGAAGGGGGGATAAACAAGCATACTAGGAGATTATTTTCGGCATAATGGTCCGCAAGAGTGCATCCCTCCGCCATGGCCAAATAATAATTTAAAAAAAAAGCCCCGTTTTTTTTAGCCAAAAGGAAAATAAGACGAAAAACAGTACAAGCGTGCTTATTGTGCAAGATTCGAGGGAATAAAAGTTGTGCAACATTGAAAAGAGTTCCGTTCGAAATTTCGTGCTGATTCCGAAATTCGAGAGAAAGATTTTTTAGGTCAACATCGGAAGAAGGTTGAAGGTTACACCTGTCAAAACTTTTTTTTAGAATAACTCAAGATAAGAACAGAAGTCTAACTAATCCAAATAACAATATTGGAGTTAAAGTTGCAAATTATACACATTGGAAACAATTCTGAAACCAGACAATCTTGATCTAAATAAAATATAAATAAATTAAAAAAAAACGAACATTCATTTCTAATTGCTCCCTAATAATATTCAAGAATCCAAAAGTAATTTCCAACCATATAGGTTCTACACTGTCTACAAAGCTCCAACACCTGTCCCATCATTGCATCGCCGTGCTTGTTTTATAGGTACTCCCACAGAATGTGCTCAAATAGAATTACAGTGCTTGTACGCCCTCAATGTAAATAGCTCCCATAATAACAAAATATTGCAGCATTAAGAATTGATTATATAATGTTATAAATAGAATTTAAAAAAATAAATTCTTAATGCTGCAATATTTTAAGTTATAAATTCATTATGTCTTTTACTAGAATATCTTGTCTTTTTCTTTTCCAGTTTTAACGACTAGTCCTTTACTTTTCCATGTTTAAGCTTAACCATATTACTTTTCATGCTCGCATTTTTCTATTGTAATACATGGTTTTTCCAAGCTTCCAGTAAATTCACTTATTCTTTGTTCAATTTCAGTTTTATATTTTTGCACCCATACATAAAATACACATATGTAATAATAATGTACGACACTCGTCTGCTTTCAATAAAATCCCCCCAATTATCTCCCTTTCATTCTTTTATTCTGTCTGTTTCACTTGTTACTTCTCTTTTCGCGAGACCAGTGAATTGGTAGCAACAGTAGTCGCTGAAGCGACGTGGTTGCTATGGAAACCAGTCATAAAAAAACTTCGCTCACCTCCTTACGTTTTTTTTTTTTTTTTTACGATTTTGCACACCAGTAAATTCATTATAACTTTTGTTTTACTGAACGAACCCCCTCCCAAATTTCCACAATATAGCTGAGAAAGTGATATATAAACTGTAATAATTGTTTGAAATTTGGTCGAAAAATGAGTGAGCAGTGAAGCTTTAAAGCAGTTTTAAATCACTAAAACTGCCACTTAACCATACATTCAAACACGGTAGTGTTTGAGAGAGAGAGAGAGAGAGAGAGAGAGAGAGAGAGAGAGAGAGAGAGAGAGAGAGAGAGAGAGGAACAAACCGAGTTATGTGTTCATCAACGTTTCGTCGAAAATCTTCTACTGTAATAGCTTCTTCTCATGGACTGCTAGACTATGGAATTCTTTTCTTGTTTCCCTGGTTGTACTAACACGCAGAAATTTAAATGTAATGCGAATAGACATCTCACAGCCATTCTATATTATAATGACGAAAAACTTGAATTTCAAGTGAAATAAATGGTACCTACGTAATTATCAAGTCTCAAATAGTAACATATCCAGCCATTACGAAAAACGGTAAGGAAAAAAAGTAATTATTAAGGAAAAAAAAAACTGTCAAATTAAGTGTCATCACTATTATGCTTACTAAAAACGAGATAAGTCGACGGGGGAGATAATTAAGTTCTATTGCTTACGTCACGTAATGAACGTAATTCAAAAATGTCCGACAAATTTTATTCCTCGTCTAAACTTTATCGAAAACGATTTTTCATTAATAATTATTTTCCTACCTTATCGTTTTCTGTAATTTTTGGATATGTTACTATTTGCAACATGAGAATTACATAGGCACCATTTGTTTTACTTGAAATTCAATATTTTTTCGTTATTATAATACGGAAGAACCCATCCTGCTGCTTGACTCCCACAATGCCTGTAGACACCAGTCCAAATAGTAAGCCCTTGCGTCCTATAGTTGTTTTTTCTTTTTTTCTTTTTTTTTTTGCGTGAATAATTAGTAAAAAAATGTCAGTATCACAAATTTCTGAAAGGCGGCATACTAGTCGATTTAATTCACTAGGCTGAGTTTTATCATTGGAATATGGTTTTTAGGCTCTTGATTAGAAAAGGCTCAAACCAACAGATAAATAGGCAAGCAGTCTAATCTTCCGGCCACACTCATCGACCATGAATTATACAAAACAAGGAAATGAAATTGTTAAGTTCAATAAAAGCCATCGCGTGAATCATCTTGACCACACAAACTCCACATAAACCTAAACTTCCAAGTGTATTTGTTTTCTACTTGCAATAAGAGGCCATTAAGTTGCTATAAAACAAGGGCGATTGCCACAACCTTTGACCTTAACCCCCAACTCACCCCGGAACTAGTAAACAAAGAAGCCCTTGAATAGAGAGATGTTCCATCAGCCCTTAAAGCGTCCTCATTCCCTACCCTTCTACCCTTAAGAAGGAGGAGAAAAGAAGACGAGAGAAGACCATACAATCAAGGCAAACCCATAAACAAATAGCAATTCTCTCTCTCTCAAAAAAAAAGGTTTACATTATTTTGTAGTCGATAAATTGATTGAGATTGTCGGACTGACTTCCTCATCTTGGTTGTTATAGTCACAACGTTTCGGCCGTTTTGCCCTCCGGCCTTCATCAGGTGGTTTTTTTTTTTTTTTTTTTTTTTGTATCGAACTAGGGAACCGTTTGTTAGGAGTCTCGAACCCAACCCTTTATTGTTATTACGGGGGTACCGTGTTCGGACTCCAGCTAGGCTCTGGGACATAGTTGCTGATTCTCTGTTTTGAATGTTACTTTTCACGGTCTTCGTTCAGGATTGAACTCAGCACCTTTGGGTAGCTGTAAACTTTGATACAACGTCTAGTTGTGACTATAACAACCAAGATGAGGAAGTCAGTCCGACAATCTCAATCAATGAAAACACCTCATCTCAAAAATACAGACAATTACTATCGATAAATGGAGTTTTCAGATTTAAAAAAAAAACAAACAAAAAAAAAAAACAATTGTTTCAACGGATTTTCTTTTTTTTTTTTTTGTCAATTCTAATAAGTTACAATGGTAGCTTCCAAATTATGCAGTCGGAATTACCTGAATTATTAACAAAAAAACAACAACAAAAAAACAACTTTAATCGTGTAGCAAGTGAAAAAATGCCGCCATCTTTGTTTAATTCGAACAGAAAATTACCGCCTTGTTGAACTATGTCTTACGATCGTTTTCATCAAATTCTATTTTTTATTTTCTTGAATAAAAATTTTTTCTACCTCATCGATTTTCGTATGTTTTTTTTTTATATATAATAATTTTAAAAATACGAGGAATACGTAGATACCATTGCTTTCATATGAAATTCAGTTTTGCGATTTCCGAAAATCTCGTCCCAACTCCGTAGAAGCGCCAAAATAAATAAATAAATAAATAAATAAATAAAACAAAAAAAAAAAACCTCCTCCCCCAGCATGACCCACATGAGAGCAGATTAATGCGTTGCAATTTTCATACTGAAGTCAAATAGGACTGAGTCCAGTTCCGAGATGAATCGCACCTGATATATAGAAGTGATGCAACTGACTTATTTCCGAATTTTAGAATTTGAAAATCGAAATTATAAAACTGTATGGAAAAGGTATTTTTTTTAAAAAAGAAATTTAGATTTATAGAATGCAGAAAATGCAGAGATGTAATGGATAGACTCAAACGAAAACAGCTAAAGATATAATGGTGAAACCAGCTGTATGCAGTTTCACTTTTAATGATTCAATACATGCGTGCGTATATGTACATAATAATATAAATCATTTGGTTGTAGTTAGCACTTTTTTCATTATCTATAAATATAAAAGCGAAAATGTGTGTGTGTATGTATGTATGCATGTCTGTATGTTCGCTTTTTGTGTATGTCCGAGAATGGCTTCTTTCCAAGAAGCGATCGGTCGACTCACTTATTAAAACTTTTTATATCACGTCTAAATGATAATATCTACGAGTTAACAACGAGGGTCGCCTGTCTATTTAATTTGCTCGACTTTGAAAAGGTAAATATTCAACATTTTTTGTCGCTGCATGTGGATTAGGCTTTCTCGTTATAATAAAAGCGGAACTAAATCTGACGGTATTTTTCTGGTCGGTCGTGATCGCCAGAAATGTCCAAAAGCAATCAGCTTTGATCAATGTGGAGTTTCTCCTTATATCAGACAATTGCTATTCAATTTGGACAATCCCCTTGTTATGGGGAGCTGGTTCCTCCTCACCCCCAACATCTTGAAGAAAAAAAAATAAATAAAAAAGCGTTCCCGCAGTAAATAAAATACTACCACGCAGTCAAAGTTGACCTCATTAAGTCATTAAAACGGGCACCTGCCAATTCTAAATAGTTAAATAAATTCAAACGTGTTTATGTTAGTATTTCGTGGTGGCCCAATGGTTAACGTCGCACATTTTTTTTTTCACACTTTAATTTCAAACTTTGCCTCAAGGGTGTATGTCTGTAAAAGGCTTTTTTTCGCTGCACTTCTCGGTCGGCTCATTCCTTCTTAAAACTTTATATCACGTCTAAATGATAATATCTAAGAGTTACGAACGGGAGTCGCCTGTCTATTTAATTTGCCCGACTTTCACGCGCTATTTTTTCCAGATTTTTAGAGAGTCCCGTGTATCTTTCACTTTTCAGTATAAAACAAGCGTAAACTGGCTTGCAGCCGCGTCATGTTTCAAGGTCAAACATCACGCGACTTAAGTTTCTCGCACCTGTTAATTTCATTTTATAAACGTTAAATTAAGATGCTTTTCATTCCTGTTCTCTCGTGGCCGAGATGGTTAGGTCCCAGGGTTTTTTTCCATTTCGTTCCCACCTCCACGTCAAAAGTTCGGGGTTCAAGCCTACTTTCCTACTAAAACTTTTTTTCTTTTACACCTCCAAACACCCGGCCAACTTTTTTTTTTTAAACAGGGTTGTTTTGATCACCCCCCCCCCCCAACACACACACCTACAAACACCCGGGCCACGCCGGGTATCTCTCCACTAGTCTATAATATAAATCTCACCTGTCTGTTTAAATGTATGTATGTATGTATGTATGTATGTATGTATGTATGTTTACACTTTCGACAGAAACGACGCATTTTCACGGAATCGGTATGATTTTGAGCCCGCCCCTTTCAGACAACAAATTTCGAAAAATTGGCCAAAAACATTATTTCCTTCACCCTCAACTAGGCAGTTTTCTACAAGGAGGGGGGCGCTTTTTTCGTCGATATTTTCGAAAGTCATCGCCTCTTTTCGATTGTCTAGCCTTAATCTAAACCTGCATCACTCTGGTTTGGCGATGGGCGCAACAGCTAACGCATCAGGGTTTTTTTTGTGTGTGTGTTTGTTTTTTCATGTTCTTTCCCTCCTTTGCAGTACGGGTTCGAGCCTCCCTGCCTACTACCACTTTTTTTTTTGTCAAAATACAACTCCAAACCCTCGGGCAAAACCGGGCACCCAGGCTAGTTTCTTTTAAAGCACGGGCCTCACTCTTCTCTTATTATTTCTTTACAACTCACAGAAATCCTTTACAGCATAATCCGGCTAGGGATTTTTTTATCCTCGGCCCCCAATATCAACCACTCCCGTAATAATCCGGTCCCTGTTGATTTTACGGTGGGAGTTTAGTTTCTGTGCAGTTCTAGGAGGTCGACCCTCCCAGGCTTTGTCTTCTCTCTTTGAGAAGGGCTAAGTTTATTGCTAATCGCCTAAAGCGCCCTTACCGAGGAATGCTTATGGGGTTGCCCAGACAATTTTTGTAGGTCAGATTGCCCTTCCTCGGGGGACGCCGACTTCTCAATCCAATTTTCCGACCCTGGTATCATAGTTCTTGTAGTAGGAGAGAACTAAATACCTCCTTACAGCATAGAATAGATCTTGCCGGCAGTCTGGAACCGGTTGCGAACTCGGCATGAAGAATATCGGCACTTGTGCAAAAGTAGATTTTTTTGTTTTTAGTTGGGACATTTGGAGAGTGCATAGCAGGGGCAGATAAATGCAATTTCAAGATCGATTTAAAAATCGACTTTTTTATAACAAAGCCAGAATTCTGAAATATTGGAATGCATATCTTTTTTTTTGTTGTTGTTGAGAAAATTTTATTTTAAAGAAATATAAGAAACTTATAACACAATTATTTTTTTTTCAACAAAAGACATTTTTATAAGTTTTTAATAAAACATTAGCATATACTTTTCGTTACACATTTATTAAATTAAAATAAATATAAGAAACTTATAACACTAAATAGTTTGTTTTATTTTTTTAAAATAAAATAGACATTTAAAAAAAAAAATGTTTATATAAAATGTGTAACAAAAACTTTACGTTCATGTTCTATTAAAAATAAAAAAAGTCTCTATTTTGTTTTAAAAAAATGTGTTCTTAAAAGTTTCCTTTTTTTCGATTCGGTCTTGAAATTGCATTTGCTTGCCCTTGCCATGCAATCTACAAATGTCCCAACTGAAAACCGAAAAAGCTATACCGTGAACAAGTGCCAGATTATCATATAAGATCCTCTCGTCGTCCATTCGCCTGAAATCGACACGCCATCTGAGTTGGGTGAGCATATATATATACATATATACATACATCTTATAAGTAAGATGATTGATAATTTATAATTAAAATTAAAAATCGGTTTCATAAGGAAGAAAAAACAAAATCAATAAATTGTACGATCGTTTCGGAAACGATGTTTTTATTGAGATAGAAAATAAGTGTTGGACAATAATTTTATCATATAGTTTTTTGAAAAAGTCTCCTCATCAGCAAAAATATTGGGTGGGTTTTTTTTTCAAGACACCAAAAATAAAACTAGCATTTTTTTTAAGTAAGGCAGATGTATCTTTTAATGGTTCGCCTTCTAAAAGTCGTAAGTATCATCGTCAATGCATTCATTGAGATCATAAACGTAGGTTATGAATCAAACCGATTTAAAATTTTAGTTATAAATTATCAATCATCTTAGTTAATATTAAAATAGCTCTAGGACATATATGCCCATCGAGCTTATTATATATCTATATTACAACGAGCATTTACTGATACATTAAAATATACTCTGCTCTTTAGATTCTTGTTCTAATCCCTTGAGGTCACTATTTTTGAGAGGTGAAGCAATGAATTTAACGAAGTTCATACAAAAGTGCTCAATAGTAGAGCAAGATATACTTTTTATTTATTTTACACAAGCATTTATATGTCGCTACACATTCATGGGCATGTTTCCGTCAGTCAGTTACTAATAACTAGAGACCTTTTCAGGCAATACTGCTTATACAAAGGGGGAGTTCGTAATGACGATCTGCTTTGAACGTTTTTCAATATTCATATGAAAAATAGATAAAAAAGTATATATATATATATATATATATATATATATATATATATATATATATATGGATCAATTTGGAGTCTATTTCTTAAATGGTAGTCACCACCTATCCAGGCCTGAAGGCCACTCGAGAATAATGGTTAATGAATGCAAGATGTTCACTGGGATAACAACGTAGTGATCGGTAGTGATTGAAATCGAGTAGAATTTGATTATTTATGTGGTAGTTAGCTGGAAGTAGCCCCACGGTTTAGAGTTCCACAAGCGGTAAGTTCTATGAAAGAAACTATGTTCACGGAATTTGCACTTAGATTTACGCACAGCTAGAGATAAGGGGAAATTGTTGATAGTGGGTGTAGCTAGACGAGTGTTCGTTGTTCAACGCATGGCAGCGTGTAAAACAGGCATTAAACCGATGATGACGTTAACGATGATGATGACGATGACGATGATGATGATGGTGGTGGTGAGAGGAAGGTGTCATTATTTTTCCCCGTGTTTGGTTTTGTTTTGCTCAGGTGTTTAGCGCGCACTCACCAGGCCCATCCACCTGTTTCTATCTGATTCTAAGTACATCTTCGAGTAGTGTTTACACCAAGAGATCCCCAGGTACTTTTTTCTCTCCACTTCTTTTTAACCTTATCTTCGAAGCACTTTACGAGAGAGCCGTGAATAAACTACGAATCAAATCACCATCGTTCATCTCAATTCCCCAACTCCACCCCCCACCCCGCATCATCCAGCAAATCGTTCGGCAAATATTTACACACTTAAATTACGTTTCGCGGAAGATGAAAGCCGCGCGTGTGGAGGGGGGGGGGGGAGGGGATTGGGCTTACACAGAAATGTTTACACATCTCGAAAGCGTAGACTTGTCTCCTAAGCATTATTTCACAATAGCATAGATGTGTTTATTCTTATAGATAATTCTGAAGTAATGAAATTGTATACCATCTCTCAACGAACAATTGCTTACGACTTACTTCAAAATGACGCACGCGCACGCGCATACATATAAATTATATCAATTTTAAAATAATTATGGGTTTGTATTACTCTACACAGATTCGAAACAGTTGTAAAAAAAAAAAATCCCAAATATATAACAAATAAATGATATCAAAGACAAGTTACTTTTCTACCTAACTGGATATGTTTTTTTTTTGCGTTTTTATTTAATGTAACATGTTTATTCAACTCGAAAAGCATACAGTGTTTACCGATGTATCGGAAAATTTAAAATGGCGCCCGACTCTCTCTTTGACACGGTAAGTTTGGGAAAAGGAGTTAAAAAATAAACTAGATAAAATACTGTTAAAAACCCACCGAATATATGTCAGTCTATGTCACGGTAACATATATTGAGCCAGTTTCTAACAGTATTTTGTCTCGTTTTTTTTTTTTAATTTTTAACTCCTTTTCCCAAACTTACCGTGTCAACGAGAGAGAGTCGGGCGCCATTTTTAATTTTCCAATACACCGGTAAACACTGTTTTTCGAGCTAAATAAACATGTTACATAAAAACACTAAACACATATCCAGTTAGGTAGAAAAGTAACTTATCTTGCTTTTGATAACAGTTATTTGTTATATATTTGTTTTTTGACAACTATTCCAAATCTATGTGTACAGTAATACAAACCCATATATAAGGTCATTCCATAATTTTTCTCCAAATTTTTACCTTTGTTTTTAAATTGAATGAAACTTAAAAAGTATTGTGTATATTGCGTCATTTCTTTTTTTTTTTTTTCATTTTTATGTTTAGATGCATTTTATCTGTTACATTTTTTTTTTACAGAAGATAAAATTTAACTTTACTTGATTACAACCCTACTAACATGGAAGTGCCTAAGAATAATTAAAGGCATATAATGCTTTATGAGTTCAAGAAAGGAAACTCAGAAGCCAAAGCGGCCAGAAATATTCATTCAGTTTATGGAAAAGAATGTGTGAATGAAAGAACTTGCAGAAGATGGTTTGCGAAATTCAGAAGTGAAGATTTCACTCTTAAAGATGAAGATCGAACCGGACGTCCAGTTAGGTTTGATAAGTTTTTTGAAACAGCTCTTGAAGGAAATGCTGCTTTTTCAGTTGAGGAATTGACAATAAAACTGAGTTCAAACCATACAACTGTTCATCGTCATTTCAACAACTTGGAAAAGTTCCTAAACTTTAAAAATGGTAGCCTCATGAATTGTCAGAAAACAATCTCAAATCCTGAATAAACATCTGCTCTGCTCTCCATGCTCGCCAACTTGTCACCTTTTTTGAATAGACTTGTGAATGGGGACGAAAAATGGGCGTTTTATCGACATGTTAAGCATCGTAGACAATGGTTTGGTAAAGGGGAAAGACCTCAGCCACAGCCGAAAAGAGAACTTCATGGAAATAAAGTTCTTCTTTCAATATGGTGGGATTGCCAAGGTATAATTCACTTTGAATTGTTACCAACTAATGCAACAATTAATGCTCAAATCTACTGTCAACAATTAGAGCATTTGAACTAAGCTTTGCAGGAAAAAGACCTACTCTAGTGAATCAAAAAGGAATGATGTTTCATCAAGACAATGCACGACTCCAAACAGCAAGAATCACCTCACAAAAGATCGAAGAACTTGGTTGGGAGAAAATTTCTCATCCACCCTATTCTCCTGACCTTGCTCCTTTAGACTACCATTTGTTTCGTAGTTTACAAAATCATTTAGAATGAAGAGCTTTTGTAACGCAGGAAGATGTTGTAACTGACATTTGTGAGTTCTTCGAATCAAAGTCAAAAGGATTTTACCGTGATCGAATTAATAAGCGTTTTAATAGATGGAAGGAAGTCCTAGATAATCAGGGAAAGTGAAAGTATATTGATGATTAAAACTTTAATAAAATGTAATATTTCGTTACTTCTTTTCTTTATTCATCAATTCGGACAGAACTTATGGGATGACCTGATTATATATATATATATATATATATATATATATATATATATATATATATATATATAGGGTGATCAAAAAAAAAACAGAGGGCATTCAATTGTTTTTCTGAGCATTTTAAAGTCAACGGAGAAAAAAAGGCCAAAGACCCTAATGTTTTGATGTGATGTTTTGAATATAATAAACTAGTTATGACCAAAGTTTCATTTCATTCGGACAAAACACTAAGAAACGGGGCCTAATTAGAGTTGAGCCCGTTTTTTGAGGGGGTCACCCGATATATATATATATATATATATATATATATATATATACACACACACTATATATATATATATATATATATATATATATATACACACACACGTATTATGTAGTTCTTTACTACGCGAAACAATTGTCAAGAGTTACATTTAATTGTATTTTTTTATTGAAATTCAACAAGTAAAAGTATGAAAGAAGACTTAGTCATCCCTAGTTATCGGAATTTAAAATAGCATTCTTTATGTATATGCGCTCTATTGTTAAATATAAACATTTATCGCGCTCTTATTATATATATATATATATCTATATATCTATATATATATTATATATATATATATATATATATATATAGCAAAAATGGTAATTAGTAAAAACCTGAAGAGAGTGTTCAATACTATTGCAGAGCAAATATGCGTTTTATTATTTTTTTATTACCGTTTCATCTGTTTAGTTACACATGTTTCGGTTGCCAGGCTATATCTACGATCCAGCAGCCTCGTCAGACCTTACAGAAATGGCTATTGGCAAATAATAATAACCATTTCTGTAAGGTCTGACGAGGCTGCTGGATCGTAGATATATCCTGGCAACCGAAACATGTGTAACTAAACAGATAAAACGGTAATAAAAAATAAAACGTATATATATATGTGTGTGTGTGTTCAATTTTAAATAAACAAATTACATGTTTCCGTAAAATAATGACCTTAATCGGGTAACATTAACTTCCAATTTCATGGAGACATGCTCTTAAAAAAAGATTTTGCAATATATAGACATATACATGCATAATATAGACATATACATGCATAATATATATATATATATATATATATATATATATATATATATATATATATTAGGAAGCTTAGGAAGATTTCTCTCATGATTTCAGTAATCATAAAAAAAATTACCGGATTCATGACAGTAAAACTGACCAAATATACCTAGTGAATATACCCGATGAACCAAGTGCAAGATTGTTCCAAATAATTGGACTAAAATAGCGATTGGAATTTTAAAAATATTTCTCAGTTGAGATAGTGGGTGAATGATTGGAATCCAGTAGGATGCCCCATCTATAGTAAAAACAAAATATGAAAATTGAGAGAGAGAGCACGGCTGACATGACATGTTAGAAAAAAAAAAAAAACATTCCAAAAACGATGTCTTGAAAGGAACTACTCTTTGAAAAACCAAACAATGGGCTTTATCTTTGCCTCTCCTCTTCTCTGGAAGTGTCGAAAGAAACATACCACAGGTGCAGCACCTGTAAGGCTGTCGTCAGTGCAAGCAGCGAGTGTTTGCTGGTGATTGTTCAACACCGGGACAGGTGCTTAGCTCAGAGACGTCTTCATGACATCAATAGGAACAATAGCAGTTGACGGCCACAGAGACAGTCGATCAGGATCCCACTCGTTGGCCAATGTGTGTGTTCCGCCCGAATTTAAGAAGTCTGCCCTACAAAAGGTTGTATTCAAAGACGCTGACAAAAACATCCACTACAGACAAATTAGTGCCTACCTTGCTGGCAATGGGCGACAATGACAAACACCAGTCACACTAGTGCAGTGCGAACGACACGGGCCGTGTCGTTGTTGGTAATGTACCCAAATCACTAATTACATGAGAGTTCTTATTTCTTTTCGTTTAAACAAACGAGCGTATTTCTCAGATGGCATTGTCAGCTGAATCGTTAGAAAGATGGTCATGAGGATCGAGGAGAGGCAAAATACACGAACAGAAACACAAAAATAAAACGGGTTTTTATTTTTTTAATGAAATGACAATCTGGCCTCCCTTATAATCAGGGTAGCAAAATAAGAACGCAAAGTTTAAAAATCAGGTATGAGAGGTTAAAGTTCTGAATAAATAGCATCAGATGATGAAGACACACGCATATATATATAATATATATATATATATATATATATATATATATATATATATATATATATATATATAAGGTGTGTACTCATGTCCAGGTAACCTACATCTTAAATTTTAAGTGTTTAGACCCAAAATTAGCGGAGGAGTTTGGTAGAGTCTGCCACGGTCAACTCTTTCAACTTTAACCTCTTGGCAGCCACATTTTCGGCCAAGAACTGATTGAAACGCTTACTGTATGTCTGAATATTCTTTATGTAAAATTTCAAATGTTTAGACCCAAAATTGGCTGAATAGTTTGCTAGAAGCTGCAAATACCCCTTATGTCAACTCTCGAGTCCGTAGACTGAAAATTGACAGAATAGTTTGGTAGGGAAATGTACACACACACACACACAAATTATATATATATATATATATATATATATATATATATATATATATATGCATTAGAGATTGCCGCCAACACCTTTCTTCATTCGAGAGGATACATCTTTTCTTTGGACGTGGGGATGGTCTATGCACATCACATTTTAGTAAGCTTTCTTTTCTTTTCTTTTTCTTTTTTTTTCGACTTTTCTATATTTCCTTCTTTCTTACTTACTTCGGGTTTATTTCAGCATTTTAATTTCGTCCGTCTGGTGCAATTTGTAATATGTTTGCCTCTAATGTGTTGTTTGATGGCACTATGTACAATATCTCCCACTAATACAATGAAACACGTGTAAGACATTTTATGTAAAAAATATATATATATATACAGAGACATTCGCTTATGAGTAAAATAATTCATTTTAAAATAAAAAATAAAAATAAAAATCATGATTATGTTTTTGTTTTTAGTTAGAATGTAACTCAATCCCAGATTTATATATATTTCATAGCAAGTGCTCGCCTGAGTTTCAATCTATGGTCCCCGTCCCTGCCAAACTTTCACAATAAGCACTTAGGTCAACATAGATAAGAATATTCCAGAAAAATATGAACGATGCTTTAATAGTCCAAAGTAAAAATAAATAATTTATGATCAGCAGGACCTGTGGAAATTCCACAACGCACACATTCATATGTAATGTATTGATGTAGGCATTCTGTAGATGCTTAGCGTAAATGGAGACATCCTGATATTATTGTAGCTCTTTTGTTAAAACAGCAAAAGTATTTATCCAAGCTAGCAGGGACGCTCGGCATAGTCCGGTTGTAAAGTACACATAAATATGATATTTTAATTTATGCAAAGATTGTATTTTATTATTATAGAGTCAATTTTATTTATTATTATAGAGTCAATTTTATTTATTATTATAGAGTCGATTTTATTTATTATTATAGAGTCGATTTTGTATCAATTCTTAAATATTATAAATTTGTGATTTCAAAAATAAAAAAATATATCCATATGACTTAGGTGCATCCGCTTGAATAGGAGCTGAAACCAAAACGTGTGAAAAAAATATATGCATATATTTAACTGGAGTTCCTTTAGCTATGATCGAAACCAAAACTTATGAAGAATTTTTGATAAAATTATTTATTAAAAAAAAAAATAATAGATTATTGGAGTTCCATCTATAATATAAATCTCACCTATCTGTTTAAATGTTTGTATGTATGTTTGTATGTCTGCCTAAAACTTTCGACAGACGCAACAGATTTCAACAAGATTGGCATCGTTTCGAAGCTTGACCCTTCGGACGACAAATATCGAAAAATTGGCTAAAAACATTAGTTTCATCACCCTCAACTGGGTACTTTTCACCAAGTAGGGGTCGCTTTTTTCATGGATATTTTCGAAAGTCATCCCCTCGTTTCGATTGACTAGCCTAATTTAAATCTTCACCATTTCCGGTTTGGCGATGGACGCAACAGCAAAGACCTCACTTTTTTTTTTTCCAGTTCTTTTCCTCCTTCGCGGTGCGGGTTCGAGCCTGCCTGTCTACTACCACATTTTTTTGTTCTTCCTTTGCTCAACACACACCTCCAAACACCCGGGCAACACCGGGCATCCAAGCTGAAACCGAAATCAAAACTTATGAAGAATTCTCGGTAAAATTATTTATTACAAAAAAATAGACGCCCATAACAATTAAATGACAGTCACTCGGATGTAAGCATGACACACAAAATAAATAACATACATGCTATCCTATTATTATATATAGATTATATTTTCAACTAATAACAATATGCATAAAATAAATGTCTCTTCTACAATCTGAGAAAAACTTTTGCATCAGGCAGATATATACAAAAAAAAAAAATCAAGATATGATAATTTGGACTAGTGGTGGGACGATTAATCGGAATCGTTAATCGTAAGAATCGTGTATTTTGGGGGGAATCGGAATCGCATCGTTAAAAATACCTTAGATTTACGATTCTTTCATTACGATTCTCTTATATTTTATAGTTGAACTGTTTGTTTGAAGTGAGATTAATGCTGTCAAACATTTATGATAAAAACGTCATAGAACCTTTCATAACATATTTAATATGATATACAAGAATTTTGTTAACTACTTTAAAGGTAATCTTAATTTAGCTTTATGAGTTTCCTTATTCTGTCACATACATAGGCGCTGTCTGTCTGTTTCGAAACTTCGAGGCCCATGATTAGTTATCTGTTTGCATTGTTGCGAAACTTTAGGGACCGCGAGGTAACATTGTTTTTATTTATGAGCGAAGTTTATGTATAAAACAGCCTAACTAAATCAAGTCCATGAAAAGGTTGATGAATACTTAACCCTTAGAGTAAATCATGTTAAAAAAGAGGTGGAGGGGGGGGGCTTATCTTTTGGCAATTTTTTTTTTTTTTTTGACCGAGTAAATGAATGAAAAATCTCATTAGTAAATGCAAAAATGTCTTGTCAACCTTTATAAATTTAAAGAATAAAAAAAAGCCAGGGGGGGCGCAATTTCGAAAGTTTAATAAATGACTTATTTAACAATAGCAATAAACAATTAGCAAAAATTTACTTTTTTATATAGAAATAAAAAGGTAAATTAAGACATTAAATAAGAATAAACACTAAAGGACGATACGTATATAATTATATAATAAAAAAAACATACAGAAATAAACTAACTTATTTAGATTAAAAAAAATAACATTATTATTGTTAAAAATATTTTTTAAAAAGTCAAATAAATAGATAGGAATAATTTCAGTTGATTGAATATAAAAGGCTAAAAATTTAATCAAAGATTTAGTTATTTTTAAATTTCATTTAGAAATAGGAATATTCTAGAAAGTGGAATAAAAATCAGTTAGCGATTGAAGCATGTTAAATTCTATAGAGTTATTGAAGATAAAAAGAAAATAAAACAAAAAAATGAATATCGAAAGATAAACAAAACATATTATTCCCCTTGAAATATGATGTTATTGTATTTTTGTTGAATTAATCATGACTTACTTCTTTTTTTTATATTTTTTAATATATGAAATAACTCCTCAAGTTGATTGTTATTAATTTCATGGTGCATGTTTAATTCATGGTTAAAATATTTGTTTTGACTTTTATCTCCAACTAGCGGGGGGTACCCGGCGATGCCAGGGTGTTTTTAAGTGCGTGTGGTTTTGGGTAAATCAAACTAAACTAAAATAAAAAGAAAAACGTTTTGGTAGGGGAGTATGAGGATCGAACCCGAACCCTTGAGGCAAAGTTGGAAATGAAAGTGTGAAAAAAAAAAAAACATGCGACGTTAACCATTGGGCCACTGCGGCATACAAGAGACACGTTTGAATTTATTTAACTATTAAAAACAGGTGTCCGCCATAAAAGTTAACTCTGCAGCTTTGATTTGATCTAATTAAGAAGGTCAAATAGAAGTCACGCAGTTAACTTTTGCTGTGAGGCAGCGTTTGGGTTTGTTTACCCAAATTTGACTTTTTTCCCCCCAACAGATGTTAGGAAGAGGGAAACCAGCTTCCAATTGTCCAGATTGAATAGCAATTGTCTGATATACAACATTGATCAAAAAGCTGATTGCTTCTGGATGTTTTCCAGCATGATGCCGAGAACACCTCCGTTTGAATTAGTTTCGCTTTTTATACGAAAAAGCCGAATCAACACGTGAGAAGCCAAAATAGCAATAATTTTGTAAAAGTCGATGTAAATAAATCTAGACGCTACGCGCTTTCCCAAATCCTAGATATTATTATCTAGGGCCTATATAAACACTTCTAAGTGATCATAACCCCCCCTTCCCAGGACCGTGTGCAAGATCGAACCCAAAGCCCTGAGGCGAAGTTTGAAAATAAAATCGGCCAGCCAGAATGAGTTAGTGAAAGATGTTTGAATTTATTTAAGTAAGAACCAAATTGACAGGTGCGTGCCTGGAAGTTGAGCGTTACGACGACGACGACAATGTAGGTTTGTTTGTTATAAGCGAAGTAAAAAAAGAAAACAATGTTTTAATTAAGCGAGGGGGGGGGGTAATCAATGTAATGTGTGGTCGGGAGTGGATAAGCGAAGTAAAAAAAAAAACAGAAAAAAACGAACTTTACATGAAAAACTGGTTCAATATTTAAATTTTAAAAAAATCGAAAAAAAAAAAAAGAAGTCATCTCACACCACGATTCGAACCCAAAACGTTTAGATAATGAACCAACACGCTAATCAACTGACCTAACGCGATGTACCTGAAATTTGTTCAGTTTTTCAACTATTTAAAGTAAATCAGGTACTGACGTCATCTGGCGCATGTGTAGAACCGCTCGTTATCACGAGAAGACTGTTTTTATTGACCCCCCCTGTCGATAATTATCAATTTCGGAGTGAAAAAAATGAACGTTTTTGGACAATTTTTCAATATTTTTCGAGCGAAGGATGGAGATTCGATATGATACCGAGTTTGTGAATTTTCGTCATGTTTGTCGAAAGTCTTTAGAAGACACAAACATACACACATTTTCGCTTTTATAGATGAAAGAAATTTTACGTAAAAATCAAATCATTTTTGAAATTCCCTTAATTGTATTTCCACTTTTTCACTGTACTAAATTATTTTTTTGCTACACAAAAACTTTCGATTATATAATGGTATATTTCAAAACAACAATTCCACAGGAATTGGAATCGTACTTGGCATCGGAATCGTTAATCAACATTTTCCTGGAATCAGAAAAAATTTAGGAATCGTCCCAACACTACTTTGGACTAATGATTATCTCTGTTCTTATTGGCCACAAGTTTTGGCGTGGGTAAATAATCTGATCCATCATTCGACTGCTTTGCTTGGTTGCATAAGGTCTGCATTAAGTTACAACCCACTTTCTGTTTTGTCGGCTAAACTGGACGTGCAGTTTGGAATGCTTTTGCAAAATATGCCTACGTTCCTCTTCTAATGTTTCATTCCTCCCCCTAAAAAAAAAAGAATTCGGCTGTTCTATTTTTCCCTGGCAGTGATTCTATTCTGAAATCGGTTTTCAATAAGTATTGAACGACTTTCGGGGGTTTCGTAAAAGCAATCAGAGATAATTCTACAGGAATTTTATGTAAAAGTAATTATTTCCACGATGAGAATCGGTTTTGCCTTAAAAATCTGTTCTCTTTCATCCCAAGTAATCGGTATTTCATCACCGGGTGTATTAAGACCAGAAAGACGTTAACATATTTTGTTTCGGATAATATTTATTTCTTTATGAGTGGGAGTATATCTTTAAGGCATTTATGGCTATTAGCTCAATTTAGATTGGAAATATTACTGTATACTAAAAGATGTACACGGCGTTGCCCGACAATTCCTTTTAAACAAGTGAAGCATGCATGGTCCCCCATGATTGCACAGGCATAACGAGGCATAAAAAAATGACAAAGTTCAGTATTTGCCGCCACCTCCACCTCATTTAGCTCCTAAAGTCCCCAGGAGACGTCAAATCCTGCTGGAAATGAACAAATGGTGCGGTTTTAGGCCTGAACATATATAAATTTGAGTTCTGCACCA
Organism: Euprymna scolopes; assembly: GCF_053919585.1. Taxonomy (NCBI): domain Eukaryota; kingdom Metazoa; phylum Mollusca; class Cephalopoda; order Sepiida; family Sepiolidae; genus Euprymna; species Euprymna scolopes. The sequence goes on along the minus strand of NC_136514.1, from coordinate 51,864,985 downwards.
TGCAAAAAAAAGAAATGATTAAGTCCATCATTTGCTCTCTCCCCCCCCCCATATTTAGCCCCAAAAGTCCCCAAGGCCTTAACATATCTAAATTTGATTTCAGCACCATGCAAAACTGCTAAATAGACATACACAGAAAATGTTGGACAAATATGGTAAAATAGTCCCACAAATAGAGTGCTTTTATTAGCCCTAAAAGATCCCCTAGGGCACACCCAAGAGTTATCGCGAAGTATAGACAAACAAAATTATATAGAAATCAGTTAGTTACAACTTTTCAGAAAGTTTTATAAAAATCCAAGGCATCAAATTTTTTTTAATAAGCACAAAAATGTCGATTTTAGCCATTTTAACCCAAAAGGCACCTCTAGGGGATCAACTGGAGTTCCCCAGAAAATTCGGTCTGTTACTTTTTTTACTCATATCATGTTTAATGTTTGTGCAAAATTTCAAAAAATTCCAAGGCGTAGTTATTGAAAAAAGTGCAGACAGACAAATGGACGAACGGACAAGGGTGAATTTACAGGTCCACCCTACTTTTGTCGAGGGACCAAAAATGGTGTAAAAACGCAAAGAAACTGAGACATGTGCATGCGAGTATTATGTTTTTTTTTCTAAACTGTTCGCATCATGTAAGTAAAAAATAAAATACTTGAGCTGAGATTGAAACCAAAACGTAAAGACAGTGGGTCAAGTACAATAACCATTAGCCCAACTGAACACGATCTCCAAAGGGCGTTTTTTTTTTACACAGGCATCACCACATTCTCAAGGCCAAGAGGCCACTCGAGGATAAAGGTTAAAGAGTGTACAGTAGAAATTGGACAACATAGTAATCATTATTAATAGAAATTCGGTACATTTGTTAACTTATATGGAACGGCTCATCAAGAACTTGTTTACGTTAGACTTGAAGACAACCATATTGTAGTCAGCTAGAAAGCAGGAAAACGGAAGACAATTCCACAGGTGTGCAGTTCTAAGAAAGCTTTGTTCATCGAATCTACGTTTATGTTTAGGCACAGATAAAGAGTGGGGGGAATTATTGATAGTGTTTTCAGCTAGACGAGTATTTCTTGTGAAAGTTTGGGGAGGGGGGACCATAGACTGAAGCTCAGTTGAACACTTTCCATAAAAATAACGATACATCAGAGAAAACTCGCAACATCTCTTCTGTGAGATAGAGGTTGCAGGGAAGAGAAAAGGACATATTCTTAACATAACCCGAACAATTAGTGTGTGCGCAGCAGTCGTGAAACAGTAAACAGAGAAAACTCTGACGCCCTCCACATAACATTTTTTCAATTTTTACCATTTAGCAGACTTTTCACTGGATGAAAACAGATTAGAAAAGTTTCCACATGTCTTAATAGCCTATATAACAAATTTCAAGTCTGTAGATCAAAAATTCATTGAGTATATAGAATGAGAAATGTCCTCATGCACATATTCTCATTTTTATAGATATATAGATAATGTTTACCGGATAATGTAAAACCATTGTCTTTTCTTTGTTTAGTTGGGCCTAAATAGCACTTAAGCTGACATTCAAATTTTGATTATGTCAATTTGTTATTGTTATACCATAATTAATTCCATAATTGGTTCATCTCCCTTAAAAATAAACACCTCCTTAACTTCATAACCTTTGACATCTGAAATTATTATCAATCAATTTCTCCGATCCTTTTAAATAAGGCTCTAATCTTTGCTAAAAGAAATTCTGACTTAACTAATTTAGAAATTAAATTAATTCTCCTAGTGAGAAAGTCCCTTATACAATTTAACAATAAGTTTTGGACTAGAAAGGACACCCCTGATAATTTTGACATCTTGATGGGTGCTTCTGACTCTGCAGAAGTTACCGATTTAGTGGGACTCTTCTTACTGAAAGAACTTGAATACCACTTTAAACATATCCAAGGGGGCCTTTATAGAGATGATGCCCTTTTTACTACAACAGCCAGGCCAAGAGAGTACAACAAAACAATTAAAAAATTACATAACTTCTTTAATAACTTTGGCCTTTTTATAATTATCGAACCAAACAAAAAAACTTCAAATTTTCTAGATGTTACACTTAATCTTAACACCGAAACTCATAGCCCCTATCATAAACCCAACCTTACACTTTTATACACCCATAAATCTCCTAACCACCCCAACTCAATTATAAAAATCTATAGTACCATCCGTCTCTAGAAGAATTTTTGCTCTTTCTACTTATAAAAAAAACTTTTAATCAAAATGCTACTTTCTTCAATACTGCCTTAAGGAACTCCGGACACAAGGAAAAGATTAAATACAACAATTATGCTCCTCCTGTTGGCCGCCTTAAATCTGTAATTACACACAATATGACTCGCAAGAAACCAGTTCAAATAATGAGATCTGCTACTATCAATAACAATGAACCAGTCTACATATATAATCCAAACCAAAATACTAATCGTAATACCTCTAACCCACCCAGTCGCATCAGGAGAAAGAAAAATATTTGGTTTAATCCTCCATTTAGCGTAAATGTGAAAACTAATATACCTAAGGAATTCTTCAACATTGTACAAAACTCTTTCAAATACGCACACAGATATAGTTCTATTTTCAATAAAAACTCAATCAGGATTTCTTATTCAGCAATGCCTAATTTAGCACAAAGAATCTTAACATCTAATAACAAAAAAAAATAAATCAACCCAAAAAATCCCTCTCGCAATTAAACCAGAAACTAACTATAATTGTAATAACAAACATCTTTGCCCACTCAATAATGATTGCATCCATAAAGATGTTATATATTCTTGCACTATTACTGAGCTCCCATGCAATCCTCCCATAACAGACACTAATATTTTGTCTTCAAGTTATCCTTCTTCCAATCCTCCATCTGATATAGTTACTAATCCAATATACCACTCGAGCAGCCCCTCCATCTACAATCATACAACTAGCAATAATAATAACAATAATAATAACCACTTCAATTAAAAACTTAACTCTAACAATACCCCCTTCTCAATCAAATGGACTATCATAACAAAAAGTTAAGTCTTCTACTCCACGCTATAAGTCATGTCACCTCTGCACAACCGAAGCTATAACTATAATTACTTCCCCTCAAAGTAACAATATAATAAATTCTAAAAACGAACTGATCTCTTTCTGTAAACATAAGTCCAAATTTAATTATGGTAATTTTGAAATTACATAGTTATTACTTTAACCTTTCAGATATATATAATTTTTCTTTAACATTATCGTTTTTTTCTACATACTTTCTTAATACTTTATAACTTAATAATCCTCTATTTTAATTCTTTATTTCTTCTTTGCTTGGCCGGTTTTTTATCTACAATTTCCGTTTTAGTCTTTAAATATTCCTATCTATCAAATGTATCAATCTACCTACACACTCATATCCTGTATGTATATTTACTTATATTTTACTATATGCATTTACTTACATACTTACTTTATCCTGAATTTGCAGATACCGGCCATCCTCTCCCCTAAAATATTTTTTTTATTTTTTTTTATTTTATATTTTATTGTTTCATTTATTAATTAATTAATTTATTTTTTCCATTTAGTGTCTTTTAATAACTCTTGCTGACATTTTCTTAAGTAATAACCTGTACATTTCAGTTGACCTCTTTTTTTGCCCTATATTTTTCGCGCTTTTTAACATCATCTTGTCTGGGTCATTTTGACATTTGCTTTTCTTCTTCACTGATTTTTCTTAATTACACTGTCTCAGCAGCCGTGTTAAACGCATGTTATTTTTCTTTTATCAATAGTATTGGAATTTTTTCCCCCTTTTCTTTGTACATATTTGAATTATTCCACGGATTTCGGCCTTTTTGGATCATTTTAGACGGTCTTCCAATTACGTGATTTCCTTGGATTTTACTTGTGCGAATGGAAATTTAATTAGCTTTCTTGGATTTACATTTTTTGGATTTTACCGTCATTGGATACTTTACCTTTCACCAGACTATCCATTCATGTGAAATCACCTTTTTCTTCACCATATTCCCTCTACTTCACTTTTTGTTATCAAGTAAGATCTTTGACTTACTTGCAGTTTAATCAAATACTTTTGTATGCAAAATCCGATCCTGCATTTTCCTAATTTCTACCCTCTGATGAGAAGGAAAGTATTTTTTCGAAACTCCGCAGATTAAGGACTATCCACTTATTAAATCTGAAAAGGAAACACTTAATGTTTTTGCTCTTTATATATATATATATATATATATATATATATAATACATAGATGCATACATATAGATACACACATACATATATATATACACACATGCATACACACACACATAAATACATATACACACATGCATACACACACACATAATATATATATACACACATGCATACACACACACATAAATACATATACACACATGCATACACACACACATAAATACATATACACATATGCATACACACACACATAAATACATATACACACATGCATACACACACACATAAATACATATACACACATGCATACACACACACATAAATACATATACACACATGCATACACACACACATAAATACATATACACACATGCATACACACACACATAAATACATATACACATATATATATATATACCTAATACATAGATGCATACGTATAGATACACACACATACATATATATATACACACATGCATACACACACATAAATACATATACACACATGCATACACACACACATAAATACATATACACACATGCATACACACACATAAATACATATACACACACATATATATATATATATATATATATATACATACATAGATACACACAACATACATATACACACTATTTCCATGGCAGGTGTTCGTCTGAGCTCCAATCCCTCGTCCCCCCCCCTCGCTAATCTTTCACGAGAAACACTCGTCTGGCTGAAACTTCTGTCAACAATTTTCCCCATTCTTTATCTGTGCCTAAATCCAAACGTACATTCCATGAGCAAAGCTTCTTTCTTAGAACTGTACGCCAGTGGAACTCTCTGCCACTTGCCTGTTTCCCACCTGACTACAACTTGGACATCTTCCAAGTCCAGCATAAACAAACTCCTGACAAACCGCTCCCTTAAGTAAGACACTCTATCAAAACCCCCAATACTAATGATTACTACAATACTATCTCATTGATTACTGTACACGCAATAACCCTTATCCATGAGTGGCCTTCGGGCCTTGATAAGTGGTGACCTCCATGTAAAAAAAAAAAAAAAAAAAACATGCATACACACACACACACACACACATATATGTATATACACGCATGCATATACACACACACACACACACGACGAGATCGGCAGGATACTTTCATTATCATATCTATTGAAACAACTTGTAATGATTTAAGTAAAAATCCCCGAGGTTAAAATAATAAAAACATATACACCTACATATATATACATATGCACATACACATATATGTATATATAAATATGTACACACATATATGTATATATGCATATATATATGTACATATATATATATGTGCATATATATATATGTGCATATATATATATATGTGCATATATATATATGTGTGTGCATATATATATATATATATGTGCATATATATATGTGCATATATATATATATATGTGCATATATATATATATGTGCATATATATATAATATTTTTCAAATAAATATTAACAATTGCACAGTTTACTTTATTTATACACACAGCTAACTTTAAATATGCACATTAAAAAGGAACAAATCGGCGTGGATACATATCTATGTGTAATCTGATTCATTTGAAGCTCATCAAATAATTTTAATATTTTGTTCATGTAAACAAATAAAAAAAAAACGAGAAAGACAAAGAAAAAGAATGTCTTAAAAATATCAGCAGATTATAAAATGAAATACATTTTTGTTTGGGAAAAGAAAACAACAAACAAACAAACAAACAAACGAATGAATGCACCTTACATTTCGAGAGACGACTTGGGAGAACGCAGCAGCAGGTTGCAGACAGCAAACCACCCTCCCTCCCCAAAGCCGCCTTCACGAAACTATGATGAAGGTGCACGCAAAAAAAAAAAAAAGCAGAAAGAATTAAAACGACAAACTACCGGAGAAAAAAAAATACCCCTTTTTTTCTGATGATTGATGGAATCTTTCTACCTACCTTAATAAATCAAACTGGTGATAATATTTCTAAACTTTAACACAATCAGAAATATTCCAATGCCTTTCCATCTGCATAAAGATATTCAGGGTTTTTATTATTGTTAGGTTCTGGCTTGTACACACACACACACACGTGTGTGTGTGTGTATTCAATAATCGGGTGGTCAGCTTTATATATACATACATACACACACACACAAACCACTGCGCCACGGGTCCTTGTGGACTTGAGTCGGTGGTGTCCGCAAGGACTCGTGGTGCAGTAGTTAGAATACTGGGAAAAGTCAATTGTAAAAGTGATATTCTCTTGAAGGTTGAAGGTTCAATCCTCAGTGTGGGCGACCAAAAAAATACATTTTCGAATTACTCTATCCAGTCTTGGCTGATGGAACAAGAGCACGCTACCCACGTGACGTAATTAAAGAGTTCCGCTCGAAATTCTGTCCAAATTCCCGAGTTCGACAAAATACACATGAAGAAGGTCGGAGGTTACATCGACCGAAACGTTGTGAAAATCACACTCAAGATGAGAACAGTAGCCCAATGAATAATAATGCAAATAACCAATCCTTATCTCAAAAATTCAGAAACGTCATAAAACGTTAAAGAGATTTCTGACCTTAATGTTTACTGAGATATATATATATATATATATATATATATATATATATATATATATATATATATATATATATAAGTATAAGACTAAATATAGTAAGCAATGTTATCCATATATCCATGTACATGCGTTTGCTGGATATACAGCTATCCCACTGAGCTCCGCACACTTGGCTGAAATATGTACGATCATTTACGCCATAAACGTTTTGCTATGTTTGTTTTTAGTGTCGGCGCTAATGATTAATTGGAGCTATCTAATGGGAGATTCATTTTCTAAATGATTGAGAGTTAACTTCCTTACATGCATTACGTCGATGGTTGTTACGTCATGCATGTTAATCAACTGAAGCTATGGTGCTTACAAGTTGGTGCTCAATCACAAGTCGAGTTGTATTTTAGTATAATTTTATGCAGACGTTTTTTGGCAATAGCTGAATGATGTATGCACATATGTAACAAAACATGTTTTTAAAAAGATAAAACACACACACACATATATATATATACTAGCATATCAGCCCGGCGTTGCCCGGGGAGTTTGGAGGTGTATGTTGAGCAAAAAAAAAAAAGAAAAAAAAAAAGAAAGCGGTCAGTTTTTAAAAATTTTACCCCTATTATGACCCCTTTAAATTTATTGTTTTAGGCTCAAATCAAGTTATTAAGTTAGATCCATGTCCACGGAACATATATCTAAAATTTCAATTGTGTATACTCAAAATTGGCGGAGGAGTTTGGTAGAGTTCTCAAAGGTCAAATCGTTGAACTGACTCCTTAACAGCCAAATTTCTGGGCGAAAACGGATTACAAAGATTTTCCCAAATCTCCATACCGTGTATGTTTAATTTCGAGTCTGTAGACTGAAAATTGACAGAGTTATTGCATAGGGAAATGTACACAGACACACACAGACATGTTCACTTATATATATATATATATATATATATATATATATATATATATATATATATATATGGTTTACTTTGAGCAAACTACATATAGATTATATTCGTAAAAAAACAAAATCTTGATTGTTTTTATATCTTCCTCCCTTTTTCTTTTAATAAATCGGTTTTGACATATGTAAAATTTTGTAGACGTGCACTTGACGCCATAGTTGTGTGTATATATATATATATATATATATATATATATATATATATATATATATATATATATATATATATATATATATAAGAAAAATATCCACAGAGAAAGGACAAAGAAAATTTTTTTGTTCTCTAGGCTTACTACAAAGACACACGCAAACCCACACCTCATCGGCAGATTACGTGTCTGACAAGTGCCTCTTTTTGGATCCGCCCCTGTATATAATAATAATCTAATCCTTCGCCCCTTCGTCTCCCACCCAAAAACGCAGTGCCATCAACAGTTGGTAACACAAAAAGCAGTCGTGAGAAGTGGTTGGAGAGGATGGAAAGTAAGTGGAGAGATAGCAACGAGCTTAATTGTCACGTAGTATACTTTAAAATCCTAGAGTAAACGACCGGTGCGAGAACAGGTGAGTTACTAAACTAAGTGAATGAAATTGACAGTTTCTGAATCTTTGATATGAAGAATGATTATTCTTATTACTCCGATTCCTCGGACTACTGTTCTCATATGGAGTGTTGTTTTCACAACGTTTCAGTCGAAGCAACCTCATATATATAAAGGATATATATAAAGGATGAAACACTAGTGCCTGTAGGTATTTAATTATAATAGTAAATAATTATGTCAGCCTCTTTAAGAAACTCGTTTCTTACCGTTGAGCACTTTCAGTTGGTCAATTTATCTCTTCTGTGCATATCATCATATAATGATTAGATCACTGACTGACGTAAAAAAACAAACATTTAAAAATAAAATGTTTAATTTCAACGTTATTTCCCGCGATTAACGGTAGCCGAATGGATACGGTCCTTCCTAATCAAGCCAGAGATGACTTGTGTCGTCAAGTTTGAATCTATCGGCTGGTGTTAATCGTGACACCCTGCACTGAAGATTCCCAAAAGGATGAAACACTAGCGTCTGTAGGTATTTAATTATTATAGTAAATAATTATATATATATATATATATATGATTCATTTAAGGATCAGCTATGATGATAGCGGATAAACCTTATTTCAGTTGCCTGACGAAGAGCCTTTGGTTTTTTAATAAACCAATCGTTCCGAAAACATTAGCATGTTCACTGTAGCAATTATGTAATATTTGTCTGTCTCTCTCTCTCTCTCTCTATATATATATATATATATATATATATATATATATATATATATATATATATATATATACGCAAAACCTCTGGCCTTGATGGAGAGGAGACTAAATCTTGCTTCTATGGTTTCAAATGATCTGAAAGAACAGCAACGGGAGACTTGATTCCAAATATTTCTCATATGTTATATCTCTCCCCTTTTAGAAATAGGGTACGATTATGAATATCTTCAGTATCAAATAATCCTTATACACTGTGAAATTCCCGTTACGATAAAAACCAAACCGGGGAGATATAAAATAGGAGTAATAATTAGAATTAAGTCTCCCCTTACTGTTATTTCAGATCATTTGAAACCATAGCAGCAAATGTTAGTCTCCTCTATATCACCGCCAGAAGTATTGAAGAAATATCAGATATTTTGTAATTCATATGCAAAACGAGGAAAACAAATGACTATGATTGAAACATTTTACGGCTGTAAAAAAGTGCCAAAAATAAGCTCTGGGTGATGGAGTACCCCCCTTAATGTATAGCCTTAAAGGCAAATGCCACATAGCTCTCAACACAATTCAGGCTATTGCCTTTCCAACGAACCTTCATTTGTTAAATTCTGATCAATAGTCGCTGAGATTTGGAACTTATAAAATTGTTAAAATAAGATTATATATATACAGGGTGTCTCAATAAAATGTATACACTCTTAAAATTATCTCAACTTGCTACATGAATACATTACGCCACGTTCTCAAGAGACGTTTAGGAATAAAGAATGGCACTTCCAGCAGGATTGACCACTTCCCCACTATCATCATTACGTGAGCATATCTTGATAGTCACCAGCGAAGCAGATACTTAGGAAGAAGAGGAAAAATTGAGTACTGTTCACGCTCACCAGATTTGACCTCCCTCCCATGGATTATTCTCTTTTTTGTGGTGGGTAGGTGGGGGCATATTAAACACAGCGTTTGCACCACAAGACGAGCTACAATGAATTAGTCAAAAGCAACCATTGAAAGTAGATGTGTCAACATACCAATTGAACTGATTAGGAACGTTTTCGATTCAATCAGTGAACGTTGTCAGCTGTTCATGGCTCATAATAGCCAATAATGTGAACAATTTCAATAATTAGCTGGTTTCTATATTTGTTCAAATATATAGTATTAAACTTTCTTATAATAAATGTTGGTTTTATGGTCATTTAAACAGTGTATACATTTTATTGAGACACCCTGTATATATATATATATATATATATATATATATATATATATATATATATATATATATATATATATATAAATCTGAAGTAATTGTTTTCCAGAGGTTAAGTAACCAATGAAGTGTAACAAGGCTTATACAAGAGTGCTCCATACCGAAGTAGAGCAGGGTATATTTTTATTTGTTTTTACATAAGCAGTAATATGTTGCTACACAGTAATGAGCATGTTTCGGACAGCTAGTTATGAGTAACTAATGACCTCCTCAGGCGCTACAGCTTATACAAAAGCAAAGTTTGTTTTCGTAAAAGCTGTATCGATTGAAGAGGTATCTAGTTACTGATAATTAGCTGACTAAAACATACTCATGGCTATGTAGCAACATATTACTGCTTATGTAAAAACATAAAGAATATATATATATATATATATATATATATAATTATATAAATGCAACTTTATCTGTGTGAGTTCATTCCTTATAGACTTCAAAACGGCTGAACAGATTTTCTTGAAAATTTACAGAACTTTAGTGTATAAGTCTGGGAGTAATCTTAGTTTTGTCTCAGAATACCCATGATAATTACCGATAATCGAAACGGTTATTTTAATTTATCTTTCATCGGTAAAGCCATTTTTCCATGTCATCGCTTAGCAACAATAATAGAACAACAGGCTGTGAAAATTCTACTGTGGATAAGTGACATAGTGTGGTTTTTTTTTTTTGGTTTTTTTTTTGCATGACGTGGTCTGTAGGCTCAAACTCCGCACGTAAATTTCTTAATTTTTTTCATTACGTGCAAAGAATTTTATAAGACTTGAAAATTTACGGTTTTTTTTTGTTTTTTTTTTTGTTTTTTTTGTTTTTGCATGATGTGGTCTTTAGGGTCAAATCCTACATATAAATTTCTTTACATTTTTTTTCATTAACTGGAAAGAAGTTTATATAAAATAATGTTATAGAAAAAACTGTAGGTTCTCTAAAGTGCAATGTAGAATAACATATTTCGGACTAAGTTCCTGCGTGGAGGTATGTGAAGCTTCCTCCCAGACGATTTCACGGATTTCGATGACAAACGTACAGAAGTGTGAAATATTCGTTGATCGTCATTCAGTCCCGGGCAACGTTGGATCTATCTGCTAGTATATATGTATAAGAACTAATAATTTTTCTCTGTGAACCAAAAAACATTAAAAGGGACATGTTATTGGTAGATTACTTGTTTGACAAGCACCTGTGTTGAACAAGTTTCTATTGTTATCAAGGTGAAGAGAGACGAAGCGTAATGTAGAGGAGCGAGGGCGCAGTTATCAAGAAATGGGGTTTAGGGTTATTCATTTCTTGAACATCTCTCAAGAAGGATAAAAAAAAAAAAAGTAGCAGACTAGATTAGAGATATAAGCAACAAGATAATTCTAAGCAAACGGAATAATTGTTATACTAGCAATACAAAAAAGAGGGGGGTAGGCGTAAAAGGGAGGGGTAGCCGTTAAGGTAACACGGGTCCTCATATCAAAATACATTCACGGGCACACAATAGCACACCAAGTGTATGTTTGGAGAGGGCGTGTCCGTGTGTGTGTGTGTGTGTGTGTGTGTGTGTGTGTGTGATTGAGTCGTGGTGGTTATAGTCATGAACAGGGTTTCAATTTATACGTGGACAAAGGATGGGTCATGGGGAAAGATTCCGTTCCACTTTTACTAACATTAACAAGGTAAGTTTTCTTTTAGGACATCATAGATTGTGAAAACGATGAGATTATACACACTAGCCACTTCAGACGCATGTGTATGCGTGTGTATATATATATATATATATATATATATATATATATATATATATATATATATATATATATATATATATAGCTATAGATATATAGATATTATACTAGCCTGGATGCCTAGTGTTGCCCGGCGTTGCCCGGGTGTTTGGAGGTGTTTGTTGAGAAAAAGAAAAAAATGTGGTAGTAGACAGGTAGGCTCGAACCCATACCACAAAGGAGGAAAAGAATGGAAGTGGCGAGTCAATCGAAAAGAGGGGATGACTTTCAAAAATATCGGCGAAAAAGGGGCGACCCCTCCCTGTAGAAAAGTTGAGGATGAAGGAATTAATGTTTTGAGCCAATTTTTCGATATTTGTCGCCCCCTGTCGAAAGTTGTAGGCAGACATACATACATACATACATACATACATTTAAACAGACAGGTGAGATTTATATTATAGATTAGTATAAATTTTATTTTCTGCACATTACTCAATATTTCTCTCTATATAAATACACACACATATATATTTATAAATATGAGAGAGAAAGAGAGAGAGAAACGAGAAGTAACAGCAGAGCAGATCGGTGACAGGAACACTGTAAGTTGTCCAAATGGTGTTTTTTATAAGTTTTTTTAAAGGTAAGCATCTGAAGAGTACGTGACGAAATATGCAGCAATAAAATAATTTGCAAATTTGTTAGTCGCAATAGAAAACAATATTGTAGTGAATTTCTTTAGGACCAACAGAGAAAGCTTGATATTTGGCACTTGGAATATATATATATATATATATATATATCTTCTATACAAAAATAGATTTGAGTTTTTTTTGGGGTTGTACTGACATTGATATAAAAAGCCTGTTTTTCGATTAAAAAATTATTAAAACTAATTTCTTAATATACTTAGCCATGGATAACTACTTTATAATGGTCAACTAATTTGCATATTCTTTATTTATGTTTTCTTATTGGATGGTTAGTTATATTTAACTTCTACAATCAGTTCTATTAATGAATATTTTCTACATTGTGCATAAATGCATCGCATTTAGGATGGAAAAGTTCTAATGTACACACACACTCACATATATATTCGATTTGGCTCTTAGCCGGTAAAAATAGCTGCCAATTTTGACCTCTTAGCGGCTATTTTTACCGGCTAAAAATCAAATTGAATTCGTTCCACATATCCGAATCCTCTACATACTAAGTGTCGAGTCTGTAGACTAAAAATTGACATAGTTTGGTACAGACCGTTTCGCACATACACAGACATGCTGACACACACATAAATACATACATATATATATATATATATATACATATATATATATATATATATTAAAAATAATATATATATATTCGAAATATATATATATAAATATTCGAAATGCCTTAGCATAAAGAGTCCCTTCTATACCACAAATTTTGCCTGTATTCCATTATTCAATAAATGATCCATTCTATATCTACCAATATATAATTTTGTGAATCATTTTATACTAGTGTTGTCCTATATATATATATATATATATATATATATATATATATATATATATATATATATATATATATACTAGCAAAAGTACCCGTCGTTGACTGGGTTCAAAAATAGCCTACAGAAAATGGACTCGGATTTATGAAAGTATGATAGGTTATGAAAAGGAAGGGTTGTAAATTTGGGTTGAATTTGGGGGTATAAAACCAAAGCAAAATATGATGACAGTAAAAATGAAATAGATAAACCCCATAATTTATTATACCATACCTGTTCACACTGAAACACTTATCGCAATATTCTGTGGATCTTTATTAAAAAAACCTTGTTAAACTTTGTGACATATTTCCATCCTATGGAGGTCAGGTTCGAACGAACACTCCATAATTTTATTATAACATATTTCTTCAAACTGAAACATAATTATCAAAGTATACTTACGCAGATAGATATGAAAAGTCTTTATTAAAGTTTGTGCCTATTTCCATTCTATGGAGGCCATGCGCGAACGCAGACCCCACAATTTTATTATACCATCCCTATTTAAGTTAAAACATACTTATCAAAGTATTCTTATGTACATCTATATCAAAAACATTTGTAAAGGTTTTTTTTTTAATTTTTAAATATTTTATTTCCATACTTTGTGGACCAGGCGCGAACGCAGACCACACAATTTTAATGAACCACCGTTCTGCCAGATCAAACATACCCATTCCTGTGTCTCGATACATCTTCTATCATATGTAATCAGTTTTTTAAAATAATCAAACATATAGGAGCCTATTATGACCAGACACACACACACACACACACACACACACACACAGATATTCAGCTTATATATATAAACTTTCAAATGATAACCCCCCCAAGAAACAGCTGTATAGAAAACACGAAAACATGTAAATTATACGTGCTAATGTAATCTATATCATATTTCTCTTCTGTCTGTTTGTCCGTTCCACTTCTTCTCAGTAATTACAGAACGGATCTGATTGAAATCTTGTATGGAGCTTTTTTCTATGATAAGGTGCAACAAACCAAGTATTATGGTATCCGTTCAATGCACAGTTAAAGATTAATAGTGATTAGTCACCACGATACAGCATTTGCTTCACAAGTTCTCTCGGAAAATACTGGTCCAATCTGGCTGAAAGTTTATGTGGACCTTTGTTATAATAAGGTGCAGCGAACTAATTATTATAGTATCCGCTCAGTGCACAGTTAGATATAAATAGGGATTAGTATTAAATTCAAAAATTCAACCATCAATGTATCAATCATAAAACATGCATGTTTTTTAAATCAATAGGCTATAACTTTTGCCCGTTTATTTTTATTTTTTTTTTCATTTTCACCCCAAACAAGGCATAGTGCCACTTTGATGTAGGAGGCTACTATCGGGGACATAAGTTGCAGGGACATTATGAAGGGAGATGAGCAGCAAGATGTCTGTTCACATTACACTTGAACTTCTGCATGTCAGTACAGTTGGGAAAGTAGAATCCCGGAAGGGAGTTCCAAAGTCTAGCAGTTATGGGGAAAAAACTATTGGAGTAGAAGGCTTTCTTACATCTAGGGATCTCTACTGTGAAGGGGTGGGATTTAGCTGCTTGTCGGGTTTATCGGGGGTATTTACGTCGAGTGGGTACAAGAGCTTGCAGTTCGTCAGAGCATTCACCATTAAAATACTTTAACGGGCTAAAAAAAAAATCTAGCTTTTAATGTTTCGGACAGACTGCCCTTTATCAAGAAATGAATTTTCTTCTTTATTGAAAATGATTCAATATGAAACTTCTATGAAGATATACGTTACTTATATAAATACATACATATTTATAATATTGAAATGTTAAAGAAGAAGGACAAGCTACGCAAAACGCTCCCTGAGACTGCCACATGGTGAAACATGACTTGAAACTAGAGAATACTCCTAAAGAACCGAGTAACTCCTATTAAATGGTTTAGGTTTAAAAACGTGTGCGAGTTGGAAGGGCAGGAGCTTGCTAAGCATAGAAAATCTTTTACAGAGGGCGATATATATATATATATATACACACACACACACGTACATAAGATTTAAAGAGGAAGTTCTTTCTAAGATGGGGTGAAGTAGGTCGTTTGGAGGTTGAAATGATATCATTAACTCAAAACTGAACATTAACAAAAATTTGAACTTTGAGACTTGAGCCAGAAATCTGAATTTATTACTACAAATGGAAGGGAGGATATATATATATATATATATATATATATATATATATATATATATATATATAAAATGTATGTATATAATTTTGTTTATCTAAATTGAATAAAATAATATCCTGCTCTTTTTCTTGAGCACTCTCAACAAACGCGTTGAGATGCAATGGTTTTTAGTTTTGGATATTTTTAACCTGGAATATACATATATATATATATATATATATATATATATATATAAAATCTTGATGTTGAAAAGATTTTTTTTTTCAAATTTACAAAAAACCTTTTAAGCCTGTAAGGAAGGTATACAAAATTTTAATTATTCGATAAGGAGTCCAAATAAAAAAAGAACATCCCTTATTCTATGGAGTTTCGAAGAATGCACTTCTCATCAGAGGGAAGAGGTTCGCAAAATATACAATAAATTTTGCAACTGGTTACATATGTGCATACATGTTTCAGTGGAATCCTAATTCAAGGACACCACTTCATCAGACCAACAAAAAATTTTTTTTTTATTACATTTTCACCCCAAACAAGGCGCATTGCCATTTTGGTGTAGGGGGCTACTATCAGGGGAGACAGCTACTGGGGCACTATGTAGGGATTTGGGCAGCAAGATGTTGGTTCACGTTGCACTTGAACTTCTGCATGTCAGTACAGTTGGGGAAGCAGTGACCTGGAATGGAATTACAAAGTCTAGCGGTTCTGGGGAAGAAACTACCGGAGTAGAAAGATCTTTTACATCTAGGGATCTCTACAGTGTGGGGATGGGATTTTGCAGCTTGTCGGGTCTGTCGAGGGTGTTCACGTCGTGGGGGCACAAGTGTTTGCAGTTCATCAGAGCATTCACCATTAAAATACTTGTAGAACAAGCAGAGAGATGCAACGTTTCGTCGATGGGACAGAGGCTGAAGCTTAGATGCCAGTTTAGGGCCTATCAGATTTGCGACTCTCTTTTGAACCTTGTCAAGGAGCGAGAGACTAGTAGCCGATGCACCAGCCCAAATATGACAGCAATACTCTATACATGGGCAAATGGTTGCCTTATAAAGGTACAGGATACTTTCGGGTGTTAGTAGTTTTCTAGCACGGTAGAGAGAGCCCACCTTCCTTGCAGCGGCCCTGGCAATTCCCTCGATGTAATTGTTCCAAATGGAGTAATCTTGAAAAAACGTTTTTCGATATCACTCCTGTTTTTTTTTATTATCTGATTATCCACTGAAACATATATGCACATATGTAACCAACAATGTTTGTATAATAAACAGACTATATATCAGCTTTATCCTGCATCGAGCACTCTTTAATAATCACATTGATTTCATTGGCTTTACTTCTAGGAAACCAATTTATACAACCATTATATACATTATATATTAGTGTTGGGACGATTAATCGGAATTGGAAAAATCGGAGCTTTTTAGGATATCAGAATCGGTATTGGGAAAATTTGAGCCTATTTTCCAATGCCAAAACCGAATACTTAAATTATCTTTTTTATTTGATTTAAGAAAATTCTGCCACTTCTTGTAGTAATAATAAAATAATATTTATTGATTTAAACTTCCAGTCAGACTTAAATCTCTAGACCACCTCCTCACAAGTGTGTTTTTACGTTTGAGAAAATATAGGGACATTTAAAATGTGTTTTTACAGTAATCGGGATAAAATAACACTTTTATAATTGAATATTTAGAGATTCATAAAGAAGCGGAAATTTAGTATGGAATCGGTAATTGTATCGGAATCAGGAAAAATATTGGAATAGTCCAATCACTCTATATATATATATATATATATATATATATATATATATATATATATATATATATATATATATATATACTCGGGTTTTTTTTATATTCAAAAGTAATGGACTAATGAATTCAACGAGGTTGTTAGATAGTGCTCAATAAAAAGAGCTGATAATACTTGTTTAAACAAGTATATATATATATATATATATATATATATATATATATGTCTGATGCCAGGATACCAAAAATCCTAATGTACAGTCAGTTGGACGGAGGGGGAAAAAATGTGGAGCGACCATTACTGATGTACAAAGACAAGTTAAAGAGATATTTGTCTTTAATTGGTATCGCACACAGCAGTCTTGAAGCTTGGATTGCAACGAGTGGAAATCACTTTTTTTTTTTTTTTTTTTTCATTCTGACAGTCTGAATCATCTGTGTGACAAAAAAAGGGAAAAAGCGAAATGGTCAACCGCCATACCATTGACCGCATCACTGAATCCACACACATGTACTACATGTGAACTCATTTGCAAGTCTCTTGCAGGACTTGAATGCCATCTGAGACATGAATGAATTTAAACAATACGTTTTTAGAACCTCATATGTCGAAATAGACTGGAGAGTGCAACATATATATATATATATATATATTTAAATAAGGGAGTAGTCACCAACAATGTGTATTTTTTAACATTATTTTATTATTCCGTGTCTTGGTTTTTCATTGAGAATTATGTTTGGATCATTGTAATAATGTTTTTAAGTCATTGAAATCGTTTTACGCGCGTTTCAGACGGTCTGTGATGCGTCCTCGTCAGAAATTATTTTCAAATGTGTTACAGATATAAAAATGGCGATTTTCATAGTTAATTTGAAGTTTTTCAAAGGGGTGGAGGCTAGTAGGTGTTTATTATTCATTGGTATGCTCAATTTTTATTGCTCTTTTATTGGGCTTGTCCAGGAAGCCGTTGACCTGGCTGTAGTCGTTATCTCTTTCTGCTAATGTTTTTTCTTTTCCTTTAGGGTGGGGTAGGGTGTGTGTGTGTGTGTGCGCGCGTGTGTGTGTTTGCTTTTATTGGTTTGGGAATGTGTATATTGTTTTATAGTATTTTGGGGCTATTTGTTATATATACAAATTCTTGCTAGGCCGCTAATATAACAAATGAAGGATGGTTGGAAAGGTAATGACCTGAATTGTGTAGTAGGCTATATGACAGTTGCCCTAAAAAGGTCATATATTAAAGGGACCAACCATCACCCAGAATCTATTTTTGGCACCTTTTTTACAGCCAAAAAAATGTTTCAATCATGGTCATTTGTTTTCTTAATTTTGCATATGAATTACAAAATATCTGATGTTTCCCAAAACCTCTGATCTTGATAGAAGGGGAAATAAAACTTGCTGCTGTGGTTTCTCAGATAACAGCAAGGATCTCAGATAACAGCAAGTGGAGACTTGATTCCAAATATTTCTCATATGTTATATCTCCCTTCTTTATTTTTCATACATAAAATAAATTTCACAGTGTATAAAGATTATTTTATACTGGAGACATTCATAATCGTATCCTATTTCTAAAAGAGGGGAGATATAACATGAGGAATATTTAAAATCATGTGAATTTCGACGAAACTTCAACACAACAAATTCCCCTACTCCCAATGCAATAAAAGCTATGGTGGCTCGATTTCATGAGCAATTGCCTGTATGTGACCTCCCTAAATTTGATAGACTCCATATGGCAAGAAGTGATGAGAATCGTCAGAGATTAGCAGAGAGTGTGACCAAGGATCCATCCCCATCAGTAAGGAGATCAAGTCAAATTAGGGTCTCTCGATTAATGTGGTTCCAGCAGGACCGTGCAACGGCGTACGGCATGAGAAACATTAATCTTCTCCAGGGCATATTCGGCAACTGAATAATTTCTTGTGACTGTGAGATAAATTGGCCACCCCGCTCGCCAGATCTCATATGTGCAGATTTCTTCCTATGGCGTTTCCTCAAACAAACCAGCCACAATAAATGTCCTTACAAACAATAAAGAGGAGGAAAGTAGTGCCATAAGCCCTGAAACATTAAGCAATGTGCTGGACAATGCCCTGCAGAGAGCACAAGAGTGTTAAAAATGAAAATGGTGGACATTTGAGTAACATCATTTTTCATAACTAAAATTAGACCTTGTGAAAAATATACCCTAGATTAAGTTGTGTAAATAAAATTAGAATAAGTAGATTATGATATCTTAATATATCTCAAAAAGTTACGGAGAGGCTCATCTACCTACATATGGAAATTGGTAAGCATAACTTAAATATTGAAGAAGTTAATCAAATTTAAAATCCGTCAGCTTCTTTTGGGACACCCTATATATATATATATATATATATATATATATATATATATATATATATATATTGAGCAATTTTATTGGCCGGAATTGTCTTATATAGAAATATTTCTGCTCAACAATATTTTATAAGATAGTGAACCACAATATATAAGTGAAAGACAATTAAAACTCCAAGTTGAACCTTACAATTAAAATTTATTGTTGGATTGAATATTCCAAAAAACAATTTACAAAGTCCTTATTCCACGGAGTTTCAAAGAATGCTATTCTTGCTATTCTTCTCATCAAAGGACAGAAAGAAATCAGCAAATTATATTTGTAGCAATGCTAGAATTTGCTAGTTAAAGCATTAAGTAAAACTGCAATTTATTGTAGCTATAAATTGCCAAATAAAAAAGTGAAAAAATGTTGGATATGAAAAAAATATATATATTAAATCAAACCACGCATAATATTTCAGCTTGCATGAAAATCCTCTCAAGTTGATTCGATGTATTCCAAAATAAGTCCAGCGTGACGATACATGTAATCCGATTGGAACAGAATAAGGAGATGAATTCAATTACAGATAAATCAAACTTGTGGTTTACTGTCTTATAAAATATTGTTGAGCAGAAATATTTCCATATAAAACAATTCCAGCCAATAAAATTGCTCAATATATTATATATATATATATATATATATATATATATATAGATAGATAGATAGATAGATAGATATAGACAGATAGAGAGACAAAAGGATAGAAAGATCCCCGTAAAAAGCATTTCATGGTAAACAACTGATGATCCCTTAAAAGATAACTTATTATTGGTACTATAGTGAATTCGAGAGAGCAAGTCGATGCAGTGAATGCAGGTGATTGAATGACTTACTGACTAAATGGTTTTCTAACGAATGATAAAAAATAATTTTGTTTGTATAGTTTTAAAGGCTAATAACTTTCAAGACATATATATATATATAAATGCACACACATGTATATATATATACACACACGTGTGTGTGTATATATATACATACACACTTATATATATATGTATACACACACATATACACACACATACATATATAGATATACATATATATACACACATACATATATAGATATACACGTACATATACACACACACACTTTATATATATACACACTTGTATATATATATACACTTGTATATATATATATATATACACACTTGTATATATATACACACACTTGTATATATATATATATACACACACTTGTATATATATACACACACACACTTGTATATATATATACACACACTTGTATATATATATATATACACACACTTGTATATATATATATACACACTTGTATATATATATATATACACACTTGTATATATATATATATACACACTTGTATATATATATATATATATACACACTTGTATATATATATATATACACACTTGTATATATATATATATATATACACACTTGTATATATATATATATATACACACTTGTATATATATATATACACACACTTGTATATATATATATACACACACTTGTATATATATATATATATATACACACTTGTATATATATATATATACACACTTGTATATATATATATATATACACACTTGTATATATATATATATACACACTTGTATATATATATATATATATATACACACTTGTATATATATATATATATATATACACACTTGTATATATATATATATATACACACTTGTATATATATATATATATATACACACTTGTATATATATATACACACCTGTATTTATATATATACACACTTGTATATATATATACACACTTGTATATATATACACACACTTGTATATATATACACACACTTGTATATATATACACACACTTGTATATATATACACACACTTGTATATATATACACACACACTTGTATATATATATATATACACACACTTGTATATATATATATATACACACACTTGTATATATATATATACGCACTTGTATATATATATATATATATATACACTTGTATATATATATACACTTGTATATATATATATACACTTGTATATATATATACACTTGTATATATATACACTTGTATATATATACACTTGTATATATATATATACTTGTATATATATATACACTTGTATATATATATACACTTGTATATATATATACACTTGTATATATATATACACTTGTATATATATATACACTTGTATATATATATACACTTGTATATATATATACACTTGTATATATATATATACACTTGTATATATATATACACTTGTATATATATATATACACTTGTATATATATATATACACTTGTATATATATATATACACTTGTATATATATATATACACTTGTATATATATATATACACTTGTATATATATATATACATTTGTATATATATATATACACTTGTATATATATATATACACTTGTATATATATATACTTGTATATATATATACTTGTATATATATATACTTGTATATATATACACTTGTGTATATATATACACTTGTGTATATATATAGACACTTGTGTGTATATATATATACACTTGTGTATATATATATACACTTGTGTATATATATATACACTTGTGTATATATATATACACTTGTGTATATATATATACACTTGTGTATATATATATACACTTGTGTATATATATATACACTTGTGTATATATATATACACTTGTGTATATATATATACACTTGTGTATATATATATATACACTTGTATATTTATATATATACACTTGTATATATATATATACATACATACATACTTTATATATATACACACTTGTATATATATATACACACACACTTGTATTTGTATACACATATATATATATACACACACCAGTATATATATACACATATATATACACACACCAGTATATATATACACATATATATACACACACTTGTATATATATACACACATATACAAACACTTGTATATATATATACACACACATATACACACTTGTATATATATAACCATATATACACACACTTGGCTATATATATACATATATATACACACACTTGGTTTATATATATATACACACACTTACACATATATACACACACTTGTATATATATATACATATATATACACACTTGTATATATATATACACACACACACTTGTATATATATACACATACACTTGTATATATATACACATACACTTGTATATATATATACACACACACTTGTATATATATATACACACACACTTGTATATATATATATATATACACTTATATATATATACACTTTTATATATATATATATACACTTTTATATATATATATATACACTTTTATATATATACACTTTTATATATATACACTTTTATATATATATATACTTTTATATATATATATACTTTTATATATATATATATATATATATATATATATACTTTTATATATATATATACACACACTTTTTTATATATATATACACACACTTTTATATATATATACACACACTTTTATATATATATATATACACACTTTTATATATATATATACACACACTTTTATATATATATATATATACACACTTTTATATATATATATACACACTTTTATATATATATATACACACTTTTATATATATATACACTTATATATATATATATACATACTTTTATATATATATACATACACTTTTATATATATATATACATACACTTTTATATATATACATACATACACGTATATATCTATATATACACATACATACACACACGTATATATATATGTACACATACGTATATATATAAACACATGTATATATACAGATATAAACACATGTATATATACACACACCCACTTGTATATATATATATATGCATACACACAGATATGTACACACATACACACAGATATGTACACACATACAAATATACACACACATACAATCACACACATTATATACACACACATCTTTATATATATATATACATACACACGTGTATATATATACATACATATGCACACACGTGTGTGTGTATATATATGTATATATGTATATATATACACACACACACGTGTATACATATATACATATACACACACACGCGTATATATATACATATACACACACGTGTGTATATATATGCACACATACGCACACACGTGTATATATATGCACACATACACACACACGTGTATATATATGTACATATACACACATACACACAGACGTGTATATATATGTACATATACACACATACACACACACGTGTATATATATACACATATACACACATACACACACGTGTATATATATATACACATATACACACACACGTGTATATATATACACATATACACACATACACACACGTGTATATATATATACACATATACACACACGTGTATATATATACACACACATACACACGTGTATATATATACACATATACACACACACGTGTATATATATACACATATACACACACACACGTGTATATATATGTATATAAGAAAACGTTATAAAAAAAATTCTCTGCCTTATTACACGTTTGTTTCCGATTTGTCTTATGATTTTTTGTGCGTGAAAATGAAAACCACAAACGTTTCCGATTCTTCGTCTAATCATCCTCGAGTGAAAAAGCAAATAAACAAAAGTAAAACTGGAGAAAAGGAGGGAATTTTAAACGATGCTCTATCATTTCATGAATGTCTATTATATAAGCGATGGAATTATTAAAACATATGAAACAAAATTATCAACGTGGCAGAAACAATAGCGTCTTATTTTTTATATTCTTATGACTAGGCATCTCCAAATCAATGAGAAAAGTCAACACAGACCTAGTGACGTCAACAATTTGTGTTAACTATACGAAATTTTAATATATGAAACATCAAAAGTGCCAAAACCTTTTTGGAAAACCGTGTTAATGAAATTAATATTCATCTAATTCAAAGATAAAATTTCTTATTAAGAATTATTCAAGAAATCAACAATTATTAAATGAAATGTTAATCAACAATTATTAAATGAAATGTTAATCAACAATTATTAAATGAAATGTTAAGCAACAATTATTAAATGAAATGTTAATCAACAATTATTAAATGAAATGTTAATCAACGATATTTAATGAAACGTTAATTAACGATATTTAATGAAACGTTAATTAACGATATTTAATGAAATTTTTATCAACAATATGAATGCAACTTTGTTTGTGCGTGATAGTTCGTTCCTTCTCGACTCCGGAATGGCTAAACAGATTTTCTTTAAAATTTACGGAACTTTAGTGTATAAGTCTGAGAGTGATCTTAGTTAAGTTTTGTTTCAGAATACTTCCGATAATTAACGATAATCGAAACCGTTATTTTAATTTATCTATCATTGGTGAAGTCATTTTTCCATGTCGTCGCTTAGTAACAATGATAGAACAACGGAACGTGAAAATTCTACTGTGGGTGAGTTAATAGCGTGTTTTTTTTTTTGGAGTGTTTTTTGTTTTTGCATGATGTTGTCTGCAGGTTAACACTCCGCACGTAAATTTCTTTTCTTTTTTTTTCCATTAAATGCAAATAATTTTATAAAACTTGAAAATTTACGTTTTTGTTTTGTTTGTTGTTTTTTTTTGTTTTTTTTGTTTTGTTTTTTTTCATTTTTGCATGACGTGGTCTGCAGGTTCGAACTCTGCATGTAAATTTCTTAATTTTTTTTTATTAATTGCAAAGAATTTTATAAGATTTGAAAATTTTCGTGTTTTTTATTTTATTTTATTTATTATTATTTATTTATTTATTTTTTTTTTTTTTGCATGACGTGGTCGAACCCCGCACGTATTCTGAATGTTTTTCTTATCTTTAACTGGAAAGAAGTTTATATAAAATAATTTTATAAAAGAAACAGTAGGTTCTCTAGAGTGCAATGTAAAATAACATATTTCTTGGACTAAGTTACTGCATGGAGGCATGTGAAGCTTCCTTCCGGGCGATTTCATGGATTTCGATGACAATAAAAATATAGGAGTGTGAAATATTCGTTGATCATCATTCAATCCCAAGCAACGTCGGGTCTCTGTGCTGGTGTGTGTGTGTATATATATATATATATATATATATATATATATATATATATATATATATATATATATATATAAACACGTACACTTTTCTTTTTAGTTTTATTTTCATCTTTTGTTCTTAAGTATTTAGTTATTTACTGCATTTATTTTATTTTCCATTTTTAACCAAGATTACTTGTCAAAAAATATATGGGATTGTCTTTGAGGGCAGATCGGTTTCTCTCACACCGAGGGGAGGGGGGGGCGGACAGTGTTAATCTGTTTTCCTTTCTCGAAAATATGCTTGACAAAAGTTTTCCCCGGTAAAAAAAAAAATCACATTCCCATAAGAAATAAAACTGAGCCTGACATTGTAATTTAGTCAGAGAAAAAAAACAAAAAAAAACATAACTAGAAATAATTCATTCACAAAGACATTATTTTTGGTGTTGTTGCTCTGGTGTAGTTTTTTTTTTTTTTTTTTTTTTGTGGCGCAGTAAACATTATTCTCAGCAGAAGTTTTGAAATGGTAAATAGATTTCTTATGGTGGGGGAGAGAAAAAGACATCAAGAACCTTTTCCTATACATTTGGGTTTTTAATATTTTTTTTCTCTCCCTTTTCTGTTATTCTTACTGAACCCTGCAGGATGGGGTCAGCAGCCTCCTGCTGATTTCTACGAAGACTTGATTCTTCAAAATAGGGCAGAAATTTGATTCAACTTCAAACTTTTTTATTTTTATTTTTATTTGTCAACAAGACATTCAATTCCAAGTGCAAAGAAAATGGAAAAAGGACGAATGGAAATTCAATTTATTCCACTTTAGTGCTTTTGAACCCCACCTTTTTTTCGTTCGCCACTCGTCTTCCTTCTCTTTCCTCTTATTATCGTTCTCCCTCTTTTTCTTTTTTTCTTCTTGTTCCCTCTTTTACTTCTCGTTTTCCTCCTCCTCTTTTTCTTATCGTTCCCCTCGTTTTCTTCCTGTTTCCTCCTACTTGTTATCGTTTCCCCTCTTTTTCTTCTACTTCTTCTTCTTCGTTTTCTTATTTCTTTTTCTCGTTTTCCTCCCCCTTTTGTTCTTCTCATTTTCCTCCCTCCCCTTTCTTCTACTTCTCGTTTTTCCTCCCCTTCTTCCTTTTTCGTTCCCTTCCTCTTCCCTTCTCTACACTACATTTTCTCTTCTTTTTCCACACCTCAATTTTCTTCTCTTTTTACTCTTCTCTAACCACCCCTTTCACTTTCACTCTTCTTTAACTCCTCCCCCTCTCCCCCATTCTTTGTTCCGCTCGTTTCTTTTCTCTTTCCACTTCCCTTCCCCACCTCTTCCACGACTATTTTCATTCCTTTTAAATCCTTTCTTCTCGCCTTCTATTTTCCTGTTCCTTCCGTTTTCACCTCTCCCAGTTTCCCTCTTTAACAATTTTTCTTTTCTCCTTCCATTCCCCCTACTTCCACTACTCTTTCTCTCCCCTTCATTTCTTTTCTCCTACTTATTTTTATTTTCTCGCTCCTCCTTTTCCTCTTTCCACTAGTTATTTTCTAGATTTACTTCCAGTTACACTGTCTCTTCTCCTTCTACGACTCCTTCTTCCCACCTCACATTCTATCTGCTCCTCTCTTCCTCCCACTACGTTTTATTTTCACCTCTCCTCTCTCCACAACTCTTTCTCTTTTCTTTCTACTACTCCCTTTTCTTCCTCTCTCCACTTTTTTTTCTTCTAACTCTTCCTCCAACTCTTATTTTTTCTTTAATCATTATGAAAAGAATCTAATTCAAACAGTATGCTTTATTTTTTAATGAACAGTTTAAAACTATCTAAGGGGACTGAAAACATCCGGAATCAATGAAGAGAAAGAAGAAAACAGTATTTGAAGCTATGCTTAGAAATAGGGACCACTTTAAGGCAATATCGACATAATCACTCATCTATGGGTTTTTTTTTTTTTGGTTTTTTTACAAAGGCATCCACTTATCAAGGTCAAGAGGTCACTCGAGGATAAGGGTTAAAGAGTGTACAGTAGACAATTGGACAATAAAGTAATCATTATTAATGGAAATTCGGTAAATTTGTTTGCGTTAGACTTGAAGACAACCATATTGTAGTCAGCTGGAGAGCAAGAAAACCGAAGACAATTCCATAGGCATACAGTTCTAAAAAAGAAGCTTTGTTTATCGAATCTACGTTTAGGTTTAGGTACAGATAAAGAGTGGGGGAAATTATTGATAGTGTTGTCTGCTAGACTGGTGTTTCTTGTGAAAGTTTGATGAAGAGGGGCCAAAGATTGGAGCTCAGTCGAGCATTCGCCATGAAAATAACGATAAAGCAGAGACAAACTCGCAACGTCTGTTCTGTGAGAAAGTGGATGCAGGGAAGAGAAAAGGACATCCCCTACGAGGCTACAAAGTCTATTTTGCTCTCTATCAAGACAGGACAAAGTCCTTTCTAGCAGTTCAAGTTGAAATATTCAAATAAACCAGGGCTATAGCCCTTAAAAATTAAATCTTATTACTATAAGATTTAAAGTGAACGTACACTGTATATAAATATAATTAGATCCTTCTTAACAGGACCATTCAGATTGTCATTGATGGGTGTACATTCAAGAAGCATTACATTATTGCAGGAGTTCCTCAGGGGTCAATCCTTGGACCACCATTATTCCTGATATTCATGAACGATTTCTACTTAAGGAACCCTTATCCCTGAGTGGCTTCCGGGCCTTGATAAGTGGTGACCTCCGTGTAAAAAAAAAAAAAAAATCTCCCTGATGATATTGTGTCTGAGATGGGTATATTTGCTGATGATACAACGCTCTATAACATGCACGAGGGAAGAACAGATGTACATAAATCTAAGCCAATGGCAGAATCGTTAGAAAATGGCCCCCAGACCGTAGTGGAATGGGGCCGCAAATGGATAGTAACATTTAATGCTAGTAAGACTAAGCTGCTCTCCTTTAACAATTACAAGATGCCTCTCCAACCATCGATATCCATGACCCGGGCAATATGAATTAGAACAAATACATTGAGGACATTGCAAAGGCTGCTGCAAAGAAGGTGGGTTCCCTCTATCAAGCTAGAAGACTACTCACACCTGAGAGTATCCTGTATCTCTACAAGGCCACCATTCGCCCATGCATGGAGTATTGTTGCCACGTCTGGACTATTGCATGTGCCATTAACCTTTCCCTCTTGAATAGAGTAAAAAAAAAAAGTTTTCAATATAATCGGCTCCACTTTGTCAACTAAGCTTCAACCCCTGTCCCATCGCCGCAATGTTGTATCTCTGTGCATGTTTTACAAATATTTAAATGAAATGTGCTCTGATGAACTCTTTGCACTTGTGCTCCTTTGAAATGTTTTCATTACTCCATTTTGTATTTCGTAATCCACATAATGAAAAGATATAAGGTATTTACAACTTCTCTTCCAATTTTCGCATTTTAGTCATGTCAAAACGCACTTTATTTCCTTTTAATAGATTAGTTGTTGCTATTGCTTCTGATGAGTTATGGGCAAAATAGATTCACTAATTGATATAATGATTAAGTGATTGATTTTGTGCTATGAAACATATACTGTCAAGAATTGTAAATGGCAACTGAATTAAAGAAATTATAAGATGGTCAACATCATGATCTTTGGAATACAGTCTTTTAGCATTCATTCACAATATATATATATATATATATATATATTAGTTATCTACAGACTGTTTTGCTGTATCACAGTTCTTTAGCATTGGTAATGAGAGATAATAGACAGCACAGAGCTTTTTTTTTCACACAGGAATCACCACTTATCAACGTCCAGAGGCCACTCGAGGATAAGGGTTTATGAGTATACATTAGTCAATGTGAATATAGCGTAGTAAACATAAGTAGTGGGAATTTTGTAAATTGGATTAGTTAGGGGGATGGTTCATGTTGGAATTGAAAACAATCAGGTTGTAGTCAGTTGGAAAGCAGGCAATCGGAAGAGAGTTCCACAGGCGTGCAGTTCTAAGAAAGGAGCATTGCTCATGGAATCTACATTTAGGTCTAGGCACAGATAAAGAGTGTGGGAAATTATTGATAGTGGTTTTGGCTAGACGAGTGTTTTTTCGTGAAAGTTTGGCGAGGAGAAGCGGGGAACATAGATAAAAGCCCAGCTGAGCACTTGTAATGAAAATAACGATAAAGCAGAGACAGGCTCGCAACGTCTCTTCCGTGGGAAAGAGGTTTTAGAGAAGAGAAAAGGGCATCCCCCACTAAGCTGCAGTCTATTTTGAACTCTGTCAAGGCAGAATAAGCTGCTTATAGCAGTTCCTGCCCAGATGTGGCACCAGTACTCCATCGTTGGCTGTACCTGGGTTTTATATAGGTAGATTTCAATGAGGCAACCTGACTCCCAGAGTCATATCAGGATTGTTGTCTATGCCTTGTTATGATGCAGAACTCTAAATTTACAGTGAGGACAGTGCATCCCTGAAGACCACCCTTGATGCATCTAAAAAATGTATCTGACAATGTAGGAGGCGTATCGTTAAAAATATCAATGTAAATTCAAAGTGACAGTCAAATTAGACATTCATTGTGATCCTTAAAAAAAATGTGTAAATAAAAATGTTTAGAAAACAAACACATTCTTTCTGACACAAACGAAGGATAGTCAAAAGGAAATATAAAATCACTTCGGAGACTTTGAAAAATGGAAAGGAAATGAAGCATAAATGCAGATTTTAAAGCAATCAACCGTGCAGCAATCGTTTTGCATGAATGGGATTTTTAAACAAATGCTGGGCGGTCTTTGAATATGAAATCAGACGTTGAAAATTCAAACGATAGCATCGTCATGAGATGTGCGGCATGATTTGCTCAAACAGATTTAACAAATTAATGGGCAATCCCACCTTAAAGCGGACGACAAAGAATCATCTGTGGCATACCTAAAAGCCTCAAACAGCACTAGGTTGAATGCACTGTAGTTTTAAATATTAAAATGTGAGAGGCTTATTCAGACTGCAGAGTTCTGCATCACAAATAATTTCCACCTCCAAGTGTAATCCATATGTAGCCTGCAGGTGGAAATCATTTGTATAGCCTGGACACGGAAATCATTTGTATAGCCTGGACACGGAAATCATTTGTATAGACTGGAGGCAGAAATTATTTGCGTAACTAGGAGGCAGAAATAATTTGTAACCTGGTGGAAATCATTTGCGTAGCTTGGAGTCAGAAATCTTTTGTATAGCCTGGAGGCGGACATCATTATAAATAGGAACACTTGATCTACGTACTATACGAGATACATAGATTTTCAAATATTCCATTGAAGTTTGCCTTTACATCTCAATCACTGACTTAGTAATGAAGAACATGATTTTCCCTCTCTAATTCACTATGTAAGTATGTTATAGTATGTCTTTCTTGTAGTCTATTGGTTTTATTGGACTCCAGGACAAGAATTCATCTGATCTGTTGAAATATCCAGCTTTGTGGAGAATCCAGTTTTGGTAGAGTATCTAGCTTTGTTGAAATATCCAGCTTTGTGGAGTATCCAGCTTTGTTGAAATATCCAGCTTTGTTGAAATATCCAGCTTTGTTGAAATATCCAGCTTTGTTGAAATATCCAGCTTTGTTGAAATATCCAGCTTTGTGGAGGATCCAGCTTTGTGGAGGATCCAGTTTTGTGGAAATATCCAGCTTTGTTGAAATATCCAGCTTTGTTGAAATATCCAGCTTTGTTGAAATATCAAGCTTTGTTGAAATATCCAGCTTTGTGGAGGATCCAGTTTTGTGGAAATATCCAGCTTTGTTGAAATATCCAGCTTTGTTGAAATATCCAGCTTTGTTGAAATATCCAGCTTTCTTGAAATATCCAGCTTTGTTGAAATATCCAGCTTTGTTGAAATATCCAGCTTTGGTGGAGTATCCAGCTTTGTTGAAATATCCAGCTTTGTTGAAATATCCAGCTTTGTTGAAATATCCAGCTTTGGTGGAGTATCCAGCTTTGTTGAAATATCCAGCTTTGTTGAAATATCCAGCTTTGTTGAAATATCCAGCTTTGTTGAAATATCCAGCTTTGTTGAAATATCCAGCTTTGTTGAAATATCCAGCTTTGTTGAAATATCCAGCTTTGTTGAAATATCCAGCTTTGTTAAAATATCCAGCTTTGTTAAAATATCCAGCTTTGGTGGAGCATCCAGCTAAAGGTAACATCATTTGGAAAACGAGCACTATTACTCATAAAAGACAGTGTGGGTTAGCCATATTAAGATGATCTTATTTGGGCTGCGAATACTATGTGATTTTGAATATTTAGTCAAGGTTTACCTGAATGGAAAATATCCTCACATCAAGTTGTCCTCACAAATCCCTGAATACAATGACTTTAGACACTCGAGGATAGTGTCTAGTAGGCATTCAAGTTCTCTCCGGGAGGCATTGAAATTCTTTCCTAAGCATGCAAACTGTGTGTGTGTGTGTGTGTGTGTGTGTGTGTGTGTGTGTGTGCGCGCGCGCGCATGCTCTTATAAATTGTATCAAGGAAACCGGAAATGGCAGTTTAAGATTTGCAGACAAATTTATGGTTGCAGATAACAATGCATAGTTGTATGGTTTGAAGAAAGCTTTATTACCAATTCTTCAATTGATGTTGCAAAGGTTTTATTCTTTCTCTTAAATCTTTACTCGTTCTTTCTTATGCTATCTAGTTCGAAAGTGAGCCACAATAATTTAAGCTTTATCATGAACTTGCAAGGGTACCCGAGGTTGCCCGGGCCATGTAAAAAAAAAAAGTTGCATTTGACTACACTTGCTAAATGATTTTTGTTTTAATTTCATTATTTTTACTGCACTATAATTTATATCAGTTTGGAAAAAAAAATATCCACTGATATCGGCCCACTGCTACAAATTTAGAATAGAGATATGTGAGCAAGGAGGCAACAGTATTAAGCGGTTATGATTAAAAAAAAATATATTTGTGATTTAAGTAAACAAATTTTTCAAAGAAATAGTTTTCGGTTTGTTTTATTTTTGTTTAATAAAAATGCGGAAAAAATTATAAACAAAAATCATGTTTTTTTTTTTCATTAGAAGTATCTAAGTTTTATTTTTGTTTAATAAAAATGTGGAAAAAATTATAAACAAAAATCATGTTTTTTTTTTCATCAGAAGTATCTAAGTTTTATTTTTGTGAGAAAATTTACACAAAATAAGTTTTTATTGTGTAGTGACGAAAACCATGTTTTTCATGGAAATAATCATGATCGAAAACATTTTTTTATGGAAACAAGTAGTGTCATAAACAATTTGGTTTTCAGGGACATAACTATGATCGAAAACAATTTTGTTTTCATGGTAACAAATATGATTGAAAATTTTTCATGGAAAAAACTATGATTGTAAACAATTCATTTATGGAAACAACTATAATCGAAAACAATTTTTTGTTTTCATAGAAACAACCGTGATAGAATTTTTTTTTTTCATGGAAACAAGCATGATCGAAAGAAAGAAATTTTCCTAGAAACAAAACAACCATGATCGAAAAAAAATTTTTTTGAAAGAAAAATTTGAACAGGAAATTGGAGTTTTGTTTTGTTTCAGTCTTTATGAAAGTCTGTCATTTATTAGAATAAAAAAATAAACAGGCAAAAAATAAATATAAAACAAATAAATGTTACCAAAGGCAAGCTAATTTACTCTTCTTACCAGAATTGAGCGGAATTATTATAAAACTACAATTAATTTTTTGTTATCTGGAACAATTCAACTTTTTAATGGCTGCCAAATGTTTGCAATTAGTATTGTCCCACATTTTGACTGGTGCAAGGGCAAAAATAATATTTTTTGCGACGTTTAATTTTTTACAGATTTTTTAGTTTTAGTTTTGCCTTTGTTTGATGTTGTGCCTGGTAATTCAACATGTTTAGAAGTCGTTGTGCCTGGTAATTAAACATGTTTAGAAGTCGTTGTGCCTAGTAATTAAACATGTTTAGAAGTCGTTGTGCCAGCCTTAGAAAATTTTTTTTATTTTTATATTTAAAAAAATTATAAGGCTAATATGACGATTTCTTTGGGAATATAGCCGTACAAAATTCCAATAACATTAGCACCATTTGATCATTGGACTGGCATGGTTTAATCACCAAGCATCATATTAAAACGCTAAGGCATGTTTTACAATAGCAAACAAAACAAAAAGTGGTAAACAAACAAATATATAATAAATTAATGTTGCCAAAGACAAAGTAAATTACTCTTTTACTTATCTAAGTGAGTTTTTTTGTGTTCCGACTTATTTTAAAGTGTTTATTTTACTTAAAAACCAAAATAGTGTAAAGCCTGTAGGATTCGAATGAAAATAAAATGGTGCTGTCTTTACAGCCAGTTTATATCCTCGATAATCGCTCAAAAATCGAAAATTAAACAAAATACTGATCAACACATCTAATAAATGTCACAAATCGGGCGAGATGTTCTACCAGTATTTTATTTAATTTTCGATTTTTGAGACTCCAAATTACCTGTAAATACAGTGCTATTATTTTTTGTTCAAACTCTACAAGTTTGGCATTTATTTCAAAGTAAAAAGCACTTTAAAATAGATAAGAGAACAAAAAATATATAGGTAAGTAGATGAGTAACTTATCTTGCATTTGGTAACATTTATTTGTTTTATGTTTTTCATTCTTTTTTATTTTGTTGGCTGTTCTAATAAATGCCTGATAAGTGTTCATCTAAGTAGACTAAATTATTTAAATGTGCGTGTGTGTACTGTGATAAAAATGGTTGTCTATGTCATGATGAATGCCTATTTACCAAGTGAAATCATAACATCAGCAGTAGTTAACTTGAAGTTTTTGTACTATAACTTCGGGAGTGGATGAATGTTTGTTTACCTGTGCCAGGTAGATAACCTTCAGTTATCTGTGCCGGTTTAATAAACGTTTGGTTATCCGTGCCGGTTTGATAAACGTTCGGTTACCAGTGCCGGTTTGATAAACGTTCGGTTACCAGTGCCGGTTTTATAAACGTTCGGTTACCAGTGCCATTTTGATAAACGTTCGGTTATCCGTACCGGTTTTATAAACTTCGGTTACCCGTGCCGGTTTGATAAACGTTCAGTTATCCGTGCCGGTTTTATAAACGTTCGGTTACCAGTGCCGGTTTTATAAACGTTCGGTTACCAGTGCCGGTTTTATAAACGTTCGGTTACCAGTGCCGGTTTTATAAACGTTCGGTTACCAGTACCGGTTTTATAAACGTTCGGTTACCAGTACCGGTTTTATAAACGTTCGGTTACCAGTGCCGATTTAATAAACGTTAAGTTAACAGTGCTGGTTTTATAAACGTTCGGTTACCAACGTCGGTTTTATAAACGTTTGGTTACCAGTTCTGGTTTTATAAACGTTCGGTTACTAGATCTGGTTTTATAAACATTCAGTTACTCGTGCCGGTTAGATAAACGTTAGGTTACCCGTGCCAGTTAGATAAACGTTCGGTTGCCTATGTCAGGTGATAAACATTCAGTAATCTGTGCCAGGGGAGATAAATGTTCGGTTACTCATGCCGAAGGGATAAATGTTTGGTTACCCATGCCGGTTAGAACGTTCGATTATCTTGCTAGGTATGCTGGGTAAATAAACGTTCGGTCATCTGTGCCAGTCAGATAAACGTTTATTTACCTGTATCGGGTAGATAAAGGTTCGTTTACCTGTGTTATGTTAAACAAAGTATGGGTTTAAACTCCTCTAAGCTGATTTTGAAAATGTTATATGAAAAAGAATTTGCACAATATGAGTAATCAGATCTTTATTGAATGGTGGCTCTCTTTCTCTCTCTCTCTCTCTATATATATATATATATATATATATATACTTTTTTTAACCCTTCACTTAAGAGGTGGGGTAGGACACTGCTTGGTCAAGCATGACAAACTTTTCCAAATGAATGACTCTTGCTTTCCACATCACTGGCCATTGACAAGGGGTTTAAAAAGGAAGCAAGTGGAATGCTTGGGTACATCCAACATGAGATATGGGGGTGGGGGTAGTAAAGGAATGCCCCAGCAAAATCACTGAAAAAAAAAAAAAAAAAAAAAGAGGAGGAGGAGGAGGAAGAAGGAAAGAAAAGGACAAATCGAAGAGAAAAGAAAGAAAAGATGAGAAATTTGAGGAGAGAGAGAAAAAGGAGTGAAGAAGAAAATATTAGGAAGAAAGAGAAAAAAAAGAAAAAAAAGAAAAAAGAAAGAAAGTAGGAAGAAAGAGAAAAGAGAAAAAAAAGGAGAGTAAAAAAAAAAACAGTGAGAGAAAATGTAGAAGGGAGGATAAAAAAAAAAAGGGGGAAAAGAAAAAGAAGGATGTGAAGAAGTGAAAAAGAAAAGGGAGGAGAAAAAGATAGCGATGGTGGTCGACTGGATTGGTTGTTTTTGTTGTAAGCCATATCAACCACTTTCAGGTTATTTAATGCCGTTTTTGAATTGAAACCCAGGTTGAATTTTAGAAGAGTTTCCGATGGGTAGCCAATCTGTATAAGTCATGAGACGAAGAATAGAATTTTCGGTGGGTAGCTAATCTGCATAAGTCTTCAACTGTAAAAGTTTGCAGATGAAGAATAAAGTTTTCGACGGATAGCTAATCTGTAAAATTCTTGAACTTGCAGACGAAGGGCAAAATTCCTTCTCGTGTGGAAACAAAAAATTACATGTGGGAATTCTAAAAGATCCAGTATTTTTACAGAATGATTCCAGTTTCTGATTGGTTGCTAATAGAGCGTGGCTCCATTTGATTGGTTAGTTCCTATCACTAGTGTCTATAAATAGAACCTTCCAATTTTCTTTAATAATACCCTCATATACTATCAAAAATATTGCAATACTCCAACTTCAGATATTTATCCATGGTGTTTGGTTTGGTTTGGTTGTTTTGGAGAGAAAAATTGTTTTTGACTTTGCAGAACATGATTGAGTTTTCCAAAGGATAAGGAAAAAATAATACCATCGATGTTTGGTGCATTCAAATAAGGACGCCGATATCTTCAGACAGCCTAATCTTGTAGCATAGGAGGTGGTGGTTGATGAACAAAGACAAAAAAAATTAGTTGAGATAAAAGAGCAGAAAAAATATATAAAACAAAAAGAGAAAAATACAAAAAGAAGAAGGTGGGGGGATGAATGTTGAACAAAAAGTAGAATAAGCAAGAAAACCAAAATGCTTTTTCTTAAGATGGGATGTAATAATGATGTAAGAGAGAGAGAGAGAGGAGGGAAAGAGAGAAAACGAGGGGAAGGAAAGAGAGAGAGAGAACGAGAGGAGAGAGAGAACGAAGGGAGCGGAAGGAAGAACGAGAGGGAGAGAGAGAGAGAGGGAGAGAGAGAGAGAGAGAGAGAGGGAATACCCAGAAAACATTGTCCCCCCCCTCGCCCCGACAGATCATAACCGCCTACCTACAATTTTTTTCTTACGATGAGATGTAATAATGATATGAAAGAGAGAGAGAAAGTGAAAGAAAGAGCAAAAGAGAGAACGAGGGGGGGGGGAGAGAGAGGGAGAGAGCACCCAGAAAACATTGCCCCCCCCCCGAGAAACCATAACCGCCCACCTACACAACTTTTTTCATGCCCCACCTGAAGAAAATTTAAGAATATCAGTTAGAATTCACAAGCCATGAAAAATTACCCAACAGGTCAGTGTGTGCAAATATACATACATACATACAACCCCACACACGCAGTTACGCATTCATTAATCTATCTATATATATATATAAAAGTGAACGTGTGTGTGTGTGTGTGTGTGTGTGTGTGTGTGTGTGTGTCTGTGTACATTTCCATCCGCAATAACTTTGTCAATTTTTAGTGTACAGACTCGAAATTTGATACACAGGGTACTGAGATTTGGGAAAATCGATGTAATCGGTTTTCGGCCAGAAATTTGGCTGTTAAGGGGTCAAAGTTCAACAATTTGGCCTTTGAGAACTCTACCAAACTCCTCCGACAATTTTGGGTCTAAACACTTGAAATTTTAGATATAGATTCCTTAGACATGGATCTAACTTACTAACTTAAGTTGAGCCCAAAACAATAAATTTTAAAGGGTCATAATAGGGGTCAAAGTAAAAAAAAAAAAAATTGACCCTTTTTTTTTTTTGGCTCAGCATACACCTCCAAACACCCGGGCAACGCCGAGCACCCATTGCTAGTATATCTATAAAAGTGAACGTGTCTGTGTGTGTGTGTCTGTGTACATTTCCCTACGCAATAACTCTGTCAATTTTTAGTTTACAGACTCGAAATTTGATATACAGGGTACTGAGATTTGGGAAAATCGATGTGATCGGTTTTTAGCCAGAAATTTGGCGATTAAGGGGTCAAAGTTCAACAATTTGACCTTTGAAAACTCTACCAAACTCCTCCGACAATTTTGGGTCTACACACTTGAAAATTTACATATAGGTTACTTCAAAGGTCAAATCGTTGAACTTTGACCCTTTAACAGCCAAATGTCTGGCCGAAAATTGATCAAAAACATTTTCCCAAATCTCAATACCGCTTATGTGAAATCTCGAGTCTGTAGACCGAAAATTGACAGAGTTATTTGGTAGGGAAGTGTAGACAGACAGAGAGGCAGGCAGTCAGACACAGACACGTTCACTTTTATATATATACTAGCATGTAAGCCCGGCTTTGCCCAGGTGTTTGGAAGTGTATGTTGAGCAAAAAAAAAAAAAAAAAAAGAAAAAAAGCGGTCAATTTTTTTTAACTTTGACCCCTATTATGACCCCTTAACATTTATTGTCAAATCAAGTTATTAAATTAGAAATACACCTCAAAACACCCGGGCAATGCTGGGCTGAAATGCTAGTATATATATATATATAGTCATCCACATACAGTACTGTTTCGCTGTATCACAGATCATCAGTGTGGCTAGATAGGTTGAAAATATATTTTTTAAATAAACATATCTATTTATTAAAATTCTAATTTTCGAATCTTAAAAGATACTTCAAGAAAAATCCAGACAGTATTCCCCCCCCCACCCCATGTCTTTGTGATGGCAACGCCTGGCACGTCCTCAAAAGGGAGAGATTAAGGTCTTAAAGTACAGCAGTGTGAAGCGGAAGCGCCGGTCGCATACCTGAGAGAAAACAATAAGAAATCTACTCGCCAAAAAAGCTCACAATCCAAAATTCAACAGGTGAAAAGACCAGGCAAGTGCAATATATCTTCTTCACTAACAAATTCATTAAAGATCTAATTGCTAGATTTATTAAACACGGTATGTTTTCACATTCGAAATGCTTACTACATGGGAACGTTATTTTAAAGCGCCAATTATGTAAACACGATTTTCGTCTCGCAATTTCATTATTTTCGTTCGATGAAAAATTTTTTTTTAATTATTAATTATTACTAGCTTATTTTGCCATTCTTTTAAATGGTACAAAAGTTATATTGATAATATTGAGATAGGGAATGAGATATAGAGAAGCTATATGTGGCGCTACCAGCTACGTCTGTGTGATTTGAGAATCCTAGCCAGTTACTGTGGTGGACATTGAAGTCACCAAATACATGTATTTGTGCGCTAGTATCGAGGGAGAGTGCTATATCTATGCTGTCTGAGACTTTGTTTATTAGGGTACAGTCTTGGTTTGAGGGAGAGCGGTAGAGAAAATACAAGTAGCTAATATTGTGTTGCATATTTAGTCTGAAGCACATTAATATTCATTTATAATAAAGTTACATAGTTTTACATATAGGGTGGGGGGTAATTCTGTGGTTACTTTTGGGGGTGCCTACCGAAAATCAAAACAAAACCGAATAAAGACAAACAGATGGAATAAAGCTATATTAACAATAAAACATAAAACTTATTTATTTCAACCGCTTACCGTAGATTCTAATGTCTAGCTGATATATACACACATATATTGTTTTAAAAGAAGTAAACAAAGAGTATTCTTCTTTATTCGCAGATTGGCTCCAAAGAGAACTGCAAATTAAATGCTTTAGTGGCTTCCTCATGGATGAAAAAAAAAAGGAGACAAAATAAAGATGTGGATGCAAACAACTGAGAAAGATTCAATTGGAACGGGCAGAAACTGGTGAGACAATGTGGATCTGGCGTCAGACTTTAACTTTAACTGATTCATGCATTGCAGGACATGAGAGTTCCTAAGCCTAATTTCCAAAGGGCACTTTTCAAAACATCGTGCAAAATACAGATGTATACTTAAAATTTTATTTACTTCATTTTTATTTCTACTTTTGTTCAAACAAAATAAAATATCCCTGAAAACCTCTTAAATTTTTAGCTATTTACCGTTTCTCTGTCTGCCTATGTGTCCATACTAAAAACTTTCTGTAAACAAAATATAAATACGCTCTTATTTTAGGATTTTCCTTATAATTGAGCACTCTGCTGGATTGCTTTTTCCCACAAAAAAACAAAAACAAACTATATATATATATATGTATAACTACTTCATTTACTCACATAAAATTAATATACGAAAGTATCAATTCATGCGTAAACTTAAAGTATTTACTTCAAAAGTGCTCAATACGTAGGTAGAGCTAGTCAGTAAGTTATAAAATATATATGGCGATTAAGCTACATTGACTATTCCGCGTTTCATCCACTCTAGGACAGGCGCATAAGTCTGAAGAGTCCTAGAGTGGATGAAACGTGGAATATTCAGTGTAGCTTAATCGCCATATATATTTTATAATTTACTATATACATATATATATATATAGTCTTTGAAGTTTTTTAACCTTTAAAACTGTACAAAAAAAAAATATATTTATCATTCGTTAGAAAACCATCCAGTCAGTAAGTCATTTAATCACCTGCAATCACTGCATCAACTCTCTCGAATTTACTATAGCACTAATAATTAATTTTTTAAGGGATCATCAGTTGCTTACCATGAACCACTGTTTCGGGACTTAAAAACAAAACAGCATATTAT
The DNA here is from genome assembly GCF_053919585.1 of Euprymna scolopes. Taxonomy (NCBI): domain Eukaryota; kingdom Metazoa; phylum Mollusca; class Cephalopoda; order Sepiida; family Sepiolidae; genus Euprymna; species Euprymna scolopes. Next base: position 51,824,082 of record NC_136514.1, on the reverse strand, counting down.
ATCATGGCTCCCCAGCAGTGTTGATCAAACACCATCTCCCTTAATCTTAGGAAGAAGACATGTTACAAATATTTGATCTAATTTCCTATTCTTAATTGCATTATCTAACCTTTTCATGCTATAAAAATGAATTTCTTACCTGTGTGATTCAGCAGTTTCCAAATTTAAAATGGATATATTTATAATGAATATATTTAATATATATATATATATATATATATATATATATATTAGCAGTTCCGCTCGGGTTTGCTCGGGTCCTATGTACTGTTCATAAGGTTATGTGCATATATATATATATATATATATATATATATTAAAAAGTGTGAATATGTAAAGTAATACCTTTCTGTATATAGCCTTCCTTAACTACCATAGAGAAAAGACAGACATTTTCACTTTTATAGATATATAGATAGATAGATTGGATGCAATATATAGTAATTATTTAAAAAGTATAAAAAAAACAAAAGAATCATGTTCCACCACCGAGAATCAAAACCAAAACGTTCAGCTCACAATTTATTTTACCTCTGCCGTCAATGACTGGCACTTTAAAAACATGTTTACTGCAAGGCTAAAAATTAAAACATGAATCAATAGCTACTACGTTATGCATTTGTGATGCCGGCGTTCGACCTTCACCTGGCAAATTGCGTTTTTTTTTTAATTTTCACACTTTTGCACCGATTTTTCCGGGCTAAAACCCAAATATAAAGTTTTGCATGGATTCAAATACCTTATGAAGTTTCATATCTGTAGACCAAAAACTCTAGGAGTTTGGTAGGCAAAATTTGTTAAACAAAAATATATACGTATACATAAATATATATATGGAAACAATTTTATGTTTACTATAAACTTTTTACACAAATATTATGCAAGTATAAATCACGTAGAATATCTGCATAAATATAATTACACGTACTAGTTAACTAAAGATGATTATTCCATTAGAAAACCAAAGCAACTAATAGGGAATTAATTAAAATGAATGTTTAAAAGAATATGCAAATTAGCTAGATCTTTTGCTAGTGAATGCAATTCCACAACCCATACAAAGGAAAATTGTATTTTCTTTTTAAATAGATAGAAAGGAGGGTTGCCTTTTTTCTGTTGTTCTTGGCCTTTGGACTGGGATCAAAATGTAGTATCTGTTACAGCAGATACTGCAAGCAACGACCATACGTGGGGGCAACCCCACATATAAGACCTTGGTCAATGTAGGGACAACCCTTCATACCAATTGTAACTATCCAGCTCCCCTACTCCCCGGGGAGTTGGTCTCCATTTCCCCTTCATTCCTCACATAAAAAAATGGGCCTTGTGCCTAATTTCCTCGGTGGGGGAGCAAATAAATACCAACCCTCTATACTGGGACAATTATTATTTTTGGTGCCAACCCAAGTGTTCCTTTTGTCTTTTTTTCGGGGAGCTGATTTAACCCCACATTAAAAACGACCTTGTGTCACATTTTGCTTTGGTGAGAAAGCAAATAAATACTAATAGAAAAGAGGGTTTTTAATATGAATATCAATACACACAAAAGAAAAACGAATTTATAGGCGTATAGATTGTGCCGTATTATATATGGCACAATCACGTTGACACACCGGTGCTTGTCAGATCACCGAAGTTAAGCAACGTTGAGCCTGGCCAGTACTAGATGAGTGACCATTTGGGAATGTGCTTTCCGCTTATCTCAACATTGTTTCCAGTCGTCCTGAACCTCCACTGGTATTCAACAATGTCGATTCAGGAGAGGTGTGGTCGGAATTTGCACAACTCTTGCCACAAAAAATTTCATGCGCAGACACCCTTACAGTGGGTATCCATAGTCTGTCAAGATTGAAGGATGCCTTTTTATATATATATATATATATATATATATATATATTAGGTATATATAACTGTTTAATCAATGAATATATAACTTTGTTCCTTTTTCATCTCCTCATCTTGTTGGAATATTATTTATTATATTCTCATTATAAGTTTTTCATTTTATTTCTTATTTGTTAACAGGACTACATAATATCTAAAAAAACAAAAAATAAAAACAGAATTTACAGTGTCTTCTTCAGTATAGTGTGTGGGTGTGGGTGCGCGCAGTACGTGATAGCCTCCGTAAAATAATAGTATGCCAATCGAGTTTCCAACCTCAACAATCAGTTTGGCATTAATTGGGGCATTCCAGTGGCGTTTTAGTTGTTGGACTGAGGCAAATGTTCTGGATAGCCTTAGGAGGTCCACCCTCCTTTAGAGCAAGCTTATTACATGTTGTCTGAGATGGGTTACTTGTGAAGTCAGAGTGCTACTCCTTAAGGGGCGCTGGCTCATTGATCCCACCTTCTAACCTTGTGTGACATCCCCTCGAGATGGGTGAGATGTAAATACCACTCAGAGAAATAGAGTAGAAACAATGTGATAAACAGATTTGTATATCTAACCAGCTTGTATAGGGTGTCCAAAAAGTCACTGAAGGGTTAAAAATCTTTGTCATTTTACCATTAATGGATAAGTATAGCATTGAACAACGTACGAAAGTTGTGAAATTATTTTACCAAAATCAGGGGTCAATTGTTTTGATTCAAAGACCTTATTGACGGCATTTTCATGTAAGAGATAGCTCAAGTTACAACACAATTTAAAACATTGTGTGCCGGCTATGTTAACAACCCCCAAAGCCTGCACGAATTGAAGGAAAACATCCGGAACGAAATAAGGAAGTTAAATCACAATCCCGAAATTCTGTATGAATAATGTTTTGGAAAGAGCACAAATATGCAAGGTTGAAAATGGGCAACATTTAAAAGATATTATTTTTCATAAATAAAGATTGTTTGAATTTTGCATTTTTGTTCATTTAATTTTCTCAACATCTTAGTCAGATCGTGTTAAAATTACAGAAATATATCATTAAAAATAAAGAATCTATTTAAGTTCAAAACTCTCCAGTGACTTTTTGGACACCCTGTACTAATCAAATTATTCTAGATCCCTTCTTAAATTTTTATCTTACCTATCTGCAAAGAAAAATAACGTTATAAAAGCAAAGGGGTACAGAGGCATTTTCTGAGATGGGTTTAAGTAGATAGAGAACCTTCAAGTGTTGTTTTCTTGGGGAGGGGATTGTTAGAATAAGAAGAAATTGGATTTTTAATGTAAAACATTTTGAGCTAGTATGGCTTTGTCCATAGAATTAGTGGAATTGTTTGCTGGGATTGCGTTTACACTGAACTATACAAGGTGGCAGTTAGAACACTTAGGCTGAGAAAAACTACTCAGAAGAATTAAGTGAAATCGACTAGAATAAAGTCTAATACAGTGAAATCAGTGGACCACCTTTGCCACAACACTCGACTAGCTACAACCACTATATACGATCTCCTCCACTCTCTATCTATGCCTAAACCCAAACAGATTCCATGAAAAAAGCTTCTTTCCAAGAACTGCCTGCATGTAGAAAACTATTTTGCTGGTCTGCTTCCCGGTTGAATATAACATGGTAGCCTTCAAATCCAATGTAAACAAATTCTTGTCGAGCCGTCCCCCAAAATAATCAAATTCTACACAATTTACACCATCAACGATTACTACATTACCACCTTACATATATATTACATATAATACCTTATCCCTAAGTGGTCTTCAGGCCTTGATAAGTGGTGACCCTCAGGTAAAAAAAACAAAAAAAAACAGATGACTATGAAGGAATGGTAAAATGTATCTGTTATATAAAGACCTGTTGTATGTGTCTATGTCAAGGTAAAAGTAAAAAACTACAAAACAAAACCCAACAAAGTTGACATATTCCTGATCGGCGTTGTCTGGGATGAATACTATCCAAAATGAAAAAAAAAAAGAAATAATTAATTTTTTGCGGATTAACTCGGCCAGGTTTCATTAAAAGGGTCCAGTTTTTCATTCATTTTACGTACTAATTCGGAAAGAAGATGCGGCATATATGTGCATATATCCAGAGAGAGGAATGGGCTAGGCAAATGAGAAAGAATAATTGAGGGGAAGGAGGGAGAAAGAGAGACGAATGGAGATGGGTAGAGAGATAGAAGATTTAATAAAAATATGTTACGCATTTGCCTGCGGACAACATCAGGTAAACTAGCTAGTATTATATAAAAAAGATAAAATATGAAAAAAAAATTTGAAACAAATGCTGGTAAGAAAATAATATTGTTTTTCCAACAAGACATACGGAGAACAAAAAAAGTTGATCACTTGAGTGGTTCTAAATCTTTATTCAGTCTTAAGATATGAGCATTGTGTCTAAGAATAGGTTTTGTTTCTGTTTGGGCTTGTGTTATTTTGAAATTGAAGGCTATGAGAATGTGTATGTATATATATATATATATATATATACACACACACACACACGGCATAATTCCCATTGAGTCACTGGTTCTCGTCAGATCACTGAAGTTAAGCAGCCTTGAGCTTGGTCAGTATTAGATGGGTGACCATTTGGGAATTCCGGGTGCTGTATGTGCTCTCCGCTTATCCCGGCATTGTTTCCAGTCATCTACCATTTCCTCTTGCCACTGGACTTAACTAATTCCTATTCAGGAGAGTTGTGGTTAGGGATTGTGCAACTCTTGCCTCACAATTACACACATAACTATCCTTACAGGGGGAATCCATTGTCTCTTGAGACTGAACAGAGACATTGAATATATATATATATATATATATATATATATATATATATATATGTATGGTAGCTTCCTTCAGTCTTGACAGACTATGGATACCCACTGTAAGGGTACCTGTGCATGGAATTTTTCTGGCAAATGTGGCACGATCTCCAACCACACCTCTTCTGAGTCGGCGTTGTTAAATACCAGTGGCAAGTAGAGGTTAAAGATGACGAGATTATATATATATATATAACTCTGCCCGCTCACTCATGTTTTCTATCATTCACACTGAGGAAGATCGAAGGATCGGTCGAAAATTATGTGCTTTTGAAGGAAACATTCTTGTTTTTTTAAAAAAACTTTTTGTATTCCTACACGTCAACACACAGGAAATAAATACAGAAAATATATAAACATTTATATATTTTTCGTATTGATTTTTTATTCATACATAATATATATATATATATATATATATATATATATATAATAATTATTACAGTAAATAATTATGTCAGTCCCTGTAAGAAATTCGTTTCTTATCGTTGAACACTTTCCGTTGAATTAAAGTCGGTCAATTTAGCTCTTATGTGCAGATCATCGTATAATGATTAGATTATGCTGACAGACGTTAAAAAAATAAATGTTCAAAATTCAACATTTCTTGCGGTTAACGGTAGCTGAGTGGATTAGGCCCGTGCTAATAGATGGCTTCTGTTACCGGGTTCGAATCTATCGACTGGTGTTGTGACACCCTGCATTGATAATTCCCAAAAGGATGAAACACTAGTGGCTGTATGTATGTATGTATATATATATATATATATATATATATATATATATATCCCTGCTATTTGCCTGCAAGCCTATACCTTTAGAAAGACAGCCATCTTAAATTCTTCATTCTCCTTGAAGTTTTGCATTCTTTTTGAGATGGGAAGATTCTCTTCCAAAATTATCATGAATGCTACACCATTCCGGATATTTTTTTTTTAATATTTAGTCGTAAGTTCCATATTTACTGATTTAATATGTAAAAGATATTTTGAAAAAATAAATTGATTTTGTGAAGTTTTGTTGTCCAAATACTATCTTCAATTTTTTTGTTACGTTAAAGAAATTTTAGTCAACTCATTCTGAATAGACAAGTTTAATCCATGTTTTGACTTCGTTAATATGGACGTCGCCTCCAAGCTAATTTCATATTCAGAATGTTCAGAAAATCATAGCACAACATTATATATATATATATATATATATATATATATATATATATAAACAAAACATTCTACATCAACATGTCATGGTCAATCAAGAAAAAACGTTTGCAGTGATTTTGTGTAAATTTATACAAACTTTATTATAATTTCAAATCGAAAACAATAAATTCAATTCTTTGAAATGTTGACTATGTTCGAAATGAATAAAAAAAATACTAAATTATTACATAAGATGCCTACTTAAGCCCCCCCCCCGCCACCTCCCAAATCAGAACCGATATTATTCTACCAAAAACTGTTCATTTTTCTTTTCTCTTTCAGAATATAGTCACCGTTGTGCCAACATATTGGAAAGATATTCTTCCCCAATATGTCATGGGCAATTAATGAAAAAAATAAAATAAAAAAGGTTTTGTGTGGAAGCCTTTTTTACCAACAACCTATACAATGCTGTGCACGTCAAATTTCAGACCAAAATTGACTTACCATTTTGGCTGGTGCCAAGATGTTCACTTGTTTCCGAACTTTCTGCTTCAGTCTTGATATGAGTTGTACTCCTGCTTTCTTTGGACATTCTTGGAGAGTATGATTATCCCATACATAGCACCTGCAGGGAGAATATAAGAGGATGTGTAAAAGCCCTGAAAAGAATACAATGTTCATTCCAAAGAAACGGATAAACATTTTAAAAGTACTGTTAAACTATAAAAGAGAGAATGTAGAGAATATTTGCAGTTTTCAAAAATGATAAAAAATAAAATTTGAAAATTTAAGTCTCATTGATCACTTCCCTTCATCATTATTTGAATGACTACTTTGAGTCTGCTCTCGGCTTGCCAAATCAGAAAATCCGATCAAGCTTCTTAGCAAGGCTGGAGCATTGGGATCCAAACAGTCTGAAGTGACAGATATACACCTCACTCCTATCTCTACAGAAAATAGTGTACATGTAGGCAGTTCAAATCTAATAATCTAACAAAATCTGAATTACAAGAGATCAAATTTCAGAAGAAAAAGATAAATTCAAGGGGAAAAGGACATTTGGTGCTAAATTCTTAACTATTATGTTACAACAGACACAATTAAAAGTACATGGAGAAGACGGAGAATTCTAGTCAAATAGAAAATCCAGAACATCGGTCCACAAAGGACAAATTCTAGTCCAATATCAAAAATCCAGAACATTGGTCCACAAAGGATAAATTCTAGTCCAATATCAAAAATCCAGAACATCGGTCCACAGAGAATAAATTCTAGTCCAATATCGAAAATCCAGAACATTGATCCACAAAGGATAAATTCTAGTCCAATATCAAAAATCCAGAACATCGGTCCACAAAGGATAAATTCTAGTCCAATATCAAAAATCCAGAACATCGGTCCACAAAGGAGAAATTCTAGTCCAATATCAAAAATCCAGAACATTGGTCCACAAAGGATAAATTCTAGTCCAATATCAAAAATTGAGAACATTAGTCGACAGGAGAGAAATTCTAATCCAATATCAAAAATCCAGAACATCGGTTTATTAGGGACAAATTGTAGTCTAATATCAAAAATTTAAAACGTCAGTCCACAAAGGACAAATTCTGGTCTAATATGAAAAATCCAGAACATCAGTTCACAAAGGACATTTTAGTCCAATATCAAAAATCCAGAACATCGGTTCACAAAGGACAAATTCTAGTCAAATATCAGAAATTGAAAAACACCAGTTCACAAAGGACAATTTTTTTCAAGCACATCAGTTTAATGAGGATAAATTCTAGTTGAATATCAAAACTCAGTAACAACAGTTCAACAGGTATATATTCTTGTACAACACTATTTCTCCTTGCATGTTTGGCTAAATCATTATGTGATGATTGCAAAACAATGTCTTAAAAATTCCATCCTGTATTTCATTGTGGCAAGCTATAACCAATTGACCAATCCAAAAATACTGTTTCCTTTAAAAATGAAAGTAGGTTTAGTTTTATCTTTCTTTTTGCTATTGTATGTCCTGTTACTTAGCTTGGCATTCTACAGCAGACAAGAGACACTCTGTTAAATTCTCAACAAACCATCTATTATTATATTGAATGTTAATCAACGTCTTTCTTGAAAGCTTTTTTTCTATATACAGAGTGACCCCCCCCCCCTAAAAAGCAGAACCCCTAATTAAAAACACAAAAAAAAGCAAAGCCTATATATATATTTTGTTACATAAAACTGTTAATTTTAATTTGTTTCTTTTCTCTTTCACAATATAATAGAGATTTCATTCAAATTTATACAAATTTTATTATAATTTCAATTAATCAAATTCTTTGAAATGTTAACAATCAAAATGAATAAAAAAAAATTAAATCATTATACAGGATGGCCACTCCACTCCCTTCACCCCCAAAAAACAAAACCGACATTCTTTTATATACAACTAGCCTGGATGCCCGGCGTTTTTGTCGGTGTATGTGTAGGAACAAAAAAAAAAAAAAAGAGCTGTAATAGGCAGGTAGGCTCGAACCCGTGACGTGAAGGTGGAAAAGAAAGTGAAGGTGTGTGTAAGGGTTCGAGCTTACCTGCCTATTATCACTTTTTTTTCTTTTTGCGCTCGCAATTTTCCCTTTTTTTTTTTTTTTAATTTTTTTTATTTTTTTTACAATTCTGGACTTCCATCTCTTGTAATAAATAATTTTACCAAGAATTCTTCATAAGTTTTCGTTTCAGTTTCGATTATAGCTGCGTACACTCCAGTAATCTATTTTTTTTTCATAAATAATTTTATGAAGAATTCATAAGTTTTGGTTTCAGTTTTGATTATAGCTGAAGGAACTAAAATTAAATATATACACATATTTTTTTCATAAGTTTTGGTTTCAATTTCGATTTAAGTTGATACACCCAAGTCATATGGATATATTTTCTTATTTTTGAGATTGCAACTTTATAATACATGAAAATCGATGGAACATTAACTATATAAAAATGTATACAAAATCTGCAAGAATTAAAACATATTTAAGCGTACTTTACCGGGCAATGCTGGGCGTCCCTGCTAGCTTAGATAAATACTTTTGCAGTTTTAACAAAAGAGCTACAATAATATTAGAGGGTCTCCATTTACGCTGAACATCTACAGAATGCCAACATCAATATATTACATATGAATGAGTCCCCTGTGGAATTTCCACAGGTCCTGCCAGTAAATAGTTATAGCGGTTGTAACCCAACAAGTCACAGATATGTCTAGTAGATATGATATACATGGCATCTACTGCTACATTGGTGCTACCAGATGCATTATATATTGATATTATTTTTTTTTTTTTGCAAAACTCAATCATGTTCTGCAAAGTTTAAAAGCAAAGAAACAATATTCCCCTAAAATATTATTGGGTACAACATTGAATAAACTGAAAAGAGTTGATATGCTGTAAAGCAAAACAACCAAACCAAACACTGTTAATAAATATTCAAAGATACAAAAATAATGGAAATATAAAAACTTCTTTCCAAGATGAATGGATTCAGCATTAAATAATCTAAAAAGCGTTAATATGCCGTAAAACAACCCCCCCCCCGAACAAAACAGCACGAATAAATATTTGAAGATATAATGAACTTGAAGCATAAAGCCTTTTTTTTTCTGAAATTAATGGATTCGGCATTAAATAAACCAAAATGGTTGATATGCTGTAAAACAAAGTTCTGATCCTCATCTGACATCAATTGAAATGGATGGATCTAGTCTTGAAGAAGCTTCATGTTTTGACAAGCTTCTGGGCTTGACCTTTACTCCCGATCTGAAATGGAACATGTACATCAAATCTGTTGCCAAGGTTGCTGGAAAAATGGTAGGATCCTTCTACTGCTCCAGTAGATATCTCACTGCTGATGCAATTCTCTATCTATATAAAGCCAAGTACGTCCAAGGATGGAGTACTGTTGCCACATCTACAGCAGCTTATCCTACCTTGACAGAGTACAAAATAGACTTCGTAGCTTAGTCGGGGATATCCTTTTCTCTTCCCTGCAACCTCTTTCCCACAGAACCTATCTTTGTTTTATCATTATTTCTATGGTAAGTGCTCGTCTGAGCTCCAATCTCTGGTGACCCCCTCACGAATCTTTCACGAAAAACACCAGCCTAGCTAAAAATGAACAAAGCTTCTTTCTTAGAACTGCACACCTGTGGAACTCTCTTCCGTTTGCCTGCTTCCCAGCTGACTACAACTTGGTTGTCTTCAAGTCCAACATAAACAAATTCTTGATAAACCGCCTCCTTAAATAATCCAATTTACCAAATTTCCATTACTAACAATTACTACGATACTATCCCACTGATTACTGTATACTCAATAACCCCTATCCTCGAGTGGCCTCCGGACCTTGATAAATGGTGACTCCTATGTAAAAAAAAAACAACAACAACAACAACAAAAAAAAACTTTCAAGTCTGGAGGTCCTACCTGCAGTGACTGTCTTTAAAAAAAAAAAAATAAATCTTGGCTCTCTGACTTACATTTTGTTATCAGGACCTCAAACACTTGTTTTCTGCCAAAAGGAGGAGGAAGAAGTAAAAATAAATATATATATATATATATATATATATATATATATATATATAAATGAGCAAGTACCAATCCTACTGCCAAGAAGTCTGTGGGAAGGAGTCTACAAAATAATGACCCAGACGTGACCCCATGCAGAGAAGATGAAGCTAGGAGCCAATGGTAGAGTACTTTTAATCCCAGTCCAATAATCACAGACTCTTTGAGAACTCGGAGCTCTAGAGAGAGAGAGAGAGAGAGAGAGAGAGAGAGAGAGAGAGATCTAATAGCAGACAAGCAGAAAATGTGGATTCCAATCTACAAAGGATGAAATAAATCAAGTGGAACTGATGTGCTGAAACCAAATATCCTAAGGAATATTACTGCAAGAGTCTTTCATGAAGGGTTGCTAAGAAAAATACCCAACAGAAGGAACTATATTTAACTTTGTTTGCTTAGATGGTGAGCCGACATTGATCCATTTACTAGACGAAATATATTGCCTGTGTTGTATGACAAAAAACAACAATCCCAGAAAGACAAAAATAAGAATAAATAAAAAAGCTCAAACATGAAACAGAATAAACCAGGCACAAGGCCATGAGAAAAGAGTATTTGTTAAAACCAGAGTTACAACATTCAATAATGGTCCAGGAGACAATTCTAAGTTATAATTAGGGCTATGACAACAGCATATTCTTTTCATTGTTTTGACTCTCGAGTATATATCCGACACAGACATAGTTAATCAACCGAGAACCACATCAGTCTATATAAAAACATATAAGATATTAACGGATATATAGTCAAGAGTCAAAACAATGAAAAGAATATGCTGTTGTCACAGCCCTAGTTATAACATAACCACTAAATTCTTTTTGATTTTTATCAACTTTAGTTTGTTGCAAAACAAGGTCTGGTGCTACAAGATCAAACTGTTTGAAGATATCGGTTGCCTGATTTGAATGCACCAAATTTTGATGCTATTGTTTTTTCCTCCATTTTTTCTTTGCAAAACACAATTATGTTCTGCAAAATAAAAATAAATACTTGAAGACTTCAAAACAGCCCAGTTACCACACTGCCGGGTTACCACCCAAAGAGATTTTTACATCTCAAAAAAAAAAAAAAAAAAAAAAAAAAATTGCTTTAAAAAGTTTCGTTCGACGAAAAAGACTGCTTCATATCTTTAAATGTTTACTAGCAGGCCTCCCGGCGTTGACCGGTCTTAAAATATGCTTAATATCATATTTTAATTCATGCAGATTACATATTTATTAATATAGAGACAATTTTCTATCAATTATTATATTGTATCTAATATATGGTAGCGAGATCAAAACTAAAAATATATTATATTCTATATCTATAATATAAAGCTGAACGTGTGTGTGTGTGTGTGTGTGTGTGTCTGGTCACGAATAGGCTCCTATATGGTTGACTATTTTAAAAAACTGATTACATATAATGATAAAAGATTTATTGAGGATCAGGAATGGGTATGTTTGATCTGGCAGAACTGTGGTTCATAAAAATTGTGGGGTCTGCGTTCACGCCTAGCCCCCAAAGTATGGAAATAAAAAATGAAAAAAAAAAAAAAAAAAACGTTTATAAGTGTTTTTGATATAGATGTACAAAAGAATACTTTGATAAGTAATTCTTGTGAGGGTCGTTCCAAAATTAATGCCTCCTATTTTTTTTTTTAAATGCTGGATCAAAGGGGATTGCAAATTGCATTGTTATGATGACTGCATTCATGCATTCATAACCTGAAATGTTCATTTCTCTGTTGCAGATATTGACGGTGTAGGACTAAGAAAGCAACCCCCTGTCATAAATGTGTGCCAGAAGCAGAGATGTGTCACTGAACTCCTGGGAAAAGTGTATTGAGAATGGTGGTGACCATGTAGAAGTATAAATTCTAGAGCACAAAAGGCTGCTTATTTTAATGGTACTACTCCTGTCTTCGTAGCTCTTTGACTTTTAGAGTAAAAATAGAAAAAACAAATTAGTGTAACAGAGTTGCATCAAGATGCTGGTAGCAGCAGCAACAGCTAACATATGCAAATGACCAAATCAGCTGCACGATGTGACGTCACAGCAGAGACAAAAAGACACTCTTGGATGGAGAAATGTGTTCAGAGAAGCATGTGTTTGAGACAGGTGCACAGAGAAGTGGTGTTTGAGACACATGGGTGACGTCACAGCAAAGACAAAAAGTCACACATGGCCAGAGAAGGAGAAATTAATTGTTTAAATATTTAGAGAAAATGTGTTGTTGGAAATACCAGATATAAAGGCCTTTGTTAAAAAAAGAAAGTATTTCCCTGTGTTCTATTTCTTTGATATAATGACTACATTACAATAGAAAACTTTACTTTTGGAATGTCCCACATCTTATATTTTAATTTGGTGTAAGTTTCCCTCACACAAGACAAGCAGGAACCCATTTTAAATAGAAAAAAAGCAAAAATTAGAATCTCCCTGTTCTTCATCTATATATATAAAAGCGAAAATGTGTGTATGTATGTTCGCTTTTTGTGTATGTCCAAGAAAGGGTTTTTTCAGAGAAGCGGTCGGTCGGCTCGCAACTTCTTAAAACTTTTTATATCACATAGAAATTGTAATATCTCCGAGTTAACAGAGCTCGCCTGTCTATTTAATTTGCTTGACTTCGGGAAGATAAATATTCAACATTTGTCGCTCGCCGCATGTGGATTAGTCTTTTTCCTATAATAAAAGCAACACTAATTCTGGCGGTATTTTCCGTCTATCGGCAAAAATGTCCGAAAGCAATCAGATTTGATCAATGTGGAAATATTTTCCTTATATCAAACAATTGCTATTCAAATTGGACAAGTGGAGATGGTCCCCCCCCCACCAACATCTTGGGGAAACAAAAATAAAAAAGCTTTCCGCAGTAAATGAAATACTATCCCGCAGTCAAAGTTGACCTCATTAAGTCATTAAAACGTGCACCTGCCAAATCTAAGTAATTAAATAAATTCAACTGTGTTTCCGTTAGTATCTTGCGGTGGGTCAATGGTTAACATCACACGCTTTTTTCGACACTTTCATTTCTAACTTCACCTCAAGGGTTCGGGTTCGATCCTCATACTCACCTACCAAAACTTTTTTTTTTTATTTTAACCTCCCCCCCCCCCGGAGTTTTGATTTACCTAAAACCACACACACCTCCAAACACCAGGGCATGCCGGATACCCTCCGCTAGTCTATAATATAAATCTCACCTGTCTGTTTAAATGTATGTATGTATGCCTAAAACTTTCGACAGAGGCGACGGATTTTCACGAGTTTGGTATCATTTTGAAGCTTGATCCTTCAGACGACAAATGTCGAAAAATTGACTAAAAAGATTAATTACTTCACCCTCAACTGAGCACTTTTCTCAAGGGGGGGTCACTGTTTTTCACCGATATTTTTGAAAGTTATCACCTCTTTTCGATTGTCTAGCATTAATTTATACTCACGACACATCGGTTTGGCGATAGGCGCAACAGCAAAGACGTCACGATTTTTTTTTCACTTTCTTTTCCTCCTTCGCGGTACGAGTTCGAGCCTGCCTGTCTACTACCACTTTTTTTTTTTTTTTTGCTCAACACACACCTCCAAACACCCGGGCAACGCCAGGCACCCAGGCTAGTCTTCTATAGATATAAAAGTGAAAATGTGTGTATGTATGTATGTATGTATGTGTGTGTGTCTGCAAAAGTTTCGACAGACAGAACAAAAATTCACAAACTTGGTATCATATTGAACCTCCATCCTTCGCCCGAAAAATATCGAAAAATTGGCCACTAACGGTCATTTTTTCACCCTGAAATCGACAATTTTCTACAGGGGGGGGGGGTCAACAAAAACCGTCCTCATGACGACGACCGGTTCTATGCATGCGTCAGATGACATCATGACCTGATTTAGTTTAAATAGTTGAATAACTGACTACATTTCATGTACGTCGTGTTAGCTCAGTTGGTTAGATCGTTGGTTCATTATCTAAACGTTTTAGGTTCGAATCGTGGTGTGAGATGTCTTTTTTTTTTCGATTTTTTAAATTTAAATATTGAACCAGTGTTATTTAAGCCATTTTTCATGTAACGTTCGTTTTTCTGTTAATTCGCTTATCCACCCCCGACCACACACCCAAAAACACCCAGGTACCAACCGATTTTTAAAATTTAAATATCGAAACAGGTTTATTTAAGCCATTTTTCACGTGTTCGTTTTTCTGTTTTCTTTTTTGTTTTTTCGATTTTTACATTTAACATCGTTCGTTTGCCTTACGTTAGTTTTTTTTTGCGTTTTTTTTTAATGTTTTGATTACACCCCCCCCCCCCGCTTAAGTCTTAACGTTCGTTTTTATGTTTTCTTTTTTTACTTTGCTTAGAACAAACAAACCTGGTGATTGACCTCATTTGCTGAATAGATATTGCTTACGTCGTTGTCGTAACGCTCTACGACTTCCGTGCACGCACCTGTCAATTTGGTTCTTACTTAATTAAATTCAAACATCTTTCAGTAACTCATTCTGGCTGGCCGATTTTATTTTCAAACTTCGCCTCAGGGATTCGGGTTCAATCCTACCCCCCCCCCGGTTTCTTTTTTTATTTAACAGCACACACACCTCCAAACACCCGGGCAATGCCAGGTACCCCCGCTAGTACTGTAATAAATCAGGGTCCATTTTCTGTAGGCTGTTTTTGAACCCAGTCAATGACGGGTACTTTTGCTAGTATATATATAAAAGGCAAAATGTGTGCGTGTGTTTGTATTTCTTGCAAAAGCTTTTGATACAGACAATGGATCCTGACCATTTCGGCATCGTTTTAAACCTCAGTCTTTTGGACGACAAATACCCAAAAATTGACCAAAAACATTCATTCCTTCACTCTCAAGTCGCCAGTTTTCTACGAGGAGGGATCGTTTTTTCTGCCGACATTTTTGTAAAGTCATTGGCTCCTTTCGACTGACTAGCATTAATTTCAACATTCGCGACTTCTGGTTTTGCCATGGACGCATCGGCAAAAAATGTCACATTTTTTTTTTTTTTTCGCCTTCTTTTCCTCCTTCACGTTAGGGGTTCAAGCCTGCTTACCTATATCAATTTTTTTTTTTTTTTTTTTTTTAAACATCTCTCTCCACCCAAACTGCCTACTGTTTTGATTCTACTATTTTTTTTTTTTTTTTTTTTTTTTTAGAGGGGCTTTCTTACTTGACACACCGTATACCCCTTCCCCCTCTGCTAGTCATAAATAAACTGAACAATCTGAGCAAGAAGATAAGGGACATTCTTAGAGGTCAGGTTTTTCTTCTTTCTTTTAACCTCCAACAGTCAAGTGGGGGATATCATCTCATCTTGACCAAAGGATGTGAAAAGTGAGGAAGATAGCTTGATGAAGGAAATTGTAAAAAATGTTTCAACATTTTCTGATTCCCTTCCACAGGGTCAATCCCACCTAAGAGTGCCACATTATGGTCACTTGAATACTAAAGGAGACAAAAAAACAAAAACAAAAAAAAACATCTGAGTCATTCCAGAAGAGTTTGATTATTTGGTTGTTTTGTTGGGTTTATATTACTATACACACAGATTCGAAAAAGTTTAAAAAATACAAATATGTAACAAATAAATGTTATCAAAGGCAAGATAAGTTACTTTTCTACCTCACTGGATAATTTTTTTTGTGTTTTCATTTAATGTGACATGTTTATTCAACTCGAAAAACATGCAGTGTTTACCAATGTGTTGGAAAATTTAAAATGGCGCTAAACTATTGTCTGAACACAGTAAGTTTGGGAAAAGGAGTTAAAAATTAAAAAATATACAAAATACTGTTAAAATCCCACCGAATATATGTCAGCCTATGTCATGGTAACATATATTAAGCGAGTTTCTAACAGTATTTTTAATATTTTAATATTTTTATTTTTAACTCATTTTCCCAAACTAATCGTGTTCAGCAGAGAGTTTGGTGCCATTTTAAATATCAGTAAACATTATGTTTTTCGAGCTGAATAAATATGTTACATTAAATAAAAACACTAAAAAATTATCCAGTTAAGTAGAAAAGTAACTTATCTTGCCTTTAATAAGATTTATTTGTTATATATTTGTTTTTTTGATAACTTTTTTTGAATCTATGTGTATCATAATACAAACCGGTTTTGTTTTATTGCATATCAACCCTTTGCAGGTTATTTAATGCCAAATCCAGTATTTGGATTTTTTTTTATTACTCTGATGCTTTCATCCACAAAACCACTGACTGCATGATTAATTTTTTTCTTAAAATTTTCTTAAAAATTTCTTTAATTTTTATACATTTTCTACATATACAGCAGAACCCCGATATACGGTGACTCCAGGATACGTTTTTTTTTTTCAGATTACGATGTGGAATACGATGTTTTTCTGGCCCCTGGTTACGGTATTTGCCCCGTTTTACGGTGTTATTTATATGTTATTTGTATTATATACATGTGTATTACATACTGTACTGTATTTTGTTACTAATTTTTAATGCAGTATCCCGGGGTTCTACTGTAATGGATTTTGATTAAGGAGAAATCCTTCTAGACAAAGCCAATTTTTATTTTTGTTCCAAACCAAAAAGCTCCTATTTAGCGAGCTGAATTTATCCACATTAAAACTCAGCCCATTTTTATTTCGACACTAAAGCCAACAGAGTTTATACCTTTCTTGAAACGGCTTCTCCCCCCCCCCCATTGATTGCATTACATTGCTGGTCCTGTGTAGTTCTAGGAGGTCCATTTTCCCAGCTTTTGCCTTCTCCCTTTCAGATGGAGTTAGTTTATTGCTAAATGCCTGAGGTGCCCTTACTGGATAATGCTGGCAGGGCTACCCAGCCATTTTTTTTTTTTTTTGCAGGCCAGAATGCTCTTCCATCCCACTTTCCGACCCTTGTGTTACATCTTCCTGCCATGGGAGAGAGATAAACAAATTCAACTTTTTATAAAATTTTGTACAAATATCCGGAAGTTTCATCAGAATGTTTGTTTTTGTTTTTTTGTTTTTTTTTACACTGTGAGCAAGGAGATACCTCCAGATGACTTCATCCACAAAACTATAGATCTAACCCTTCCGGAGTTGGAAAAAAAAAAAACAATGGTACACAAGAGAAATCGCTCCAGACAAAGCATGAAGTCACTTTATGTAAGTAGCTAAAAAAGACAAAACAAAATACTGCTTCAACATCAAAAACTTGCCAACGATAAGAGTTAGCTGGAATATATTCTGGCCCAGAAAGCAGCAATTCTTCCCTCTTTGTCAGAAACATTGCTCCTGGAATTTGGGGACTAAAGGACAAAAGAAGTGAGAGTTAAACACAAGATCCACTTTCTACTTTCCTGAATTAAACTAAATATAGCCTACATTAAAACCTCCTACGCCTAGCAGCTGTGTTCCAGCATGCATAATGATCAGTTAATTAGATTAGGAGTAAATCATATACAAATAAATATATTAAACATACCTCACTTATATAAATAGATACATGTGTGTGTTATCACAAGGTTTTGCTATACTCTTATTAGTCAGCATGTCTGGTAGCTATTTTTATGCTATTAGAGAGAGGAACATGATATTTGGTAGAAGTTATCATCTAACTATGCAGATTGTCCTAAGATTATATATAAGAGAAAGAAAATTAAAACTGTCAGTTGAACTTTACAATCAAAATTTATTGTTCGCCTGAATACTCCAAAAAAAAAAAAAAAAAAAAAAAAAAAAATTTACAAAGTCCTTATTCTGCAGTGTTTCAAAGAATGCTAGTCTTATTCTTCTCATCAGAGGACATAAAGAAATCAGCAAATTATATTTGTAGCAATGCTAGAATTTGCTAGTTAAGACATTAAGTGAAACCGCAATTTATTGTAGCTATAAATTGCCAAATAAAAAAATGTTGGATATGTAAAAAACTAATATATATATAGACACATACATATATACACATGTATATTTACACACACACACATATATATATATACATATATTTACACACAAAAACATATATATTCATATATATATTTACACACACACATTGTATTTTTTATTCATTTTAATGTACAGATAAAAAACAGCATTGCCGTATTACCTAGTTTAACATTAAAATAACAGAGGAAAACACAAAATAAGAAACTTTCCATGTGAGAGTTTTGAATTTAGAGTAAATGGTAAATTATAACCAAATTACTTGAGATTCATCTATCTCTTCTCTATCTATCTATCTATTCTATTTTCTATCTAAATAAATCTATCTATCTATCCTATCTTCTATCTATCTATCTTCTTCTATCTTCCATCTATCTATCTAAATAAAATGAACTCATTTTTCCTGTCTGAGTTTGACCTTAATAGGAATAAAGCTAGAGACATTACATGCAAATCTATTACACACAAGCACAGTATCTGAGCTGTGTTATAGGCATATTAGCTTTCCATAACGTCGCTGATCATACATTCCTATATTTCATCTGGTGAGAGTTCGCTGCAAAAATCGCAATGGAAGTAGTAAACTCTTCTCTCTCTATTAGATTCCTCCTTCCACCGCCACCCATTTACACCGGACTTGACCGTTCACAGTAGAAAATTACGACAAAACACCGGTTTGCGTTCGTAGTTGCTTTAAAAAAAAAATGAATTGGCATACAGCTATTTTAACGGTTACTTATTCCGTTTTCTTTTTTTTTTTTTTTTACATTTTTTTTTTATTTATTTATTGTTCTTTTTCTTTCATTACCTAATCCAATGGGTACTTACGCCATCTTTCCCTTTTTTTTTTTTGGTTTTTATTTTATTGTTTTATTTTTCTCATTATCGTTTACAGTTTACACAGAGAAAATCGTGTTTATTAAAAAAAAATAAACGAAACGAACTAACAATGGATTCCATGTTTTACTACAAACTCTTACAGTCGACAACTACTACTTGCGTATCCAACTGTATTTATGCAACGTTCCTTTCTTTTCCACCATGGAGTTTTATTTTCTCTGTGTTTCATGAGGTTTTTTTTTGTTTTTTTTTTCCTTTACCAACTGCGACTGATTTACGGTCAGGCATGGATCGGGCGACACCGGCAATTATCGGTGTCACCATCGACCGTTCTTCATATGTTCATACGATTACTCCACTTTATAGTTTCCTTATTTTATTAATTTTCTTTTTCCCTTCGGTTATGTTTACAGTTATTTTTAAGGAGATACTCGACTTTATATTTTTCTTATTTTAGTTATATTTCTTTCCGTCGGCTATGTTCACAGTTACTTTTAAGGTAATACTAAGGTGGAGTGGTTAATTCTTATTAGATTAGTTACTTATTCATTATTTATTTTCTTAACTGGAAAGCTACTATGATAGCGAGAAATACCGTCTGTAACAGATATTTATAATCTACGAAACGAAACGGAAAATAAACAAAAAATACAAAAAAAAAAAAAACTACGGGTAAATATTTGGCAAAAAAAAAAAAAAAAAAAAAAAAAAACATCCGAAAAATTACATACTAAAATATATTAAATATGATTGCGGGTCTTGCCCGATCCGTGCTTAACGGGAATTCACCTTCAGTTTTGGTTCACAGTTTTTGCCCGGGAGGGGGGGGGATCCAGCTAGGTATCGTTCGCAGCGCGATCACCGCGAACGTCCGATTAGAATATCCCCTTTAAATGGGGACCTGGTTTCCACCCCCATCATTTTCGGGAAGCCAAAACTGACCAGCATTGAAACAAAGTAAAAAATCGCCAAAAGACTGCCCCTCAGTAATTAAGAAAAAATGACACGTCATTGTAACGACCCCGCAATGACCTCATTAAGCGGCCAACTGTCAATCAAACCTCTGGGACTTTTAAACCCTCAATTCCTCGGTGGTGCCTATTTTTTTCCTTTCGTTTCCACCTTTGCGTCAAGGCTTCGGGGCTCAATTCGATCTTCCTACTAAAACTTTTCATTTTTTTTAACACACACACACACACCTACAAACACACTGGCAACGCCGGGTACCCACCGCTAGTCAATAAATAAAACATTAAAAATATATTAACAGTAAGAAACCATAAATCTCATTAATTCAGAATTTTTGTCTGGATTCAAAATAGTCCAAATTTATCTCGCCGTAATTTAGAACAAATATAGTAAAATAGGGAATTAAAAAAAAAAAAAAAAATCAAAACTGATTTTTACTTTTTACAACCAGAGGTAAACTATCCGATTTTTTTTTTTTTTTTTTTTTTTAATTTAGTTGAATGGAATTTTTCAAGTAGAAGCTACATTTTCTACTAGTGCCGTTACAGGAAGACATACCAAAAGAGACATCTACCCATGCCAAAATTTATGTAGATTTCTAAAACGTCAGATTATGTTTTTTAGTTGTTTTTTTTTTACGTTTCTGAATTTTTTTTTTTACATAAGGATGCAATTATTTGGATTATTTGGACTACTGTTCTCATCTTCAATATTGTTTTCGCAACGTTTCAGCTGGTGTAACCTCCGACCTTTAGATGTAACTTGGGGAATCTGCACAGAATTTTATTTCATCCACAGGAGAAGCATACTCTCATTCTGTCAGCCCAGGTAGAAGTCGGAAATAATTTGCAAGGACTCGTGGCATAACGGATAAAGTACTTGGTAAGTTCAGTTTTAAGTGACACTCTTGAAGGCTCAATTCTCAATGCGTGCATTAAATAAGAGGTTCCATCCAAATTCTGTGTAGATTCCAGAGTTCAACATTTTTTTTCTTTTTTTTTTTTTTACACAGGAATCATGACTTATCAAGGGGCGGAGGCTACTCGAGGATAATGGTTAATGGGTATACATTAGTCAATGTGATTATAGCGTAGTAACATAAGTAGTGGGAATTTTGTAAATTGGATTACTTAGGGGGACGGTTCATCAAGAACTTGTTTATATTGGACTTGAAGACAATCAGATCGTAGTCAGCTGGAAAGCAGGCAATCGAAAGAGAGTTCCACAGGTGTGCAGTTCTAAGAAAGAAACTTTGTTCATGGAATCTACATTTAGGTTTCGGTACAGATAAAGAGTATGGGAATTTATTGATAGTGGTTTATAGTATAGTCGTATATAATACAGCTAAGGATGTTGGAGGTTATATTTGCCGAAACGTAGTGAAAATAACATTCAATTGGTTTGGTTGCTTTTGTTTTACAGCATATCAACCCATTTCAAGTTATTTAATGCCGAATGAAAAATATGTTTTTAATAGAATATATTTTTGGGGTTTGTATTACTCTACACAGATTCGAAAAAGTTGTGAAAAAACAAATATATAAAAAATAAATGTTATCAAAGGCAAGATAAGTTACTTTTCTACCTAACTGGATATGTTTTTAGTGTTTTTATTTAATGTAACATGTTTATTCAGCTCGAAAAACATACAATGTTTACCGATGTATTGGAAAATTAAAAATGGCGGCCGACTATCTCTTTGACACGGTAAGTTTGGGAAAAGGAGTTATAAATAAAAAACTAGATAAAATACGGTTAAAAACTCGCTCAATATATGTTACCGTGGCATAGATTGACATATATTCGATGGGTTTTAAATAGTATTTTACATATTCTTTTTATTTTTAACTCCTTTTCCGAAACTTACCCTGTCAAAGAAATAGTCGGCCGCCATTTTAAATTTTCCAATACATCGGTAAACATTGTATGTTTTTCGAGCTGAATAAACCTGTTAAATTGAATAAAAACACTAAAAACATATCCAGTTAAGTAGAAAAGTAATTTATCTTGGCTTTGATAACATTTATTTTAGGCACCGCCAAAACTGGGGGGGGGGGCAGGTAAGTACTTTTTGACGGACCGTCTTTTTAAAAATCTACCAAAAATCAGGTAATTATCCGATCAATACGAAATTTTCAGTGATTATTAAGAGAAGAATGAACTTTATAACAGTGTACTTATTTTTCATAAACGATATTTATATATGTATATATATATATATATATATATATATATATATATATATATATTTTTTTTTTTTTTTGCTTATAACCCCCCTTGTTTTGAGGGGGTAAAAATATGCTTAAAATAATCATCTGAAACTGAACACAACATATTGTGGTGTTGTAAGGGACAGAATTATAGATTAAAAAAAAAATTGTTTGCATACCTTATTTTGACGTCTGAATATCAGAACTTCGATTGTGTTTAATTATCCCGCTTTTGAGTTTTGAAGTGTGAAATTCGGTGAATATGTTAAGTAAAATAATTAATTTAAGTTAAGCAAAACAAAAAAATTTTTTTTTTTATATTTATACGAAAAAAGCCATTTTAAAATCTTTGATAAATAAATTAACAATATTTTTTTAGCGAGCCGAATAATGCATGACCATTATTAAACAGGGCATGCTTTGAAGAATCGATACAAAAAAAAAATTCGATAAATATTGTGCCCTTTGTGTTAAAAATAGCATCATTTTTTCGATCCAGTTTGAAAATGTTTGCCGCCTTTCGACTACGGTGGACCAAACGCGCTGAAATAATTTTTTTTTTTCTGCTTTAAATTGCCCCCCCCCCCATTTGGGGGAGCCTGGCCCCCACACACATACACATTAAAAACCAAACTCATACAAATGGTCACCCATCTGGTACTGGCCAGCCTCAGCGTTAATAATACATTGAAATTTTCGTCACTGAAAAATAAGTTTTCTTTGGCCTGTTTGGTCTTCTATAGTTTGCTTTTTATTAAACACAAACGTAAACATTGTCGATCTAGACTCTAGATCGACGCGAAGTAACTGGTTGCCTATATGAATAAGTGGAATTATTTGAAATCCAGGTACTTATATTATAATATTTTTGCATATTCTCATAGAAAATCATCCTAAATCTTAGTTAGACAACAAATAAATAAATTAATTAGTTCAAAAACCTTTTCTTTTTTTTTAATATTTATGTACGTTTTTTGTGCAAGACAAAAAATGTCAATTGTTAACTTTTGGGGAAAATTTAACATTTAAAATTTAATTAAAAATAGTAGAAAAAGTTTTACATTATTCTGTTTTCTATATGATAAAATTCAGGGTTTTATCTTTCTGGAAAAAAAAAAAGTTACTTAGAAATAATGGATTTTAATAAATGTAATTTCGTTTTAAAAAACAAAAACTTGATTTTTCGGCCATTTTTGGCGGTGCCTAATTTATTTGTTATACATTTGTTTTTTGACAACATTTTCGAATCTATGTGCACAGTAATACAAACCGTTTTTTTTTTTTTTTTTCAAGTTTGTTTCTATTTAACCCATAGTTGGGACCCCAACAGGTACCACCACTCCGAGTCAGAGTGGACCTGGGAGCAATGGCAATTAAAGGGTGTAAAGGGTGGCTCCACACTCCCCAAACTCCGCAAGCTGGAGCCTCACCATCAGATATAGTTTAAGGTCATATCCAGGACCGAAAATAACATTCAAGATGAGAACAGTAATCCAAATAATACAAATTGCTTTGTTTGTTTTTTAAATCATTTTTATGCATTATATATTTTTCTTTCAGGTACATACATCATACAGATATTTCTTTCTTTCTTTTTTGGTGGGGGGGGGGGATTTTGTACAAGTGCTGAAAAAAAAAATTAAAAGAAAAAGTAGAAGACCTAGAAAACTTTGGTTCAGAGGACGGGAGGGAGAGAGGGGGGCGGAGAGGAGGAATTAACACCTTGTCCAAGGATGCCCTAACTTGTACATAATAGAGACTGGGGCGTCTGGGTAGTAGCAAGATAAACATTTGCTCGTAGAATAGACCTATAAATAAATTAGGTCACAGGGTACATTCTC
Source organism: Euprymna scolopes (assembly GCF_053919585.1). NCBI lineage: Eukaryota > Metazoa > Mollusca > Cephalopoda > Sepiida > Sepiolidae > Euprymna > Euprymna scolopes. The sequence continues at coordinate 51,799,843 of NC_136514.1, read as the reverse complement.
AATTCAAAAGGACTCAGGGTCACTGGAAATCTGACCTGTGGGTGTGAGTTGGCTTTGGAAACCGTATCAGTTGAGCAGTTACACAAACTCTAGCCCGATTGTATCGCTCTATTTACGAGGTTAGATGTTATTAAAAACATTATCTTCATGTTTGGGGCTATAACTCTCATTGAGGCTAAATGGATTATAAAGTTAAAAATCTATATTCCAAGTCATGAGTTCAATCTTGGGCTTCAAAGGAGGAAGGGGAGAGAGAGAGAGAGAGAGAGAGAGAGAGAGAGAGAGAGAGAGAGAGAGAGAGAGAGAGAGAGAGAGAGAAAAGAAACTAATGTTTAAAACTAATAAAAAAGCAACTTAAGGAATACATGTTCTTATAAGGCATTAAATATGGGGGGTGACGGTAGCTGAGTGGTTACCTGGGAGCCTGGGTATACCAAGTTCGAATCCAGTTCATTCCACAGAAACACTTTAATCAAACCCACACTTAACCTTGTGCCGGGCCTCCTGGAAATGATATAAATTAAAGAAGGCATTAAAAATATACTGGGGAACCGTTGCCATTCGTAATGTATCTGGTAAAGGAGACAGGGGGGGGGGAGAAGGCTCTAAAGCTCTTGCAAAACTTTTCATGAAAGTTCGGCGCAAACGAAGACCTCGTGATATTATTTTATCATCTCTGATCAGAACAAATACTACACTTTGATTGATTTATTTCTTTGTATAAAATATTTTTAAAAATACATTTAAAACAAAGCACTGCACAGGACCATCAAAAGTGTGGGGGAAATGGTTGTTTTTGGTCATCATTCATCTAAAGTGATACAGTGTAACCCTGATATAAGAGATCCGAATATAAGAAACCCTGATATAAGAGAGATTTTCTTGTTGGTTCCAAATTAGGGCCTGTGTGCAGTGTAACCCGAATATAAGAGATTTGTGCCCCACCACCCCCAGGGATCAGGAAATGTCTTATATCCAGGTTCCATTGTACAAATATCTATCCGTCTCTTAGCTAGAATGATTTCAGTAACCACAATACCACATTTACACTAGGTACTGTCCTACTTAAGATATTCTAGTTTTTTCGAAATCACATTTTTCATAAATATACATATTAGTGTTGGGACGATTAATCGAAATTGGGAATCGGAAAAATCGGAAAATTAGAACTTTTTAGGGTATCAGAATCGGTATCTGAAAAATGTGTGCCTATTTTCCAGTGGCAAAAATGATATCTTCTAATTATCTTTTATTTGCATTTGATTAAAACAAAATTTTCCACTGCTGTAATGAAACAAAAAATATTGATGAATTTTAAACTACCAGTAAAACTAGGATCTATAGACCACCTCCACACGTGTGTTTTTACATTTGATAAAATATATGCACATTAAAATGTTTTTACAATAATTGGGGGGGGGCAGAAATTTTATAGTTAAATATTAAGAGATTTATAAAGAATCAGAATCAGTAATTGTATCGGAATCGGGAAAAATATTGGAATCGTCCCATCACTAATACATATATACAAAAATTTAATTAGACTAAAACGGGAAGTAGAGAAAAAAAATATTGGGTCAGTAGGATCCTCTCCACAATTTCTAAATAACAGACCGTCTATTGTTTTCTGATTTGTACAGAACTAATAACAAGTAGGCCAATCTCTAAATGGAAGTGGGATCTATGCAAAAAAAAAAAAAATAATAATAAACACTACACTTACATGTTTCCCCACCTTTTTACTCCTTTGTGTAAAACAAAATTAAAATAAATATAACCAACATTTGGACACCTTAAAGCTTACATCTAGCAGCTGTGTTCAAAAATGCATAATAATAGATTAATTAGTTTAGGAGTGAATCCAATCTACAAACATATATACATGCCTAACACCCCTCTCTCTTATATATATATATATATATATATATATATATATATATATATATATATATGAGTGTATAAAATGGAGCTAAATCAATTTTCAGTACATTTTCTTGGCTTAGTACTAAACAGATGTTTATAACCTTGTCCCCTACTTTAAATTCAATCTTAGCCCCTTCAGAACTAACCTATCGACCCCATATGGCCTTTCCACCCAATTAGGTGCAAATATATTGTGTTGCCTGGGTTAAACCAAAAAGGGGTGGAATCATAGTTTGATAGTCTGCTTAAGTACATTCTTGTCAATATAGAGAAGCCAAATTTTATATTTAGGAAAACAATGGATACTCCCAATAAAGTTGCTTGTGCTGAGAGTTGATAACGAAGCAAGGGTTGCTAAATCTCCAACCTCATCTCTTCTGAACTGACATTGCTTGAATCCAGAGGCAAGCAGACGAGACTGTGATAAGCAAAGAAAGGCCGGTGTCATTATTCAATTTTCTGGACTAGTTGCTCAACAAAGGCTTGAGAGTCAAGTCTACCTTACTATATAATCCATAGCTGGAGGGAGGATA
>NC_136514.1:51779887-51792387 GCF_053919585.1 Euprymna scolopes | reverse complement strand
CATTTTCAAAAAGGAGACACAAATTAATTGGGGTCTTTTTTTTTTTTTTAATTAAATATGTTTTTAACTTTTGCTAAAGTGTCTTTTTTTTAACATGTTTTATTAATTCTTTGTTCTTATTATAAGCTCTATTGCATTTGGTTTTATTGAGCTTTTACATTTGGTTAGGATTACTTTATAAATATCAAGCCTATAAGATTTATAATCTACTAGCAGTTCCGCCTGACTTTGCTCGGGCCGATGTACTGTTCATAACTTTATGTGCATAAGTATATATTCAAAAGTGTGAATATGTACGGTAATGCCTTTCTATATAATAGGCTTCCTTACCTACCATAGAGAAAAGTTAGTAGAGACCGCAGAGGTCGAATTTTTTAAAACTTTGACCCATTATGTAAAATTTCAAATGTTTAGACCTAAAATTGGCTTAATATTTTGCTAGAGACCGCAAAGGTAAAATGTTTTGAACTTTAACCCCTAGGGAGCTAAATATCCAGCAAAAACATGATTAAAAAGCTTGCCCTATGTCTATGTCTGAATACACGTTATGTGAAATTTCAAATGTTTAGACCAAGAATTGGCTGAGTAATTTGGTAGAGACCACAGAAGTCAAATTTTTAAAAAAACTTTGACTCCAATTATGACCCCTTAACATTTATTGTTTTGGGCTCAAATCAAATTATAAAGTTAGATCCATGTCCAAATAATCTAAGTAACCTATACTAAAATTTCAAGTGTTTAGACCTAAAATTGCCAGAGGAGTTTGGTACCATTTAAAATCGCTGCGAATCATTTCTTTGTATATTTTAAAACTAAACATTAATCAGAAGTGATTTTTCCAGGGCATTCATCGTCAAGCCCAAATATCAGCTGACATGATATTGTAAACAAACACAGACGGAATTTCATGAACGACATCATTATTATCTATTTTTTTTTTTTTGCGAAATAGTCTACTGGGCAAATTATTCCTCGTAATCTATTATGTAAATCTCACCTGTCTGTTTAAATGTATGTATGTTTGTTTGCTTGTATGTCTGCCTAAAACTTTTGACAGAGGCGACCGATTTTCATGAGATGAGTATCGTTTTTAAGGTCGAATTTTGGATAACAAATATCGAAAAATTGGCTAAAAATATTAATTCCTTCATCCTCAACTGGGCAGTTTTTTTTACAAGGAGGGTCGTTTCTTTTGTGTCGCCATTTCTGCAAGTCGGTTGGAATGACTTTAATAATTTCAACGTTCTGAACTTCCGGTCGTGTCATGGATGGAGTAGGGGTAAGAGGTCAGATTCTCTTTCACTTTCTTTTCCCCTTTTGCGTCACGGGTTCGAGCCTGCCTGCCTACTACCACTTTTTTTTTTGGGGGGGGGGGCTCAACACAGACCTCCAAACACCGGGCAACGCCGGGCACCTAGGCTAGTATATAATAATCAGTAAATGATTAATTCTGTAACAATACACACGTAATCTGCATAAATTAAAATATCATGTTTAAACGTATTATACGACCTGGCAAAGTCAGATGTTCAGCTAGTTGACATATAACAGGGACTATATATATATATATATATATATATATATATATATATATATATATAACGTAGATTGATATAAAAGTCCTAGCTAGCAAAGAAGCTTATTATTCAGAAAATCCTTTAAAGTCGGGAATTTGGGATATCTTTATCACATATTTCATCCTTCTTTTTTGTTTGTTGTTTAAAACAGGGCGTTCAGGATTTTACTGTGTATAATAGGTGACTGCGTGAGATGAATATTAATTGAGATTAAAGAGAAATTTACAAAATATTATCTATCATCATTTACTTCCATCTACTTCCGGCTGTCCCCGTCGTATTACAATTTGTTGAATTCCCTTCTTCTATAAATATAAAAGCGAAAATGTATGTATGTTTGTATGTGTGTTCGCTTTTTCTGTATGTCTACAAAAGGCTTTTTTCAGAGAAGCGGTCGGTCGGTTCACAACTTTTTAAAACTTTTTATATCACATATAAATCGTAATATCTCACAGTTAACAACGAAGCTCGCCTGTCTATTTAATTTGCTTGATTTCGGGAAGATAAATATTCAACATTTGTCGCTCGCCGCATGTGGGTTAGTCTTTTTCCTATAACATCTTGGGAAAATAAAAATCCCACAGTCAAACTTGACCTCATTAACTCATTAAAACGCGTACCTGCCAAATCCAAGTAATTAAATAAATTCAAACGTGTTTCCGATTGCATCTCGCGGTGGGGCAATGGTTAACGTCACACGTCTTTTTTTCTTTCCACACTTTAATTTACAACTTTGCCTCAACGGTTCGGGTTCCATCCTCATACTTACCTACCAAAACATCTTTTTAACCCCCCACCCCACCCCGGGGTTTCCAAACACCCGGGCAACGCCGGTTACCCCTCGCTAGTATGAAATAAAAGACTGACTCAAACTACTCGTAGTTTTTGTTTTCTTGTAATTTTGAAATTGAACTTAATCCATGATAGCGTTACAAACGTCTGGCATTTTGTTGTCTTGTATTTTTGTATGAAATATGAACACAATGATGGGCACGTAACAAGCAGGGTTGTAGATTCGGAGTTGGAGTTTGGAAAAGAAGTCGGAGACAGTCACTTAACAATGCTAAGAATTAGAGCAAGATTTTCTAATCTGTAAAGAATAATTGGACACTTTCAATTAGTAATGGGACGATTCCAATATTTTTCACGCTTCTGATAGAAATACCGATTCTGTTCTAAATTCTGATACCAATACATTTACGATTCTGTTCTTAATTCTGACACCAATACAATTACCGATTCGGTTCTAAATTCTGACACCAATACAATTACCGATTCTGTTCTAAATTCTGACACCAATACAATTACCGATTCTGTTCTAAATTCTGACACCAATACAATTACCGATTCGGTTCTAAATTCTGACACCAATACAATTACCGATTCGGTTCTAAATTCTGACACCAATACAATTACCGATTCGGTTCTAAATTCTGACACCAATACAATTACCGATTCGGTTCTAAATTCTGACACCAATACAATTACCGATTCTGTTCTAAATTCTGACACCAATACAATTACCGATTCTGTTCTAAATTCTGATACCAATACATTTACCGATTCTGTTCTAAATTCTGACACCAATACAATTACCGATTCTGTTCTAATTTCCTGATTCCAATACAATTACTGATTCTGTTCTAAATTCCTGATACCAATACAATTATTCTAAATATAGAGTAGTTTTTCTTACTTCAGATTACCGTAAAACCCCAATGCATATATGCATATATTTAGGTAAACGTAAAAATAAACTTGGAGCGTAATCTATAGATTTTCATTTTACTCGTTGTATAAAATCAATCAATATTGATAATTTTTTTCATTAATACCAGCAATGGGAATTTAAGTTTTCAACGAAGTAATATAATCAAAAGATTCGTTTTTTTTTTTTGGCATCAGAAAATAAGCACTTTTTTTTCTGATACCGATTCTAATACCCTAAAAGGTTCTAATTTTTAAGATTCCTGATTCCAAAGAACCGTCTCTGAACTTGTCTTAATATTTGAAGACTTTAAAGGAGTCAGAGTCGGCGGATATTTTTTAATTCTATGAGTTTGAGCCAGACTTTATATTTTCTAATTTTCCAACATAAAATTATAAAGATACTAATACTTTGCAATATAAAATTATAAAGATACTAATACTTTGCAATATAAAATTATAAAGATACTAATACTTTGCAATATAAAATTATAAAGATACTAATACTTTGCAATAAAAAATTATAAAGATACTAATACTTTGCAATAAAAATTATAAAGATACTAATACTTTGCAATATAAAATTATAAAGATACTAATACTTTGCAATAAAAAATTATAAAGATACTAATACTTTGCAATATAAAATTATAAAGATACTAATACTTTGCAATACAAAATTATAAAGATACTAATACTTTGCAATACAAAATTATAAAGATACTAATACTTTGCAATAAAAAATTATAAAGATACTAATACTTTGCAATAAAAAAATTATAAAGATACTAATACTTTGCAATAAAAAATTATAAAGATACTAATACTTTGCAATAAAAAATTATAAAGATACTAATACTTTGCAATAAAAAATTATGAAGCTACTAATACTTTGCAATATAAAATGATAAAATACTAATACTTTGCAATACAAAATTATAAAGATACTAATACTTTGCAATACAAAATTATAAAGATACTAATACTTTGCAATACAAAATTATAAAGATACTAATACTTTGCAATATAAAATTATAAAGATACTAATACTTTGCAATAAAAAATTATAAAGATACTAATATTTTGCAATAAAAAAATTATAGAATTGCTAATATTTTGCAATATAAAATTGAAATGATACTAATTCTTTTCAATACAAAATTATAAAGATACTAATACTTTGAAATATCAATTCATAGAATTGCTAATATCCAGCAATAGAAAATTATAAAGATACTAATAGTGATTAAAGACAATAATGAAAGAAGAAATCTGTCTCTCTCTGACCTACATTCTATTTTATTCTACAAACCCACATTCTTTCAGCTCCCAAATAAAATGAATCCATGAAGAAAAACAGCAACAAAAAAATGCCAAAAACATACGAAGTGTAATATTATACACAATCTTAAAACAGCAACATGTTCTGCGATTCCCCCCCCCCTTACCACCATCGAGAATGTGGTGAGGTTTACTGTATCAGCTAGTATGTTTTGAGCTACGAAGGGTGCAGTGTGGATTATCGAATCAGAAAATAAGTTTCAAATTCCATTGTATATTTTGGATTTACTTCGCTGTTTTATGGAAATCCCTGGAGACAAAACATGAAGCCACCTTGATGTAAGACACTAAAAAAATAATTGTACTATTTAAGGTAAAAAAAAAAAAAAAAAAAAAGCTAGCCAGCGATAAGTGTTTAGAAAATAGATCTTATGGTATTACTGGACGAATACTTAACATAATTGAATCCTTCTAAAATAAAAGAATCCAGGTTGTCCTCGATGGTCGTACGTCTAAACAATATGATATAAATGCAGGTGTACCTCAGGGGTCGATTCTTGGACCTTTATTATTCCTGATATTTATAAATGACATACCTAAATAGTTTCTGAGATGCGTATATTTGCTGACGACCTCATGCTCTATACTAAGCATTGAGGCGAAAACAAATGAACACATATCCAAGGTTATAGCAGAAACCCTAGGGGAAGATCTCCAGTCTGTTGTGGAGTGAGGTCAAAAATGGATGGTAATGTTCAACGCTGCCAAGACTAAACTTTCTTTCCTTTAATAATCACAAGGACCCTTCTCAACCACTGATAGCTATGGCTAAAGATACATTCTCTGAAAGTACTTTGTTCAAACTCTTTGGCTTAACATTCACAGGAAACAGGAGTTGGAACAGGCTGCTGCGAAGAAGGTGGGCTTTCTCTACCATGCTAGAAAGTTACTTACACCAGAAAGTATCCTGTACCACTATACAAGGCCACCATTTTCCCACATATGGAGTATTGTGGTTACATTTGGGCTGGTGCATCTGCTACTAGTCTCACTCCTGGATAGGGTTCAAAAGAGAGTTGCCAACCTAATAGGTCCTGAACTGTCATCCAAGCTTCAACCTCTGTCCCATTAACGAAATGTTGCATTCCTCTGTCTGTTTTACAAGTATTTTAATGGTGGATGCTCTGACGAACTATAAGCCCTCGACGTAAATACCCCCGACAAACCCGACAAGGAACAAAGTCCCACCCCTACAAGGAAGAGATCTCTAGATGTAAGAAATCCTTCAACTCTAATAATTTCTTCCCCAGAACTGCTAGACTTTGGAATTCCCTTCCGGGTTCCTGCTTCCCCAATTGTACTGACATGCAGAAGCTCAAGTGTAATGTGAACAGACATCTTGCTGCTCAACTACCTAAATAGTATCCGTGCAACGTATGTCCCTGATAGTAGCTCCCTACATCAAAGTAACAGTGTCTTGTTTGAAAGTGAGAAGTATCACACATGGAATGTGAGGACTAAAGGACAAAATAAGAAAAAGGAGAGTTACGAGGTTGCCGAAAGTAAACCCAACATCCATCACAATTGAAAGAATGTCTGACAGTAAAATGATAAAAGTTAAAATTTTGTAATTGTCATTGTTGTAGTTTTAGTAAAAGTCACATGTTTGATTAGAAAGAAACGAAAAGGTCACAGATTTTCCAAGGAATAAAATAATTTCATTTATATGACTAGAAATTTTTAAAAAATGTCACAGATTTTAATATAAATAAACATGTCATAGATTTAAATATAAATTAAAAAATGTCAGGAGTAAAAATGTCACAAATTTTAATAGAAATGAAAAAAAAAAGTCAGATTTTACTAGAAATAAAACGGTCACAATTTTTACTAAAAATAAAAAGGGAACAGATTTGATTAGAAATCAAATGGTTTACAGATTTGACTGGAAAAAAAAAAAAAAAAGTCACATATATGACTAGAGATGAAAAGAGATCAGATTTTTCTAGATATATAAAAGTCACAGACATGAAAAAAAAAAAAGGTTACAGATTCGGCTAGAAATAAACAATGTCACAGATTTGACTAGAAGTAAAAGTATCACAAGTTTGACAAAAGTAACTATTTTGGCTACAAATGAGAAAGTTACAATTTTGACGAGAAAAGAGTGATACTTTTAGTTAAGAATTGCAATAATTTTGCAGAAAAAAATGTCACATTTCATTTAAATACCACAAAACGATTTTATTCTTTTCAAAACATTCGGTGTACACATAGGAAATAATGTAAATATAGCAAATGGCATTTAATATATGTAAACACAATCAGGTTTTATTAAACTGGTTAAGAAATTCGTATTATTTGGAATCTTCAGAATATTGTTCTCGTCTTGAATGTCATGTTCACAACATTTCGGTCGATGAAACCTCCGACCTTCTTCAGGTATCTTGTCAAACTTGGAACGTTTCTGTTGAACTCAGGAATTTGGACGGAATTTCAAACAAAACTATTTACGTCATGGGAATAGCATGCTCTTGTTCTGTCAGCCATGAGAGGATAGAGGTTCATAAGTAATTCGCAATTGTATTTTTTGGTCGCCCACACTGAGGATTGAACCTTTAACCTTCAGAAGAATATCACTTTTTACAATTGATTTTTCCAAGTACTCTAACCACTGCGCCACAGGTCCTTGCAGACAGTTCTATTACGAATTTTTGGAGCCTTAAATCTATTTTTATTTCTAGTTGTAAATATTCCATCCAAATTCCAGAGTTCGACAAAATACACTCAAAGAAGGTTGGAGGTTATATCAATGCGAAATGACGTGAAAAAAAAAAAAAAAACACTCAAGATGAGAACAGTAGTCCAAAGATTCCAAATAATACGAATGGCCAATCCTGATCTCAAAAATTCAGAAACTTAAGGTTAAAAAATTAAATATACTTCAGATATTTTGAGAGGAACATGGTTCTAGGAAAACTTTTATTGTATCTCCAACTTACACTGGCAGGGCTATCCGGTGTTACCCAGGAACATTAATAGCAAATTAGAAGAGTCACATTTACTTTGAAAGACATTTTATTAACAGAGTAACCAGGTTAGTTGGCAAAGGAAGGCTAAGGAAAGCATGGGAAGATGTGATAAGAATGGATTTGAGAGAAAGAGGGATAAATATAGACCTGGCCAGAGATAGGTGAGTTTGAAAGTCAATTTCAAAAATCTGTCCAACACGTGCCACCATATAAAACAAAAAAAATCTCAAACCGAATCTGATGAAAGAATAAATGAAAGTGCTTTGGTTAGTCAATGTAGAACAGTTGAGATGGCAAGGTCGATGGGTAGGAGGGAAGGCAAAGGAAAACACAGTAAAAAGTAATAATATAAGAAAGAAGGATGAAGACCTGGCCAGAGAGAGAGAATTGGTTTCAAAGTCAATATAAACGCTGTATGTACCATGCCGGGATCTCAAAATATGCAGATTGGTATGTGGGGGCGCGTTTAATACCCTGAGAGAGATGCACATTTAGTCTTTGTTAAGACATATATTTAAGAGAAAGAAAACTCTGATGTAAAACCTAAGGTCTACTAGCTGCTTTGTCTTGTGGAGGTCATTGCAGTTGTATCAATAAGCCTTCACCACTATAAACAAATCTTTGTGGATTTCTGAACAGATTAGTTGTTGTGGCAGACCTCATACACTGAAATCGACAGGGGTATCCATTATATATATATATATTACTGTTGGGACGATTCCAATATTTTTCCTGATTTTGATACAATTACGATTCTGTTCTAAATCCCCGATTCGAATTCAATTACCGATTCCAATTCTTTATAAATTTCTATATATTTAACTATAAAATTGTTATTTTGTCCCGATTACAATAAAAACACATCTTAAATGTGCATATATTTTCTCAAACGTAAAAAAAAACACTTGTGAGGGGGTGATCTATAGATTTTAGTCTTACTGGAAGATTGAATCAATAAATATTTATCATTTTATTCGCGGAAGAATTTTTTTGAACCAAAATCAACTAAAAAAAAAAAAAAAGATAATTTAAGGAAACGGTTTTGGCATCGGAAAATAGGTGCAAACTTTTCCGATTCCGATATCCCAAGAAGTTCTGATTTTTCTGATTGCCGATCCCGATTAATCGTCCCAACACTAATTAATATTTTTAAAGTAAAATTTTAATATATTAAAATATATCAACAATCGGCAATGTACATGTACTCATAAAAACTCAAGTCAAATTAAAATGACTCAATTATTAAGCTTCATTATTATCAGTTTCTATAATCAAACATTCATATCAAATTTTCACAAAAAGACAACAAAAATTAGTGTATTTTTCATGATCATTACAATTGTTTCAAGACGATTCGAACAATTTCAAGCATTATGTTATTTAAAAATATTCCAGAATTTACCGTCTGAAGAGAGGCCATTCTGGAATATTTTTCAATAACAATGTTTGAAATTATCTAAATAGTCTCAAAACAATTGCAATGATCACAAAAAATACAAAATATGATGCTCTAATTTTTGTTGTCTTGTTCTAGTGAAAATTTTATATATGTACTAGTGTTGGGATGATTAATTGGAATCAGAAATCGGTAAAATTGGAATGTTTGGGGAGTATCGGATACAGTATCCGAATCAGAAAAATGTGTGCCTATTTTCTGATGCCAAAAACGATTCCTTTAATTATCTTTATTATTTGATTTTGTTTTTAAAAAAATCCACTGCTGGTAGTAATAATAATAATAATATCTTTATTATTTGATTTTGTTTTTTAAAAAATCTACTGCTGGTAGTAATAATAATAATAATATCTTTATTATTTGATTTTGTTTTTTAAAAAATCTACTGCTGGTAGTAATAATAATAATAATATCTTTATTATTTGATTTTGTTTTTAAAAAAATCTACTGCTGGTAGTAATAATAATAATATTTATTGATTTAAAATCTATAGATCATCCCCACCACACAATTGTGTTTTTATGTTTGTAGAAAATATATGCACATTTAACTTCTTTTTATGGTAATCAGGACAAAATAACAATTTTATAATTAAATATTTAGAGATTTATAAAGAATCGCAGTTGGGAATTTAGTATGGAATCGGTAACTATATCAGAATCGGGAAAAATATTAGAATCGTCCCATCACTAATATATATATAACGAAACATGTGTAAGACAAATTATACTACTAATTAAAGAAAATGCGTTTGATTTAAATGAAATTTTGATTTGATATGTTTACATTCGATATACTCGCATATGCTCTGAAAGTGTAAATTCATTTTTATTGAGCTTAATTGTGACAATTTGGACAATTTTTTACTTAAATATACATTATATTCTTTATTTTTTTATAATTAAATTTATATATACATGTCATATTTTATATATATATATATATATATATATATATATATATATATATTAATTTTGGGCTGATTAATGTGAATCGGGAATCAAAATAATTGGAAATTTTGGGGGTATCGGAAAAATTTGTGTCTCTTTTCCGATACCAACAATGATTCTTTTAATTGGCTTTTTTATTTGATTTTCTTTAAAGAAAAATATTCCATCGCTGATAGTAAAACTAAGCTAGTGAATATCTGATAGATCATCCTTCACAAGTGTATTCTTACGTTTAAGAAAATGTCTGCCATTTAACACTTGTTTTTACGGTAATCATGAAAAATAACTTTATAGTTAAATATGTAGAGATTTCGAAAGAACCGGAATCGGTAATTGTATCGGAATCGGGAATTTAATACGGAATTGGTAAAAATACTGGAATCTGTCATCTAGGCTTCAGCCTCTGTCCCATCGACGAGATGTTGCATCCCTCTGCCTGTTCTACAAATACTTTAATGGTGAATGCTCTGACGAACTGCAAACACTTGTACCTCCCCGACGTAACTACCCCCGACAAACCCGACAAGCTACTAAGTCTCATCCCTTTACAGTAGAGATCCCTAGGTGCAAGAAAGCCTTTTACTCCAATAGTTTCTTCCCCAGAAATGCGGGTCTTTGGAACTCCCTTCCGGGATTCTGCTTTCCCAACTGCAATGATATGCAGAAGTTCAAGTGTAATGTTAACAAACATCTTTCTACTCATCTCCCTTCATAATGACCCCACTAATTAAGTCCCTAATAGTAGCTCCCTGCTTCAAAGTGGCACTGTGCCTTGTTTGGGGTGAAAATTGAATAAAAAAAAAAAATTAAAAAAAAAAAAAATCCCTATAATACGTATATTATACAAACATGGAGACCAGACGTTGCCCGGAATTAAATGAGAATCTACAAATGTTGCACCCTCCCATACTTTTATTATCATTTAAATCGGTGAAATCGCACATTTTTCAATCGAACTGATTAAACGCCTGCTCTCGTTGGGGATCCATCACGGTGAACCGGGGAAAAAGTTCATATGCCTTTCCACACTGAATTAGTCTACATTGCACAGTAGAGAACCTACTGTTGATTTTGTAAAATTGTTTTTATATAATGGCTTGAATTAAAGTTTAAAATGCAAAAGTCAAGTATCATGGTTTAATTATGCTCTAAACAGAAACATTCATTCTGAATGCGCCCCTGCTCTATCAAAGAACATACTGTTACTTTTATAAAATTATTTATATATATATATATATATATATATATATATATATATAATGGCTTCAATTAAGTCTAAAAATGCAAAATTCAAGTGTCATGGTTCAATTGTGCTCTAAACAGAAACATTCATTTTAAATGCACTCCTGTCATATCAAACAACCTACTATTTATTTTATATGCTGGGTCTTTCTGCTTGTGCGGCGATAAAACTTCTTGAATACAATTGTGATGTTAGGCTGTATAAGGTGTTAACTTTGGTCAAAATCTGATTTCATTAAGTACATTTGTGTGAAAAATGTCCTGGCTGTTTAGGAGTCCATAGGGAACGAACTCTTACAAAGTGTGTTTATATATATATATATACACACACACACAAGTGAGAAAAGCATTTCTTGCAAGGCATGAAATTGGTCAAACAAAATGGTTTTTATAAACTTTAAACATTAAGGGACAAGATTTAATTTGAAATTTATTCATTTTAAAAGTGCACTTTAATAAACTTAAAAATTTAATTTAATTAGCATTTGCGGAATTTGGCCTTTTCAGTGTTGGCAAATTGGTCTTTTAAGGCCAATTTTATCGAATATAGCCTTTTTTTTTTTCAATAGCAGTTTAGAATTCAAAAGTCGGCTTGTTCCATTATAGGGAATGGTTTACTAGAACGTTGTATTAAAAACTGAGCACCCCCTAAAAATCTTTAATTTTTTTGATTTTGGGGGGGGGGATAATCTGGTTCAATCGATAATAATCAGCTGAAAAAAAAATAAAAAAATAAATAATATATATATAAATAAAAGAGAGGGGCGCATTGTACAGTTTCACCAATACATCGTTACACGCGCAATTCGAATATGCTACTAGTTTTCCAGATAATGAAGATGGAACAAAAAACAGATGTGTACCAGATAGCGAAATCCATATTGTCCTTCTATATGAAATATTAGAACAATATGAATTTCGTTGTCTGGTGTATTTCAATCCAAACATATGTTTCTCAGAGATAAGGAGAAAGGAGTGATTTTATTTAATTTGCAACTTAATGAGGAGAAATTGGCATTTATTTCCCTTTTACTGAAAGGATAAGAAGGTTTATATTAGGATGTTGACATTTTTTAAATAAACAAAGTGAAACGGAAATAAAGGCTCATCCACATGCAAAGAAGGGTACATGCGCCTTATACAGAAGTAAAGGGTCCGCAGAGACAAAGGATCCTTGCGCCTAATAAGAAAAATAAAATAAAAAAATAAGACTTGCGTCTTATACAGAAGTAAGGGATTCGCGAGTCTACTAAAC
>NC_136514.1:51762387-51774887 GCF_053919585.1 Euprymna scolopes | reverse complement strand
ACACACACACACACACACACACACACACACACACACACACACACATATTCAAGGATATTATGAAAGGGAATCTTTAAAATAGAATTTCAAAAATATCATGGAAAAAAATTCCTAAATGCTCCACATAGGACATAGAGCAGTATCATTGTTGAAAGCGAAGGAAGATACACACACATATAATTAAATATTTATTTGTATAGCATTCAATAAAAAACAGAATGGAGTTCACGTTCATACATGTTGAATGTTAGAAATAAATATATAACTACTTACATATGTCATTATAAACAAAAACAGTTTATGTGTGTAATGTTGTTCAATGTTGTAATACAAATATTAATATGAATATTAATATTTACAGATTTAATATATATATCTGCACGTTTTTTTACATGTATAGAAAAACATGCATATATATATATATATATGCATGTGTATGCGACTATCTTAATTTTTACCTCAATCAGAAAAAATAATATACAATTTGTATGCATATATATATATATATATGTCTATCTATATGTTTAAATGGATATGTATATGCATGTATGTTTAAATGTGTGTGTGTATGTATATATATACACACACAGATACATGTGTATGTATATACATGTATATATAGTAGAAATGGTAATTAATAAAAACCTGAAAAAGTGCTCAATACTGTTGTAGAGCAAATATGCGTTTTATTTTTTATTACCGTATCTTTCTGTTAAGTTACATTATTGTTTCAGCTACCCGGCCGTTTTTTTTTGTGTTTTTTTTTTTTTTTGGCCGTTCTTCCATTCTTAGGGTGAGGTTTAACAGGTAGTTTGTTTTGCTTTTCGTTGGTATGTTTTTGAGAGACAAGTTGAAGTTCACCTTTTCCATAGCGTAGGGTAATAGTCCAAGTTTTTAAGGTATAGTGCTCAACCGGGTAGGAGCAAATATTTAGTAGGAATGATAATTAATAAAAACCTGAAGAAAGTGCTATATATATATATATATATATATATATATATATATATATATATATATATATATATCCAATTATATAAATATTATTATAAATATTAATATGTAGAGATTCAATCATATCCTGAAAAAAATTCTCAATATTCGAGTTAAAAGATTAAAAAAAATTAAATGATGCAACTTTACAAAACTTTATATATATATATATATATATATATATATATATATATATGAGAGAGAGAGAGAGGGGGGGGAATATGATTTTTTTCAATTATATTTCACATTTCATATATACAAATCATTAATTTAAGAAGCTCAATGTGATTACAGAACGTATAACAAATTAATGACAAAAGTCTATATTCCAAATTTCATGTTGACCATCTTACAATTTATTCCTGTAATTTCGTTTACACTTACAATAATCGTCAATAATAGTTTCGCATCGCAAAATCATTCATTTAATTATTATATCACTCAATGAATCTATTTTGCCCTTAACTCATCAGTAGAAATAGCAACTATCAATCCACTCAAAGAAAATAAAATGCCATTGGGCATAAAAACAAAATCCGTAAATTGGAAGAGAAATTTTAATTACCTAATTTTTAGCTTACATTACGCCATTTTTCATCTATATATATTATATATATATATATATATATATATATATATATATTATATATAAAATACTAGTATGCCACCTGGCGTTACCTGGTCATAAAATATGCTTACATATGAAATTTTATTTCGTGCAGATTTCTTATTTATAATTATAGAGGCAATTCTCTATTGATTATTATATTATGGCCAAAATATAAAGTATTGATTCTAAAAAAAAAAAAAAAAAAAAAAAAACGACTCGGTGCCATCAGATAGAAACGAAACCAAAACATTTTCTAGCAGAAATCATCACGAGGGTCGAGCTTCAAAATGATACTGATCTCGTGAAAATCCGTCGCCTCTGTCAAAAGTTTTAAGCAGACATACATACATACATACATACATACATACATTTAAACAGACAGGTGAGATTTATATTATAGATGGGCCAGGTTAGAACTGCCAACTATCAACGCAATGGTGATAGGGTCAATCCCTGGCTAAGGAAAGGTGCTAGCCTAGCCACACTGATGAGTTGTGATACAACGAAACAGTACTGTATGTGAATGCCTATATATTTTAAGCCTCCTTCTTTGAGTAGAGCACTGTCATAAATGTATCTCAGCTGTTGCTTAATTGGCTATAAAGCAAGGCCCACTGTTTTTCAAGCAGCTCGAGCACTGTAGAAGCAGTGGGCGAATGTTTATTTAATGGACAGTTGATGAGGTCATTTGCGAGCACCAATCCCATCGGCCAGAGGTTAAAATTGCCGACTATCAACGCGATGGTGATAGGTTCAATCCCCGGCTAGAGAAAGGTACTAGTCTAGCCACATTGATGAGTTGTGATACACAAGGCAGTACTGTATGTGGATGACATATATATATATATATATATATATATATATAAACAGAAAAGAAATTAAAACTATGATTTAAAATTTACAATTAAATTTATAATTCGACAGAATATTCCCGAAAACAATTTTCAAAGGCCTTATTCTGCAGCGTTTCAAAGAATGCTATTCTTATCAGAGGACAGAAAGAAATTAGAAAATTATAATTGTATTTATGCATGTCATGTACCATTTTTTTTCAATTTTAACTGCTTAGCAGTTACTTTTATCGACTTAAAACCAAATCAAATTTATTCCACAGGTCCGAATACCCCATATATCAAGTACACATAAAAAATTGAGAAAGTTTGAATTTAGTTGAAATTGCGATTATAATTAAATGTATCTGAATTATTAGTCTAAAATTAGAATGTGATGGTGGCTAAGTAGTTAACAACACTGACTGACAACCTGGATGTTTCAAGTTCGAATCCTGTTCATTACACAGAAACACTTTCACTTAGAATATTGACAATATTCACGGGTTCCGCCTGTCAGTCGAGAATGTCTTCCTAGAAAGAAGTTGTGGTTCAACCAACTTAGAATGAGTGCCATCTCATAAAATACTGACAGTATTAGCAGAAGATATTCTGGGAAAGATGTGCAAAGGTCAGCATCATATTAGAAAGGTCATGTTCAATCTGAATAAACTGCATCACATTTATTAATAACTTAACCCACATAAATAATATACGGCATAATCACGTTGACACACCGGTTCCCGGCAGATCACCAAAGTTAAGCAACGTTGAGCCTGGTCATTACTAAAATGGGTGACCAATTTGGCAATTCCAGGTGCTGTATGTAGGAGGACGTCGACACCTCCCTGCAAAAGTTGCAAAAACCTAACGTCGTCATCTCCCCTAACGGAGATATACATGCGACTGGGGACCGCTTGTGAATCTCATACTCCCATGAAACTTCCTCATTCGGAGGAAGCCGGTTAAACCCGAATAGGAATATAAATAAGACATCAAATAATTCCTTTTTTTCAATTCTATAAGATAATATATATGCTTACTGCATACTTTAAAGAAAAGATAAGATTCATTTATATTCATCAACTTCTCTCGGAGAATTCAAATTTTTTTTGTGCAATTTGCTAAAATCTTTTTTGCTCGAAACTTAACTTTTATTGCAAGACTCATTTCTGTAAGTTATATAAATGAGTCTTGCGATAGTAAGCTACTAATTACCAAAAGTGTACTGTGACTCTTTGTGTGAACTGCTTTGCTCCTTATCATAGTTTTATCTTGAAAATTGAGCCTCTTGATTTCTAAAACATGAACCCAGTGTTCTATTTACAGGAGAATTAATATTTAGCTTTTTAAATAAACTCACTTTTCCTTTCAATTTGTGTATTTCTAACCCATTTTTAGTTCATAAACGAAGTTTCATCTTAATAGTAAAACAATTGGTTATTTTTCAGTATAGACAACAAAGCGAAAAGCGATAAAAAAATACATATAATAAATGAATGTTGCCAAAGTTTAAGATAAGTTACTTTTCTACCTATCTTGAAAAGTGTTACGTTTTAACTTGTTTTAAAGGATCTATTTGGTCTGAAACAAAAATAGCGAGGAGTCTTAAGTTAGAATAAGAAAGAAATGGGCGACATTAGATAGCCATCTGAAAGTCTTGATAATCGCTCAACGAAAATGCCAGAAGTGCAATGGAACTCATTGTGCGAACCGCTTTTCTTTTTTTTTTTTTACATAGACGTCACCACTTATCAAGGCCGATAGGCCACTCAAGAATAAGGGTTAAAGAGTGTAGAGTAGTCAAAAGGACAATATAGTAATCGATAGTAATGGAAGTTCGGTAAATTTGTTAACTTAAGTGGAACGGCTCATCAGAAACTTGTTCACGTTAGACTTGAAGACAACCATATTATAGAAAGCTGGAAAGCAGGAAAACGGAAGACAATTCCACAGGCGTGCAGTTCTAAGAAAGAAGCTTTGATCATGGAATCTATGTTTAGGTTTAGGTACAGATAAAGAGTGGGGAAAATTATTGATAATGTTTTCAGCTAGTCTAGTGTTTCTTGTGAAAGTTTGGCGAGGGGGAGACCATAGATTGAAGCTCAGTTGAACACTTTCCATGAAAATAACGATAAAGCAGAGACAAACTCGTAACATCTCTTCTGTGAGACAGAGGTTGCAGCGAAGAGAAAAGGACATCTCCCACCAGGCCACGAAGTCTATTTTGAACTCTATCAAGGCAGGACAAGTCTTTTCTAGCCGCTCCTGCCCATATGTGGCAACAATACTCCATCCTTGGACGTATCTGGCTCTTATATAGATAGAGAATAGCATCAGCAGTGAGATATCTACTGGATCGATAGAAGGATCCCACCATTTTTCCAGCGGCCTTGGCAACAGATTTGATGTAGTATTCCATTTAAGATCAGGAGTAAAGGTCAAGCCCAGAAGCCTGTCAAAATTTGAGGCCTCCCCAAGACGAGAGCCATTCATTTTAATTGATGCCAGATGGAGATCAGAACGTTGATGATGCTTTACTGCATATCATAATGTGTAAGTCTTACCTTGAATGTTGAGTCTCTTTATTTCTCAAACATATCAAATGTACGCAGTGTTCTATTTATAGGAGAGTCAATATTTAACTTTATGAATAAAATGACTTTTCCTTTCAATTTGTGTATTCCTTACCTATTTTTAGTCATTACACAAAGTTTCAACTCAATAGTAAAAAAAAGTCGATACCCTGAGACTTAATCGATTTACTTATTGACTCATACACGTCTGAAAGCTCTAAAATAGCCTTCGTTATGTTTCTAAATTTTTGAGATGAGGATTGATTATTCATATTATTTGGATTCTTCGGACTACTGTTCTCATCATAAGTTTTTTTTTTCACAACGTTTCGAATGATGTAATCTCCGACCATCTTCAGGTGTATTCTGTCGAACTCTGGAATCTTTCTCTCAAACTCGAGTATATGCACAGAAGTTTGAATGGAACTCTTTATTCAATCCATGCTCTCGTTCCATCAGCCACAGCATAATGGATATAGCACTTAGTAAAATTCAGTTGTAAAATTACACTCTTCTGGGGGTTGAAGGTTCAACGCAACACTCAAAATACAAGTTTCCTTACAATTTGTATATTCTATTTCAGTTTTTAGTCATTGTACAAAGTTTCAACTCAACAGTAAAAAAATTTAGATATTCTGAGACTTAATCAGTTAATAACTAACATATGTTCATGTGCAATAATAATCGTTGACTTTTGGCTAGGATTAAAGTGTAGTATTTGTTTTCATATTAAACTTCATGGTTTTGTTCTTATCTAGTCTTCAATTGTCAGGTCCGTACTGAATTTATAATATAAATCTCACCTGTCCATTTAAATGTATGTATGTATGTCTGCCTAAAAATTTCGACAGAGGCAACGGATTTTCACGAAATTGGTATAGTTTTGAAGCTCGACCTTTCAGACAAAATTGGCTAAAAACATTAGTTCCTTCACCCTCAACTACTCTCTACATGGGGGGGAGGGTCGCTTTTTTGCCGATATTTTCGAATGACTAGCCATAATTTAAACCTTTTCCACTTCTGGTTTGGCGATGAGCGCAACGGCAAAGACATCACGTTTTTTTTTATCACGTTCTTTTCCTCCTTCGCGGTATGGGTTCGAGCCCACCTGCCTACTATCACTTTTTTTTTTTTTTTTTGCTCAACACACACCTCCAAACACCTGGGCAACGCCGGGCACCCAGGCTAGTTATTTTATAAAATATAAAAATTTTATAACATTGCACTTCATCTTTTCTGTCCTCGATCAATAGAGGAGAAATTCTACAACTAGATTAAATAATTCCCCCCCATCCTCCAAATCAGAGTACTCCTTTTGAAGAGCTACATTTTTTTCATGTTTAAAACCGGACTTGTGTCTCACTTTGCCCACGTAGGGAGGGGGGGGTAAGTAAATAGGTATATGTAATCTAGGTTTCTAAACATTTTTCTGTTGTGTTAGGGCTCTATCGACAATTTATCTTTAGTTGACCTTTAACAACTAAATATGTTCGTTTATTAGCCAAATAGAAAAGTTACTAGCCAAACCTATGTGATTTTTAGAATATGACATCTTTGTTCTGTGACGAGTATGCACATCATAAAGAGTTTTCTGTGTAATTTTATTGGTTTGAAAATATAGGTTCTTTTTTACCAATTGTCATAAAATGGAACCATGGAATAGTACAAAAATCTTCCAAAAGCCTGCAAATTTGTAGTTTTCCCCATACAATCAAAGATATGAGCATTTCAATTTGGCTACCAGTATATATATATATATATATATATATATATATATATATATATATATATATATATATAAGCACTATAAAAGTGGTGGACGAATGTTTGTTCAAAATGAAATTTGTTGAGGTCATTTGCTAGCGCCACTCCTGTGGGTCGAGGAGTAGAACTGCCGACTATGAACACGATGGTTCTGGGCTCAATCCTTGGCTAGGAAAAGGTGCTAGTCTAGCCACACTGAGGAATTGTGATACAACGAAACAGTACTGTATGTGGATGACTATATATATATATATATATATATATATATATATATATACACACGCACATGCCACCTTTTTTTGGCAATTTTATAGGTTCCAAATTTCAGCGACTATTGATCAGAATTTAACAAATGAAGGCTCGTTGGAAAGATAATGACCTGAATTGTGTAAATGGCTATGTGACATTTGCCCTTAAGCCAGCACATTAAGGGATCATCCATTACCCAGAGCCTATTTTTACAGCCATAAAATGTTTCAATCATAGCCATTTCTTTTCCTAGTTTTGCATATGAATTACAAAATATCTGATATTTCTCCAAAACCTTTAGCTTTGATGGAGGAGAGACTAAATCTTGCTTCTATGGTTTTAAATGATTTGAAATAACAGCAAAGGGAGACTTGATTCCAAATATTTCTCATACGTTAAATCTCCCCTCTTTGGTTTTCATACATAAAGTAAATTTTACAGTGTATGAGGATTATTTGATACTGGAGATATTCATAATCGTACTCTATTTCAAAAAGAGGGGAGATATAACATATGAGAAATATTTGGAATCAAATTTCCCCTTGCTGTTATTTCAAATTATTTGAAAAAATAGCAAGTTTTAGTCTCTCCATTCATCAAGGCCAGACGTTTTGGGGAAATATCAGATATTTCTTAATTCATATGCAAAACTAGGAAAAAAAATGACTGATTGAAACATTTTATGGCTGTAAAAACGTTCCAAAAATAGGCTCTGGATTATGGATGATTGAGTGCCTTGATGTGCTGGCTTACGGTCAAATGTCACATAACCCACTACACAATTATAGTCATTACCTTTCCAACGAGACTTCATTTGTTAAATTCTGATGAATAGTCGCTGAGATTTGGAACTTATTAAATTGCCAAAAAAGGTGGATATATATCTATACTGGTAGCCAAATTGAATATTGAAATGCTCATATCTTTGGTTCTATAGGACGAAACTACATGAAAATTTGCAGACTTTTTGAAAATCATGATCCTATTCTATGGTTAAAATTTTATGAAAATTGGTAAAAATGAACTTATATTTTCAAACCAATATAATATGTCCAAATTTACCTACATTTTTATATATAATGCCCTGCAGGCTAACTTCAGTTTTGCTGCTTCGATTCTCCCTCGTGTAGACTTGCACGGCCACTAATTAAACACACATATAGCTATGTAAGTTTAGTGGTGTATATATATATATATATATATATATATATATATATATATATATATATATAGGAAATTTATGACTGTGAGTCCAGAATGAGTTTACATATTGTTTCAGCTAGGGGAAAATCCTCCCAAAGAAGAGGAAATATCCAACTAGCATCGTCATGAATTCTGACGATGCTAGTTGGATATTTCCTCTTCTTTGGGAGGATTTTCCCCTAGCTGAAACAATATGTAAACTCATTCTGGACTCACAGTAATAAATTTCCTATATACTGCTCTGGCTACACATTGAGCACTCTAGTCCGGTTTTTTCACCACTGGTAAATATATATATATATATATATATATATATATATATATATATATATATATATATATATATATATATGATGAGAATAATGGAAATAGTATTCCGAAAAAATAGAGAAATAAAAATAAAAAGGAAGAAACCGAGTTATGTGTTCATCAACGTTCCGTCTTTATTTCGAGACTTCATCTGAATGAATGAGATTAATAAAATAAAAAGATCAGTACAAATATTTCACACTTTGCACATGAAACATTTTCAAATATTTGTAACGATGTTTTTGTTTTCTTAATCTCATTCATCCAGAGGAAGTCTGGAAATAAAGAGGAAACGTTGATGAACACATAACTCGGTTTGTTCCTTTTTATTTCTCTCTCTCTCTCTCTCTCTCTCTCTCTCTCTCTCTCTCTCTCATTCATATATATATATATATATATATATATATATATATATATATATAGAGAGAGAGAGAGAGAGAGAGAGGGGGGGGTCTATATACAAGTACCTTGTACTTCTATGTTATTTCTTTAAATTAGTGTGTGTGTGTGTGTGTGTGTGTGTGTGTGTGTGTGTGTGTGTGTGCGCGCGCGTGCGCGCTTGCTTAAAATTATATCCACGAATCCTCTCACAATATGAGTGTATTCATTTTCTATTTCTGGACACGAATTATCAGAATTTCAAATATTTAGGTGTCCATTCGCGGCAATTTTTCTCGTTCTCACGTAACGCTTGATACTATTTATTTTTCGAACTGAATAAGCATTTTAAAAGTAAAAAAAAAAAAAAAAAAAAACTTTTCCAGATAAGTAGAATAGTAACTTATCTTTTCATCGATAACATTTGTTATATATTTGTTTTTTGTTTTGTTTTTTGGACCACTTTTTCGTACCACTGTGTATTTTAAAAGAAACACCAAATAAGCAACAAATAAATGTTACCAAAGGCAAGTTAAGTTATTCTTCTCCCTACATAAGATTTTTTTGTGTTCTAACTTTTTTTTAAAGCGATTTTTCGGTTCAAAACAAACCGATTGAGAGTGGACGCTCGTGGGGAGGCAAGAAAATAGCAACAAGTGCATTTTGGAATGATTTTAAAAATGAGCAATTTATAAAAATCGCGGTCATAACTGACCGACGAGAATAAAATCTGCTCAGGCATTAGAAATATTTTATGTTGTTTTCTTTATATACAAACTTTACAACATGACAAGAAAGAAGAAGAAAAAAACAAACAAACAAGATACTGACGATGGAGTTTGACTCCGAAATATATTTAAATTATAAATTTCAAATAAGTAAAATATTTGTTTATTTTCGTAATATTGCGTTGTGATTTGGCTTTCAAGCGCACCTGGTGCGTATTATATTTTATTCAAATTAAATCAACGTTTCTATAACAGAACTAAACACTCCTCTCACACACAAACACACACATATATATAGTATGTTTATGTGCATACATGTTTCAATAGAATCTCACGTCATAAACCGAAAAAAGGAGCGACAGTCGACACCGGTCTGATGAGGAGGGTTTCTCTAAATTGATATTCCACTGAAACATGTATGAACATATGTAACCAACAATGTTTGTATAATAAACATACTATATACCTGCTCTGTCCTCCATTGAGCACTCTTTAATAAAAACAGGGGTTTCAGTGGATTTACACCTAGGAAACCAAACTATACAACAATTACACACACACACACACACACACACACACACACTAGCAGACCGACCGGCGTTGCCCGATCTTAAAATACGCATAAATATTATATTTTAATTCATACAAAAACCGAGACATGTACAAGCGAGTATTAAGGGTTTTTTGTTTGTTTGTTTTTGTTCTTCTAAAGTCCACTTCTTACAAGTAAAAAACAAAAAACAAAAACAACCAAACTACGAGCTGAGATCTAAACCAAGACCAAAAGACAGGGAGTCAAGTACGATAACCATTCGGCCAGTGTGACACGCTCTTTAAAAAGTGTTTTCAAACATACTCATACTTAACATAAGGAATATGTAATGTGAACTATTCACACATTCGCAATCGCGAAACAGTTAGCAAACAGAGACAAATTCGACGACTCCCACGTACGTATTATTTTTTTTTAAATTTTGACCACTTAGAAGTTTTTTCCCCCCGGATGAAAACCTATTTAAAAGTTTTTCCCATGTCTGAATAACTTATATACTACATTTCAAGTGTGTACATTAAATATTCGTTGAGTATATAGGTTGAGAAGAGGCCTCATTACACACACCTCCTCACTTTTATAGATATATAGATGTGTGTGTGAGTGAGAGAGAGAGAGAGAGAGAGAGAGAGAGAGAGAGAGAGAGAGAGAGAGAGAGAGAGAGAAACGAAACGAAAAGAAAATAAATCTCACCTAAAAATTGTCCGTCAAATTTCTATAATATCAATTGCCCGTTTCTTTCCCACCAAAACTGCGTCTGATGCAACGGCATCCGTTTAATAGAAACAAGAATCAGAAAGGTGAAGTTGCCAATCATTAATACGTGTTTTAGAAAAAAAAAAAAAAAAAAAAAAAGACTGGAAAAATAGAATACATTAGAAAAAGATATATCATGCGATGAAAAAGTATGAGAGAGAGAAAAAAAAAAAAAAAAAAAAAAAAAAGGAAACACGGTTAATTCCTCATTTCAGTCGCCTAAACTGTTCTTTGGCTTTATAAACTTCTTTTTACTTCGAACAGGTTAACGTTATTATTGGCGACCTAAATTATACGGGCATTTTTTACAATAGCTAACACGCACAAAAAAAAAAAAAAAAAAAAAAAAAAAGGGGTGCTTGTTAAGATACAGTCGACATATCGATTTTTTTTTTTTTAAATATGTGGTTTTTAGTAAAAACAACAGTATTTACTTGTCATGTCGAAAATAGTAATATATCACAAAATTGAAAATTCACCAGTAAAAAAATATGATGGAAAATTAAGAAAATTATATTTTCCCTAGATGTAAACACTTTGAAGATTGCGAATACAGGGGACATACTTATCTCCCTTTTCGCCAGCGTAATGGCTGACATACTCTTTTAGCCTTATAGAGATATGTTATATTGTTAATACAGAGTCGATAGATCGATTTTTTTATACATGTTATCTTAAGCAAAAACAATATTACGTACTTGATTGTCGTGTCGAAAATAGTAACATATCCAAAAATTATGAAAATCCATCAATTAGAACAACTGCTATTGTGTTTTTAGTAAAAAAAAAAAAAAAGTCCATCATTATAGACAACAAATATTGCGCGCCATGAACAAATCTAAAATATTCGTTCCGAGTTATGTCCCCAGTGTGTGAACTCTTCATTGTCTACTTTATAATATGTACGAAAAATGCAATTTTACTCACTTCTCCGTAAAAATTGCTTTTAACTATAAGTTTCTACTCGATGAATTTTTGTAATTTTCGACATGACAATTAAGTACGTAATATTGTTTTGCTAAAAACATGTTACAAAAATCGATTTGTCGGTTATCTTAAGAAGCAGCGAAAAGTCTTATACAAAAAAAAATGTCTCGTTTTTCAGCTTTTTAAAACATTTATTTAAGACTAGATTAAAGACTGTCGCCACTAAGGGCAGAGTTAGACACAATGTTGGTTTGTAATGTGGAGAAAATCCAATTACCCAAAATAGAAGCACTCTGCATTGAGATAATGATAATTAACTCAGTCTAGAAGGATTTCTTAGCACAGAAACGGTTATCAGAATAAATCATAATACATATAGCGGGTATTTTTAATTGGAGTGGGGTGGGGCAGTGGGGCACTGGGGCAGATGGGTGAAATAATCATCCACTTGGTGCTTGTATCGCTAAGTGAAAAATTCTTATGGAATATTGACCTGCCCCACTATTGGAGTTAACAGAATAAAAAAGGGTTCTTCTTTAGTGTAGAGAAATTCGAAAACTGAAATATTGAATTTTAAGTGAAACAAATGGTATTCATGTCGCAGTAATGAAAAAATCCAAAAATTAT
>NC_136514.1:51737387-51757387 GCF_053919585.1 Euprymna scolopes | reverse complement strand
AAAGAATGCTTATATAAAATCATATGTAGTTATGAGTTATAACTATGGAAGGAGGTTACTTGAAATAGAGGATTTATGCTAGGTTCGTATATATTGGTAAGAGTATCGAAGGGTAAAGAATCGATCTTGTTCTTATAACTTCCCATATATATATATATATATATATATATATAAGAGAGAGAGAGAGAGAGAGAGAGAGAGAGAGAGAGAGAGAGAGAGAGAGAATAAATGACAAAAAACTATATTCCATGATTCGTAATGTTGACCATCTTAAAATGTATTTATTCCTTTAATTCAGTTGACTTATACAATTCTTGACAGTATCTGTTTCGTAGCGCAAAAGCAATCACTTAATTATTATATCAATTAGTGAATCTATTTTGCCCTTAACTCATGAGTTAAGGGTCTAATAGATTCACTGATTGATGTAATAATTAAGTGATTGATTTTGCCGCTACGAAAAAGATACTGTCAAGAATTGTAAAAGTCAACTGAATTAAAGGAATAAATTATAAGATGGTCAACATCATAAATATTGGAATATAGTCTTTTGTCATTTTTTCACTATATTGCTCTGTAATTGCATTGAGCTTCTTAAAAAAAATTGGTATATTTTATGAGAAAATATATGTCTACATATATATGTCTATATATATATATATATATATATATATATATATATATATATAATTTGAGGTTACTATTTTCCAGACGTAAGGTAACCAGTGAAATATAACGAGGTTAATACAAGAGTGCTCAATACGAAAGTAGAGCCAGTTACACTTTCAATTTTTTCTTTACATAAGCAGTAATTTGTTGCTACACAGTCATGAGCAGGTTTCGATCTTCTAGTATTTAGTAACTTAGTATATAATATAAATATATATTATACACACACACACACACACACACACACACACACACACACACACACACACACATACATACATATGCGAGTGTCTGTTAATAAACCCGTCCTTAATATAACTGACATGCGAAAACCACACATCATTCAGGTAATAAAAAAAAAAACAAAAAAAAAACAAACAAACAAAAAAACCATTCCGATAAATATTAGAAACATCAATGAGGATGTGGAGGGCAAATAAAAATTGCTTCTTAAAAAAAAAAAAAAATCTTTATTTTATTCATTTATTACAACTTTTGAAATCATCTTTAAAGGTTTTACTATTGAATACTAAGCTTATTCCTTCTTCTATAGAAATTTGTCCTCATCAGTATCGATCCGAACGTGATGAACTATATAAAGAAATTGTTTAAAATATATTTAGGCAGCATTTTTCCTCTATGGCATATTTCATTAAATAAAATAAACGTTTTATGTCTACTAATTCTATTTTCGATCATTTCCAACTTTCGAACAACAGTCTTCACTTACTCGGACTTGTGATTAAATATGGTGATTACATCAGCCAGTTCTCGCCAGAAGCCAGTTCTCGCCAGAAGTGAAGACTTATTCGGAAGTTGGAAAGTAAAGACCAATGCATTTTATGAGCAAGTTTCCATGAAATCAGAAATTTAGGTCACCTGATGAAAATCATTATTTGACCGAAACAGTGGCTTTGCTATTGTCGTGATCATGTAATCTGTTTACCTAAAATTATATATATATATATACATATATATATATATATATATATATATATATATATATATATATGTGTGTGTGTGTGTGTGTGTTGGGACGATTAATCAGAATCGGGAATCAGAAAAAACGGAATATTTGAAGGTATCAGAATTGTAAAAATTTGTACCAATTTTCCGATGCCAAAACAATTCTTTTAATAGTCTTTTTATTTGATTTCGTTTAAAGCTAAATCTTCCATTGCTGGTAATAAATATTTATTGATTTTAAACAACCAGTGAAGCTAAAATCGATAGATTGTCTCCCACAAGTATATTTTTACATATAGGAATATATCTGCACATTTAACATGTGTGTTTTTACAGTAATCAGAGAAAAAATACAGCTATATGGTTAAATATTTAGAGATTTATAAAGAATCAGAATTCGGGAAAAATTTTGGAATCGTCCCATCACTAATATAATACAAAAATAAACGATTTTTAATGTATAAAGTAATAAAAAGAACTTATAAAAGGAAGAAAATAACCATTAACTGAAAACCATTAAAAATAATTAAATGTTGGTTAAAATTTGTTTTTTGTCTTGATATAAGAATTTCTACTGTAAGTTGTAATGTCTAAAAATTTTTATTTTTTATGGCAATTTTCTTTGCAGACAATTCGTCATTATCGACTAGTATCTCTACATTTTTGCATTAAATTCCTTTAAAACTTACTTTTTTGTGTGGAAAAAAGTCATTCTTTTTGTATACAAAAAAAACTGTTTTGTGCAATAAAATGTTAACTAAATGTCAGATAAAAAAGCAACAATTAAAAAATGGCTGCCAGCGATTAACACATCGAATTAAAAGTTACATTATCAATAGTTTTAAAATATAAATTAGAATTTTAGGGAGACGTTAGTATTGACAATGTAAATTATTTTAAAAGAAATACAGTCAAGAAGTTATCATTTAACTAGCAGAATCTGTGGAAATTCCAAAGTAGTTGAAAATTTTTAAGACACAAATAAAATGAATAAAAAATAAAATTAAAAAAATTACGAATTTAAAATAATTTTTTTGCAATTTTTTTTTACTTTTTAAAACTGAAACGAATTGATTTAAAATAGATTTTTTCAATGAAAATTCAACACTCAACACATTGTTTTTTTTTTTCTGAATAAATTTTAATATAAATTATGAAGGAACAGATGTCAATTCACTTGGACATTTTTTTTAATTTAAAAAGAAACTAAAACAAAAAAAGCTTACAGTCTCTTCTCAACATGACCTTTTTTTAAATTATAAAACAAAATATCCAATTTGAAACTGTAAACAGATAGCCATGTTTTTTTTTAATTTTTATTTTTTTTAACTTTTTGGAAAGAAAATACTTTTAATGATTTTTAAAAGAGCAACTATAAAGGAAGGTAATTTGTTTCTCATTAATTAATTAGTTTGTGATGAGAATTTTTTTTGTTACACAGGACGTAAGGACAGGTAAATTAATATTTAGATGATAATGATAAGGATGGAATACTGTTGCCATATCTGGGCAGGAGCTGCTAAAAACAGCCTATCCTGCCTTGACAGAGTACAAAATAGACTTCGTGACTTAGTGGAGGATGCCCTTTTCTCTACCCTACAACCTCTCTCCCACAGAAGAGACGTTGCGAGCCTATCCTTGTTTTATTGTTATTTCCATCGCAGGTGCTCGTCTGAACTCCAATCTCTGGTCCCCCCTCGCCAATCTTTCACGAAAAACACCCGTCTAGCTGAATCCAATGATAAAAATATATCTGTGCCTAAATCAAAACGCAGATTCCATGAACAAAGCTTCTTTCTTAGAACTGCACGCCTGTGGAACTCTGTTCCGTCTGCCTGCTTCCCACCGGACTACAACTTGGATGTCTTCAAGTCCAATGTTAACAAATTCCTAATGAACCGCCCCCTTAAGTAAACACTTCATCAAATCTCCACACTAACGTAATGTACTTGCAATAACCCTTATCCCTGAGTGGCTTCCGGGCCTTGATAAGTGGTGATCACTGTGTAAAAAAAAAAAAACTAGCGGGACCTGTGGAAATTTCAGAGGCAACTCATTCATATGTAATATATTGATGCTGGCATTCTGTAGATATTCATTGTAAATGGAGACAGTATGATATTATTGCAGATTTTTTGTTTAAACTGCAGAAGTATTTATCTAAACAAGCACGATTGCCTAGCAAAGCCCGGTCGTAAAGTACACTTAAATATGATATTTTAATTCTTGCAGATTTTGTATATATTATCATAGAGTTAATGTTGTATCAATTTTTATATATTATAAAGTTGCGATTTCAAAAATAAAAAAAAAATATATCCATATGACGTCGGTACATTAGCTTGAATCGAAACCGAAATAAAAACTCATGAAAATATATATATATATATATACATACACACACACATACACACACAACTTGAGTTCCTCCAGCCATAATCGAAACCGAAACCAAAACTTATGAAGAATTCTTGGTAAAATTATTTATGACAAGAAATGGAACTATATAACAATTTAATGACCCGGATTTAAGCGTGATACAGAAAATAACATACGTTATCGTATTAATATATAGATTAATCATGATAAATGATAATATAAATAATAAAAACAAGTGAACTTATTTCCTGTGTAATAAAATCTAATTTTAGAAAGCCAGTAGAATGAAAAATTAAAAAAAAAATAAACATGTCATTTGTTTATAATGTAATTTTCGGTGATATAACACCTTCTTCGGGAGCAGAATCAGTTTGTGCTTTTTCTTTTGCCATGTTGTCATCAGAAATCAACAAACCGTTATCACCACTATAACAACAATACTTGCTTTTTTAAGAAAAAAAAAAAAAAAAAGAAAAGAAAACAAACAAACATCTACGTTGGACTGGCGTTCTAAAAAAAAACAAAGATTTCGTTTAACGTACTCATTTATGAGCTTGTTTTTTTTCGTTAATAAATTTAATATTTAACCGTTTAAGTGATCATAAATTTCAATTCGGAACAAAGTGATCAACTTGTTTAGTTACAGGGACGATTGTACAGTATAGTTAACAAGAGAATGTGTTTAGATCTAAACCCCCCCTCCCCCTGCAAGAACTTAGACATTAGGGTGAGAAAATGGGATTGAGAAGTTTGCACCCCCCGAGGAGGAGCACTCTGACTTGCAAAAACTGCCCGGGCAATTCTGTCGACATTCCCTAATGAGGGTGCCCCAAGCGATTAGCAATAAACTAACCCCTTCTCAAAAAGAGAAGGCAAAGCCTGGGAGGGTGGACCTCCTAGAACTGCACACAACTAAACTTCTACCACAAAACCAATCGGGTCCGGATCATTACAAGAATGGTCTAATCTCTGTTGATTTTGGGAGCACAGGAGAAAAAAAAATTGATAACAAATAGCTGTTACCAAAAGCAATAAAATTTCCTTTTCCACTTAACTGTATAATATCCACGTATGTTTACTGATCATTTGTGCGTTTGTTATCGTTACTCTGACTTAGTCAAACCAGCATGGTTTCCTAAATGGCCGCCAATTTTGGAGAACGTTGGTTGCAAATTTCACGCTGAAAAGATTGACAACCATCATCGAACATAGACTTTCCCCCTTTCATTTTTTTTCTTTTTGTATTTGTGACATGGTAAAACCAAATGATGACTTACAATTAAAAAGTTGATTGTTAGGAGTATTCGTGTCTATTTTGAACGAATTTAACATTTAAAATTGCCGCCGACAAATAGTTCTTATGATATTAAGACTTTCATTTGCCGATATATTGTCTATAAATTCACTGGTCGCCATTTTGAATAACGTTGTTTACAAGTAAAACAAATAAACCTGGTCTAGTTTTAGAAAACAAGTCAAGCCGGTTTCGTTTTCGCATCCCCCCCCCCGTGACCCCCAAAATAATAAATTATAAATGAGAGCAAACAAAAAAAGGGGGGGGGACCCCCCCCCCACTAAAAAAAAAAAAAAAAAAAAATTTCCTTGTGCGAATGAGACTCTCCAATAAAATAATAAAATTTTGGAAAATCGAAAACTAAACCGGGTTGACTTGATTTACTTGTAAACAACAATATTCAAAATGGCGACCAGGTAATATACAGAGCGAAACATCGGAAAATGAAGGTTTTAATATCATAATAACGACTTGCCGAGGAGAATTTTAAATGTAATATAAATTCAAAATAGACACAAATACCCCTAAAAAAAAAAAAAAAAAAAAAAAAAAATGGACACAAATACCCCTTAATTGTAAATCTTTATTTGGTCTACCTTATTGTTATTTATTTTTATTTGTTTGTTTTTCAATTTAATTGTCACCTTTTCTACAGCGCAATAAATGTCAACAACTTAGCAAAAGCGTTTTACTCAATTAAAATATGGGTTTTTATTGTTTTGTTTTGTTTTGTTTTTTTGTGTGTTTTTTAAAAGTTAATCAGACAAAATCGATTTTTAATGTGAAGGAAAAATCCAGCTCCCAAAAAGGGGCACTGTAGATTGAGAGAAAAATATAAATTGCCTCAGTCTAGAAGGATTTCTTATTGACTGACAAAGGTCAGAAAAGATAAAATATAGTATCCGAACAAATACTAATAAAATATTGTAAAATCGGCAAATATCTAAATAAAAAAAAAATGGTTAAAATATTCAGTGCAGATGACTTTTCTTCCATTTCAAATAATTGTTCTTGATTAATTTGAGTTATGGGAGATAAATCTTTGATGGTGATTGCTGAAGTGTCGTGGAAAGTATAGAAAGTGCCGCCCTAGATATTCTAATAATTCCTATAATGCAAGTGTTTTTATTTATTTTAATTTAAACTGGAGAAAAAATTTTATATATATATTACCACAAAATTTGTTGAAATTCAAAGACTCACATTTTTTAGATAACTTTCGTTTATTTCGCCATGAATTTCTTCAATGCAGCCGTTTCGTAAACAGGAGGACAATTCTATGATTTTATGTTTCCATAGAAATTTTCCAACCTGTCATGGCTTTTGTGGGCTGCGACGTTGTTTAACTGTGGAATTTATTATATATATAGGTATATATATATATATATATATATAGGTATATATATATATATATATATAGGTATATATATATATATATATAGGTATATATATATATATATATAGGTATATATATATATATAGGTATATATATATATATATATATATATAGGTATATATATATATATATATATATATATAGGTATATATATATATATATATATAGGTATATATATATATATATATATAGGTATATATATATATATATATAGGTATATATATATAGGTATATATATATATATATATAGGTATATATATATATAGGTATATATATATATATATATAGGTATATATATATATATATATAGGTATATATATATATATAGGTATATATATATATATAGGTATATATATATATATATATATATAGGTATATATATATATATATATATATAGGTATATATATATATATATATATAGGTATATATATATATATATATATAGGTATATATATATATATATATATAGGTATATATATATATATATATATAGGTATATATATATATATATATATAGGTATATATATATATATATATATATAGGTATATATATATATATATATATAGGTATATATATATATATATATATATAGGTATATATATATATATATATATAGGTATATATATATATATATATATATAGGTATATATATATATATATATATAGGTATATATATATATATATATATATAGGTATATATATATATATATATATAGGTATATATATATATATAGGTATATATATATATATATATATATATATATAGGTAGGTATATATATATATATATATATATATATAGGTAGGTATATATATATATATATATAGGTAGGTATATATATATATATATATATAGGTAGGTATATATATATATATATATATATATATAGGTAGGTATATATATATATATATATATATATATATAGGTAGGTATATATATATATATATATATATATATAGGTAGGTATATATATATATATATATAGGTAGGTATATATATATATATATATATAGGTAGGTATATATATATATATATATATAGGTAGGTATATATATATATATATATAGGTAGGTATATATATATATATATATAGGTAGGTATATATATATATATATATAGGTAGGTATATATATATATATATATATAGGTAGGTATATATATATATATATATATAGGTAGGTATATATATATATATATATATATATAGGTAGGTATATATATATATATATATAGGTAGGTATATATATATATATATATATATAGGTAGGTATATATATATATATATATATAGGTAGGTATATATATATATATATATATATATATATAGGTAGGTATATATATATATATATATATAGGTATGTATATATATATATATATATATATATATAGATATATAAATAGATATATATATATATATAGATATCTGTATATATATCTATATATATATATATATATAGATATCTGTATATATATATCTATATAGATATATAGATATCTGTATATATATCTATATAGATTTACATATATCTATATATATAGATATCTGTATATATATCTATATAGATATATATACAGATATCTATATATCTATATAGATTTACATATATCTATATATATAGATATCTGTATATATATCTATATAGATTTACATATATCTATATATATATATAGATATCTGTATATATATATCTATATAGATTTATATATATCTATATATATATTTACATACATCTATCTCTCTTTCTCTCTATATATATATATCTTACATGAAAGATGAAGAATAAAAGTTATATATATCTTTATTATATCATCAGAATAATGAGTAAAAGTAAAGGGGAAAATTAAGAAAAAACTCTTTGGAACGTGGCATTTCAAAGCTAAATGCTTCTCATCGGAACAGAAACGGCCAGAATTATACAAAATGCAAATATAGAAAAGGAAAAACAAAAAACTGGCTTAGATATGCAATGAGAATACGGGACTGAGATAATGTTGTCCAAAATAACTAAAAGTAGTTACAATATACAATGGTCTACCTACTTTTAATTATTCTTTACAATATTACCATATCCTATCCAACACAAATGTTATCAAAGGCAAGAGGAGTTACTTTTCTACCTACCTGGACATCTTTTTTAATGTTTCAACTTATTTTAAAGCGTTTATTTACTTTAAGTAAAAGTAATGTAAAGCATGTTGAGTTAGAATGTGAAAAAAATGGCGGCTTTGTTATAGCCATTTGAACCATCGATAATCGCTCAAAAATCGAAAAATAAACAAAATCCTGGTAGAACATTACATTTTCGTATGATTGGTGACATTTTTTGGGTCGAGTTCTAGCAGTGTTTTATTCACTTTTCGATTTGGAGCGATTATTGAGGATTCAAACGGCTATAACAAAACCCCCATTTTTTTTTTTGTTTGTTTTTACTCAACAGACACAATATTAATTTTTGTTTCAAAGGAAAAGCAAAAATAAAATGTTTTAAAATAAATTAAAACAAAAACTCATCCAGGTAAGTACAAGAGTAATTTATCTTGCCTTTGGTAACATTTATTTTTTTTCTATATTTATTATTGTCACCTTTACTTTTGTTACATAGTCTATTATAAAAATACCATATGGTTTTTGTTTGGTCATCAAATTACACTGGTCAACAACAAATTTGTTGCCTGCGATTTTTTCAGCTGATTTAGGACGAATCTGCTGGGCTGAATCCAAAAATCACATTGGTTTTGTTCAATCAGGTCAAGTTATTGAATTATGGTCACGTCATTTTTTACATTTTTGTTCCCATGTACTCGTGTATGGAGCAGTTTAGAAGTTGCTGGAGGTAAGATGCCACGTTGAATAATTGTTTTGATTGGAAATGATTTATTTATTTTTTTTATTTATTTATTTATTTTTTATTTTACACGGAAGCAACTTGGGAATAAGGCTTATTGCATGTACAGTAATAAATGGGATTAGTGTTGTAGTAATCATTAGTATTGGAGATTTGATAAAGTGCCTTACTTAAGGGGCCGGTTCATCAGGAATTTGTTTATGTTGGACTTGAAGACATCCAAGTTGTAGTCAGGTGGGAAACAGGCAAGCAGTAGAGAATTCCACAGGCGTGCAGTTCTAAGAAAGAATTATTGTAATGACAAGAAGTAATCAGCTCCAATAGTTTTAAAGGGCGATTATGTTGAAAAGGAATCGGTTGGAAGTCATTAACCTTCAAAATCTTCCAAAAATTGGTGCTCAGTATACACAAAGAAGCACTGGCCTTTGTGGGAGGAATTGCAAAGGAAAGAACGTCATCAACGCCCTCTGGTGGACAGAGACAGAATACTCTTCCTACTGCTGCACATCAAGCTCGGCTTAATCAAGCAGTTCACCAAGCCTCTGGTAATTGCTTCATTTAATTGTGCCAGGCTTTTTCAAGATTGTCCACGGAGAAATTGAAAACTAACATCTTTGACAGTCTTCAGATCCCACAGCTCCTAAAAAACAGAGAACTCTGGAGATCCAGAGTTCAAAAACTCAATGAATGAAATGGAACTAAAAGGGTGGATTGGTTGTTTTTGTTTTACGGCATATCAACCCTTTTCAAGTTATTTAATGCCGAACCCAGTGATTTTGAAGAAAAACTTTTTTTAAATAGAATTTAAATTGTTTTTTTTCAAATCAGTTTCTATTCAACCCATAGTTGGAACCCTAACAGGTACTACCACTCCGGGTCAGAGTGGACCTGAGAGTAATGGCAATTAAAGGGTGGCTCCACACTCCCCAAATCCCGCAAGCTGGGGCCTCACCATTGGATATAGTTTAAGGTCATATCCAGGACCAAGAAGGGTGGAAGCTATTTGTTCTGGTAGTGAAGAACTTGGTAACAATAAGGCCAGAAATTATCCAGAACTTGTCAACAACATCTTGACTGCTTTCAGAAACCTGGGCTGCAACATGACCGTCAAGATGTGCTACTTATTTTCACAAAACATTTTCCTAAAAATCTCGGTTCAATAAGTGACAAGCAGGACGAAAGAGTCTACCAGAACCTGAAAGAGATGGAAACCAGGTATCAGGGTCACTGGGACACAGTCATGATGGCTGAGTACTGTTGGAATTTGAAGAGATATCTCCCTGCCACTCAGCATTTCAGGAGTTAGAAGAAACGGAAGTACAAGCCTTAAAGTTTGAATAGCAACGCAACATGCAATTGACATATACTTATCTTTATCAATGACCATCATTCAGTTTACAGTAATCAATGGTTTTCTCAGGTAATCAATATATGTTGTTGGCAAAACATTTTTTTTCTTTTGTAAACATATTTAGAATGATATGTGTTGCCAAAAGCCAGCTGATAACGCCACAAAAATTGTAATCAATTTTTCACAAGATCAGATTTTTTTTTTTCGAATCAACTTAGCACAAAAACCTGACCTGATAGAGAGAAACGAATGCCATTTCCTGATTTAGCAGTGAAAAACTACCTTAAATCAGTTGTACAAATCTAGACAACATTCAAAAGTAAAAAAATTGTTGCACAGTGTTATTAATAGGGATGTGACAACAGCATATTCTTTTCATTGTTTTGACTCTCGAGTGTCTATCCGTTAATATCTTATATGCTTTTATATAGACTGATGTGGTTCTCGGTTGATTGACAGTGTGTCGGATATATACTAGGGAGCCAAAAGAATGGAAAGAATATTCTGTTGTCACAGCTCTAGTCATTAATTAAACCAGAATCTGGACTGAGGAACTGAGGGTCGATTTACAGGTTTAATTCCAACTGAACAATCACCTTTAAATTGACGACCTATAAAGGTTTTCAGGTTTGCTGAAAACGAATATCACATTTAAAACCGATGCCGACAAATAGTTTTCCTGATATTAAGCAATTAGGTTTTTCCAACCTATTAATGATTTTCATTGGTCGCCATTTTGTTTTACTTAACTTGAAGAAATGTAACAAACTTTACACAGATGCACATTGTTTATATTATCGTCCAAAGTTTAAAAAAAAAAAAATACATGGCGACCACTGAAGATCATAACATATTACATTGTAAAAAAAAAAAAAACGATGTTTTAATCTCAAGAAAACTATTTGTCGGCGCCAGTTTTAAATGATATTCGTTTTCAGCAGATTCGAAAACTTATACAAGTCGTCAATTTAAAGGTAATTGTTCAGTTAGAAATAACCTGCAAACTGACAGAACTAATTTGTTTAGGATAATGTTTCAATGGCAGCCACCTTAAAGCTGAAAAGTTCAAGATAACATTAAAGT
Source organism: Euprymna scolopes (assembly GCF_053919585.1). Taxonomy (NCBI): domain Eukaryota; kingdom Metazoa; phylum Mollusca; class Cephalopoda; order Sepiida; family Sepiolidae; genus Euprymna; species Euprymna scolopes. The sequence continues at coordinate 51,745,402 of NC_136514.1, read as the reverse complement.
AATTTTTAATTTATTTTTCTTAAAATAAAGAAAATCGTGTGTGTGTGTGTGTGTTTTACATATTTATGTTAAAATTGTGCGACTAATTCTAGTGTGACTAGTTATCGTTTCTTCGTCCATCGCAGACATTAAAAAAAGTATTATTATTATTATTATTATTACTATTATTATTACTATAATGATTATTATTATTATTATTATTATTCGAATATTCATTGGCATCAAAAATGCAAGAGAAACTATGGAAATATGGGCTTTCGTTGGTTGATTAACCAAGATGGCTGATTAATTCTGACGTCACGTGCAAACCTAAAATTGCGAAATGAGAATATAGGAACGAAATACGTTTTAATATTTTTAGACGCATTTCGCAATTTTAAGTTTCCACGTGACGTTACCACCGGTCGGCCATCTTGGCTAATCGACCTACGACAACCCACATTGCCACATTTCCTTTTTACATTTTTGATGCCAAATAATAATCATAAAAATAACAATAAGTTTTTGAAAAGTGTGCGGAAACGTTTTAAATACTACTTAAAGTAATAATTTAATTGGTTATCTTTGCGATTAATGCTTCCACTTCACTTCCAGTTGCCCCTCCCAATGCTAAGAATGTTTTTTTCGTAAATAATAAAGTTAATGTGTTTTTTGTTTTAAATTATTATTTTTATATTTTTTAAAGCCCTACTTAACATAAACAAAAGATACCGTAAAAATCAATTAAAATGGAAGGAGCAATCGGAGGCGAAATGGAACCATTTAATTACGGAATTACAGCCACCAAAATATAGTTTGGTTTCTTTGTAAACAAGTCAGCCATTTTAATCTTTTGTTAATAGTTGAATAATGAAGAAGGAATATAGTACTTCGTGACACTTGGAAATTTTAAAGGAATCTGAAAGAATTCTAATCTTGGCAAATGCTCATTTAATTAAAAGAATGGACGTTTTGGAAGTATTCCAATGACAAGAGATTAAAAACAAAATTATAATTTTGAAACGATTTAATTCAATTTATAATTTAATAACCAGACGATAATTATATTTACGGGGTGCAGTTAAACCAAAAAACAAAAAAGAGGGGTAAAAATAATAATAATAATAATAATAATAATAATAATAATAATAATAATAATAATAATAATAATAATAATAATCAAATACATAATAATCGTGCTGTTAAGATAGTCGACAAATAGATTTTTTAAAAATATGTCGCTTCGAGCAAAAACATTTTCGTAGAAAATTATTGGGTTTGTATTACTATGCACACAGATTCGAAAAAAGTTGTAAAAAAAAAAAAAAAAGTAAATAAATAAATGTTATCAAAGGCAAGATAAGTTACTTTTCTACCTAACTGGATAAGTTTTTCGTGTTTTTATTTATTGTAAAATGTTTATTCGGTTAGCAAAAACGAATAATGTTGAAGGCTAACAAGAAAAGATGGCCCCGACGTCTTTGAAGACTCGATATTTACTTCAAAATAAGAAATAAAACAAAATGGTGTTAGAATTTTAGAAAGCAACCCAATAAATACCACTGTAAATGTTACAGTGGAATTTATTGGGTGGCTTTCTAACACCATTTTGTTTTATTTCTTATTTTGAAGTGAATATCGAGTCTTCAAGGACCTCGCAGCCATCTTTTATGGTTCGCCGGCAACCTTCAACATCACTTATTTTTACCAACCGAATAAACATTTTACATTAAATAAAAGCACTAAAAAATTATCCAGTTAGGTAGAAAAGTAACTTATCTTGCTTTTGATATAACATTTGTTATATATTTGTTTTTTGACTTTTTCGGATATATGTGTATAGTAATACAAACTCACATTATTTATAGTAATCATAGTTACATAGTAATTTTTTACAGAAAATTGAGGAAATGGCATTTTCTCTACATGTGAACACCCTGAAGATTTCGAATACAAGGGACATACTTATCTCCCTTTTCGTCACCTTAATGGCCGACGTTTTGTTTTAACCAATAGCCATAGATTGTTTAAAAATATTTTACTGAAAACAATACCAGTTGTTCTACACCATGAATTTTCCTAATCTTTGAATATATTACTATTTTCGATATAACAATTAAGTAAATACTATTGTTTTAGCTTAAAACCACATATTAAAAAAAATTAATCTGTCGACTATCCTAACAAACGCCCAATAAATAAATATAACTAAAGACAATAAATACCCGGCTTATATTTTTGTGTTTTACGATAGTTTTAAATACCTATTTTTTATTTCAGATATTTACTTTTCACGAATTGTTAGACAACAATAATGGCTGCCGACATTTTTCATGAGTCGGCGGCCATCTTTGTTGGTAAACACCTCGTATAAAATGTGATTATTTGAGATTTAAAAAAAGAAAAAAAGGATTTAAAACAACTTAAAGACACAAAAAACGAGCCATGTACGAAGAAAAGTGACTTTTATTGGCTATGGTTATTTTGATTTATTGTATATTTGATTTGTTTATCCTTTATTTTTCGTTTGTGGGCCCCACTGCACGACCTTCTATTTAACGTTCAAAATCCTATAAAACAACAAAACAATTATTTTTGCAGGAAAAGGCACAGATAATTTTCGAAACATTTTGTTTCAAATATCCAATAAAACAAAAAGGCGGGGTGATGAAAAATACAACAAATAACTGTTACCAAAGGCAAGATAAGTTACTCTTTTACTCATCTGGTAAAGTTTATCCGTGTTTTAACTTATTTTAAAGCGTATATATATATATATATATATATATATATATATATATATATATATATATATATATATATATACACGCACACAAATAAAAATTGTGTCAAGTCTATTTAGTAAAAACAAAAAATTGCGGTTTAATTACAGTCTCAATAATTGCTCAAACATAAAAAATTTAACAAAATCTTGGTAGAAAATTATATTTCTGCACGATTGGTAACATTTATTGGATGTGTTTCTGTTTATATTTTGGGTACTTCTACGGTTTATCGCCGAAAGTGGAGACGCCATTTTCTTTCGGGCACCTGTTGTTAAAATTCGAGGGAGAAATCAGTATTTTAAACTATAACTGAAGTAGGAAATAACAAAAAAATTACAAAATTGTTTTATTCAAATTATATTTTCTTACGCAGACTTTTCAATAAATGTCTTTACAATTATATTTTCATACATTTTTATACAATAAATGTTTTGGTTTTTAAATGGTGCTCGCCCGGTTTAAACAATTATGAGTATGTCATTTGCATTTTCTTTCTTTTTTTTTTTTAATAATAAAAATATATATACGGTTGATGAAAAACTTTCCCGTTTTCATTAATTAAATGAAACATTTTCAATTAAACAATTATGGTTATATGTTCTCTTTCACTTTATTTAATTTTTTCAGTTTTTTCCGGAAGTAATTAATATCTAGTTTAATTTATTATTATTATTATTATTATTATTATTATTATTTATTTCCTACTTCGGCCATAGTTTAAAATACTGATTTCTCCCTCTGATTCTACTGACAGGTGGCCGAAAAAAATGGCGTATCCATTTTCGGCGATAAACAGTAGAAGTACCATATTTTGTTTAATTTTCGAGTTTTGAGTTATTATCAAGTGTCCAAATAGCTGTAAAAAACGCCATTTTTTTGTTGTTCTTAGAACAACAGCAAAAAATGGACTTGAGATTTTTTTTATTTATATTTGATGTCAAAGTAAATAAACGTTTTAGAAGTTAAAACAAAAAATATCCCGGTAACTAGAAGAGCAACTTATCTTGCCTTTGGTAACATTTATTTATTGTATATTTTTCTGTTTTGTTGGCTATTATAAAATGCTCAAACAACATTATTATAAGAAAATGGTAATTTTATAACAATTTAATTCAAGTAAGACTTTAATAACCAAACTATACTATTTCACTTTCAAAATCTTATTTAAAAAATATTTTGTACGTAAAAAAGCATAGTTAATATTTTTTAAGCAATACAAAAATTAAAGAAATTTTTCCGGGTAACATCGGGGTTATTAAAAGTAAATTTAATTAAAATTTAAGCATTTATTAGAAAAGCCAACGGAGCAAAGAAGTGGCAAAAAAAACAAACAAAAAAACTATATGACAAATAAAGGTTACAAAATACAAGATAAATAAATTAGTAAGTTAATTCTTTTGTGTTTTAACATATTTTAAAGCGTTTATTTACCTTGACAGAAAAGTAGAGTCAAGCCTGGGTTAGGATTTGAAAGAAGAAATTAAAATAGTGGTTTCCTTAAAAAATCATTTGCACCCTCGATAATTGCTAAAAAAAAATCGAAAATTAAACACTTGATTGTTGATTGAGTGTGTTTCTTTTTTCTACCGTCCCAACAGTATTTTGGTTAGTTTTCGATTTTGGGGCGATTATCGAGGCTCGTCTATGGCTCTAACGAGACGAGCATTTTTTTTGGTTCTAACTTGATAGACTTGGACTATTTTTATTTTTAAGTAAAAAAAAAAAAACACTTTAAAATAAGTTCAAACACAGAAAAACTTACCAAGGTAAAAGCAACATAGCTTGCCTTTGGTAACAGTTATTTGTTGTACATTTGTTTTTACACCTCTTTTTTGTTTTGTTGGATACTCATTTGTAGTTTACTTATATTTTTAATGCATCTAATAAATTCATATATAATGATAGCAGTCGTTCACTGCGTGTTTGTACATAGCTTTAGATTCAAAATTATATTCGTAGACAATTTACACTGATACAGTACGCTACATTTTATGGTTGTTGTTATTAATTGTTTTCTATATAAACACAGTATGACGAGACACTCGCACTGACTGGCAAGCAAAACTTCAATAAAACTATAACATGTGTCCAAATTAAAGGCGCCTTTCAGAAATATATATATATATATATATATATATATATATATATATATAGTAGAGGCAGCTGTAATCCCATAGAAAAAAAAAACTTTCGGGGGCTCGATCCCAAAGGGAAATCCTCTAGCTGTTCCGGACTAAAATTAGCCCTTGGCTAAAATAAAAACCAGAGCTGTCCTGTCCTGCTCAATAGTAAATGGGGGGGGGGGGGTCATCTTCCCAGGCATTACCTCCTCTTTCGGAAAGTGGGCAGTTCATTCATTGCCGGTCGCATGGAGCACCCTTAACGGGGAATACCGATCTGATCGATCAAAAGTGCCTCCTATCGGGGAGCTGGATTACCCATACCACTCCTACTCCTCCTATTTCGTTGCCTCTCCACGAGGACAGAGTGGAACAAAATTAAGTTTTTAATGTGACGAAAATCCAGCACCGTCCTCAAAAAAAAAAAAAAAAAAAGTGCGGGAGAGGGGCAGGGGGATACTCTGGAATAGGACAAAAATTAAAACTACCTCAGTTCATAAGGATTTCTACATTACTGGCTTAGAACCGAACAGGGTACTTATGTTACCGTACAATTTTTAAAAAATAGTATTTTTAAGTTAAATTTAACTTTTACAATCTTTTTTTTATTATTAAATTGTTAGATCATATCATCTCAGATGAAAGTACAGAATAATTACAAACCTTCCCCTCATGTTAAGAATGGCTTTCTAAATAAGGTTATTATTTCAGCACGGTAACAAAAGTGCACAAGTACCCAGAACAGATAAAGTAGTGTAGTTTAAGAACAGATGCTACACTTTGATTCTGGCCGAACCGACCTTGTGTCACATCCACGCGTCGTTACGGGAAGATGGGTGAACTTGCCTGGGGAATACCGATTTATTTGAGAGACGAGATACGGTCCAAAACATCGACGCGACGCGACGCGCTCATATTATTAGAGCCTTACACCAGACAGTAACTCACAATAAGTACCTTTTTTTTTTTTTTTTTTTTTACAGCACGCACGTGTTGCAAGTAAATAAACGCGAATATTTCTAATTGTTTTGCGCGAACACTTTAACGAGTCATGCGTTTGCAAATTAAAACCTTGAAGTTATTTTGTTTACATATTAAAAACAAAAGTTTTCTTTTAGATTGTTGAATGAAAATCACTTACCATCGTGTTTGTTAATAAAGTCATTATTCCATTATTGAATTTTGTGACACATGTATATATGTTGTCCGTGTATGTATGCGTGTAAATATATACAATTGATCAAGTCTTTTTTGCTTGGAGAACCAAGGGGAACTGAAGAGGGGGTCTACTTAAGGCAGAAATTGATCAAGGAGTTTCGTTTCGTTCATTCAAAGTGAATTCCGTTACAACTACAACCACCGCTACTGCTTTTATGGCAGTATTATTAGCAGAGTTATATTTGACAAATTCGTAATAAATATTTAAAAATGCAAAATCATAATAAAAAAATTATCACAGGTGGTTTATTACGAAAATAAACCTAACCTTTAATAAACACTTTGTTAATATTGAAGATTTAAGCTTTAAAATGGCTGTCATCAAAACATTATTTTAACCAAATCAGTTATAGTTTTGCAATTTAATGCAACATAATTATTACGGTATAGTTGGATTATATTGAAGTTTTTAGCTTTAAAATGGTTGCTGTTACATTAATCTTAACCGAATTTAGTTTTTGTAAAAATTTGGTTCAATTAATATACAAACAAATGTCGAAATTTAATATAATCTGATTATGACGGTATAGTTTCGTTTGGTCATATTGAAGTTTTTGGCTTTAATATCTGTACGGAAACTTAAAAAGAAAAGATTTGTGAAATGAGAATAAAACCGGGCACCTATCATTATCACGCAAATATGTGAGATTTTTTAAGAGAAACAGGAATGAACATTTCTATTTTAAAAAAAAGAAAGAAAAAAAGTTCTTTCATACATTAGTTGCGCCGCTGAAAATCTGAAAATATTTTCGCTTGATTAGCAGCACAAATAAATCAGGCTAATTGACGTTTTTAAACCCAAATTTCAAGCGACAAAAAAAAACAAAAAAAAACTGCCGTTCCTTATTTTAAAAAATGTAAGATTCCCTCCAAATTTTGAAGAGTCACGATATAGTAAACAAGACAGCCATGTTGTTTTTAGATGGTCGACATGTGTTTATTTCGTCATCCTTTACAACTCGAAAGGGATTTAAAGCCTTTTAACTGACGATTGATAAAAGTAATTTCTCCGCAAAAGTGCGGTTTTAAAAGGCAACAGTTAAGAAATTAGTGTAATTGATTTGTGACCTGGGACTAAAAACGAAAGCGCTCGTTTTTCACACGCGCCTTTGTCATATAAAAGAACAAAAAATCGTCATATACGCACGCATAGATATACTTTTTTAATACTACTACTACTACTACTACTAATAATAATAATAATAATAATAATAATAATAATATAATAATAATAATAATAATTGAGGAGTTATTCTTTAAACTTTCAGACATGGAGAAATACAAAAAAAAAAAAGTTTTACATAAATATTTTTAATTTTCGTGACAGAACTAAGGTTGGGGCGTAAAAAAACGTACAAGAAGTACCTATTTACAATGCCTCCCCACGGGACAGAGTTAGACACCAGGGTCGTTTTTTAACGTGGAGAAAAGGTACAAAAATAAAAATTGTCTCAGTCGTGAAGGACTGCTCCTCCACCGAAAGAGAACAAGAAATGGAAGTGCAGCAGAACAGATACTACACTTTGATCTTGGCCAAAACGTACAAGAAGTAAACGAACCTTTTAAAATCGGAACAGAACCGCGTTAAAATAGCAGATTTGGAACGAATAAATAGCTCAATATCCTATCGAATAGAGCTATATGAATTTTAAAAAAATAATACAGATAAGATGGATTTGTTTATTTATTTTTGCGATCGATGCCAATTGTTGATCGACACTTCTGAGGATCGATTATGACAGTAACGCTGCATTTGCAAGAATGTTAAGACTAAGCGCATTATTATTATTATTATTATTATTATTATTATTATTATTATTATTATTATTATTTATTTATTTATTTATTTATTTACTATTAACATGGAAAATTAAGTTTCGGAATTTCCGAGAGAAAGGTTGATTAATTTGTA
>NC_136514.1:51704887-51709887 GCF_053919585.1 Euprymna scolopes | reverse complement strand
ATAGCATATACACCCGTGTGTGTGTGTGTGTGTGTGTGTGTGCGCGCGCGACCCACAGGTAGACAACCAAGGAAAAAATTTTTTTAAACCTAAGCTAAATTCATTACAATGCTGCAAAATTAGGTATATTTACTGGTTTGAAAATATACGTTTTTATTTACAAATTGCCATAAAATTTAAACCATTGAATAGTATTATAATCTTTGAAAAGCTTGCAAATTTTCATGTACTTTCGTCCAAGAGAACCAAAGATATGAGCATTTCAATAATCAATATATATATATAAGTTTAGAGGTACAGAATTTAGATATAGGTTTGAAAATAATAAGCGGAAGTTTCTCGTAAGCTCTTTCGGCTATCATCTCATCAAGAGAAAATCGATAGCGTACAAAATAATATTATGTCGAAAATAAAGAGTTGTAATGGGGAACTTATTAAATGTGCCAAAAGTACGGGGACACTAAAATAAATTTATTAACGTTTAAAAAACGATTAAAATATTGGCACAGCGAGAGAGGAAGAAAAAAAAAATCGGGAGAAAACATTCAAAGTTCCCCAAAGAGAAACAATGCGTTGGATGTTTCCTTTTGCCGGTACAAAGAAGGTTGACGCACCGCAATAGAGACAGACTCCGAAATCTTTAAATGGTTTTTGGAGTCCGCTCTATGTAGCACCTCGAACCAATCTATTTTATATCTATCGGCACAGCACGGGTTGCCAACCAAATGCTGGCCAATAGCAGAGTCCAAGGCTGCAAAAGGAGGGAGACCACAAGGCCCCATTCTCCCTTGTCAGATCTTCGATGGAACATGCTAGTTTATACGAGTCAAAAGGTGCAAGGATATTCACCCAACGTAACCAGCATGGCACTGGCATTTAAATTGATATACAATATTGCTATTTTGGATTTAAGGCAAATATCCTTGCGAAAAGACGGAAAAGCAGGTCTCGTAGTATATACCAAACGCAAGGACACAGAATTAAAGCAGTAGTAAATACTTCTGCGAATCTGTTTGGAAAGTCTGTTACTCTTTTCTCCAATGCACGGTAATTTTAAATAAACCGGGCATTTCAAGGGTCCAAACTTTTTAGGGGATTTAAAATCCGCAAACTTTTTGAACCTTTACAGTCATCAATAAGGTCAACAGGATAACCATTATTGATAAATATTTCCCTGATCTTATCGAGTTCAACATCTAATCTGTTAGGCGAACAAATCATGAGGGCTGTACGTACCAGTGTATTAATTAAGCCGACACTACGTGATTTTGGTACAAAAGACAACCAGCTAACATATAGGCCCGTAAATGTCGGCTTTCTATTAATTGAACTGATAATTCCCACCCTTAACCGTTCGAGAAGAACATCCAAGAAAGAAGCGAATTGTCCTTCTCACTTTCCATAGTGAACTTAAGAGCCACATACAAGGAATTCTACCTATTAAAAAATATCGACGCTTCACTTTGCGATGGAAACATTGCAAAAGTGCCTTCAACGTATCCCGTTCATTTTTTGTTGATTTTTTTCTTCCTCCCTCGTTGTGCCAATATTGTAATCATTTTTACACGTTCATAAATTTATTTAATTATCAAAGTACTTTTGGCACATTAAATAAGATCCCCATTAAAAGTCTATATATGCATATATATACATATACATACATATGCATATATATACACATATATATATATACATGCATATAGAGACATATATAGACATGCATATATACACATATATATATACATATGCATATATATAGACATGCATATATACACATATATATACATATGCCTATATATACATGCATATATATACATATACATATATATAGACATGAATATATACACATATATATACATATGCATATATATAGACATGCATATATACACATATATATACATATGCATATATATACATGCATATATACATATATATATACATGCATATATATACATGCATATATACATATATATATACATGCATATATACATGCATATATACATATATATATACATGCATATATACATATATATATACATGCATATACATACCTATATATATATATACATGCATATACATACCTATATATATATACATGCATATATATACCTATATATATACATGCATATATATACCTATATATATATACATGCATATATATACCTATATATATATACATGCATATATATACCTATATATATACATGCATATATATACCTATATATATATACATGCATATATATACCTATATATATATACATGCATATATATACCTATATATATACATGCATATATATACCTATATATATACATGCATATATATACCTATATATATATACATGCATATATATACCTATATATATATACATGCATATATATACCTATATACATATACATGCATATATATACCTATATATATATACATGCATATATATACCTATATATATATACATGCATATATATACATGCATATATATACCTATATATATATATACATGCATATATATACCTATATATATATACATGAATATATATACCTATATATATATATACATGCATATATATACATATATATATACATGCATATATACATATATATATATACATGCATATATACATATATATATATACATGCATATATACATATATATACATGCATATATACATATATATATATACATGCATATATACATATATATACATGCATATATACATATATATATACATGCATATATACATATATATATACATGCATATATACATATATATATACATGCATATATACATATATATACATGCATATATACATATATATATACATGCATATATACATATATATATACATGCATATATACATATATATATATACATGCATATATACATATATATACATGCATATATACATATATATATATACATGCATATATACAAATATATATATACATGCATATATACATATATATATATACATGCATATATACAAATATATATATACATGCATATATACATATATATATATACATGCATATATACATATATATACATGCATATATACATATATATATACATGCATATATACATATATATATACATGCATATATACATACATGCATATATACATATATATATACATGCATATATACATATATATATACATGCATATATACATATATATATACATGCATATATACATATATATATACATGCATATATACATATATATATACATGCATATATACATATATATATACATGCATATATACATATATATATACATGCATATATACATATATATATACATGCATATATACATATATATATACATGCATATATACATATATATATACATGCATATATACATATATATATACATGCATAAATACATATATATATACATGCATATATACATATATATATACATGCATATATACATATACATGCATATATACATATATACATACCTATATATATATATACATGCATATACATACCTATATATATACATGCATATATATACCTATATATATATACATGCATATATATACCTATATATATATACATGCATATATATACCTATATATATATACATGCATATATATACCTATATATATATATACATGCATATATATACATGCATATATATACCTATATATATTTACATGAATATATATACCTATATATATATATATACATGCATATATATACATATATATATACATGCATATATACATATATATATATATACATGCATATATACATATATATACATGCATATATACATATATATATACATGCATATATACATATATATATATACATGCATATATACATATATATATACATGCATATATACATATATATATACATGCATATATACATATATATATATACATGCATATATACATATATATACATGCATATATACATATATATATACATGCATATATACATATATATATACATGCATATATACATATATATATATACATGCATATATACATATATATATACATGCATATATACATATATATATATATACATGCATATATACATATATATATATACATGCATATATACATATATATATACATGCATATATACATATATATATACATGCATATATACATATATATATACATGCATATATACATATATATACATGCATATATACATATATATACATGCATATATACATATATATATACATGCATATATACATATATATACATGCATATATACATATATATATACATGCATATATACATATATATATACATGCATATATACATACATGCATATATACATATATATATACATGCATATATACATATATATATACATGCATATATACATATATATATACATGCATATATACATATATATATACATGCATATATACATATATATATACATGCATATATACATATATATATACATGCATATATACATATATATATACATGCATATATACATGCATATATATATACATGCATATATACATGCATATATACATATATATATATACATGCATATATACATATATATATACATGCATATATACATATATATATACATGCATATATACATATATATATATACATGCATATATACATATATATATATATATACATGCATATATACATATATATATACATGCATATATACATATATATATACATGCATAAATACATATATATATACATGCATAAATACATATATATACATGCATAAATACATATATATATACATGCATATATACATATACATATACATGCATATATACATATACATGCATATATACATATATACATACCTATATATATATATACATGCATATATACATATATATATACATGCATATATACATATATATATACATGCATATATACATATATATATATACATGCATATATACATATATATACATGCATATATACATATATATATACATGCATATATACATATATATATACATGCATATATACATATATATATATACA
>NC_136514.1:51684887-51692387 GCF_053919585.1 Euprymna scolopes | reverse complement strand
TATGGACCCGACCATGGAAGATCAGATAATAACCGAAACGTCGCGAAACAACTAAGAAAAATTAGGATAATAGTCCGCAATAAATAAATTAACGAACAGTTTATTTACAAAAGATTACGTTCATTTCGAGAGAAAATTTCGTAATTGTCTCCACTTGTCCAGAGTCCAACTTTTCAAAAAAAAAAAAAAAAAAAAAATCTAAACTCCTTAAGTGCCAAATACTTTGCAAAATAATTTATTTTCGACTAGCGGGGGAGCGCCTGGCCTTGCCCGGTCGTAAAATACATTTAAATATATTTTAATTCATGCAGATTTCGTATTTATTCTCATATGTATATGGTAACGATTTCAAAATTTAAAAAATAATTTGGGCGCCATCAGCTAGAATCGAAACCAAAACATTTAGTGCTCCAGACGCGTTCCCTATCGTTTGACATATCGACAGATAGATGGGAAAGATTTAAAATTAAACTACTTAAAGCTGTGAATTTGCGCATACGCAAAAGTAATATAACTATGCCGGCAAGTTGAAATTAATATTTTGCATTTCAACTTGCCGACATATCTGTATACGTAATTCATCGATTCAAATATTCACTCCTTATAAACCAGCCTGGGTGTATGGTTTTTTTGTTTGTTTGTTTTTTTTTTACATGGGGGTCACCACTTATCAAGGCCCGAAGGCCACTCAGGGATAAGGGTTATTGCGTGTACAGTAATCCATGAGATAGTATTGTAGTAATCATTAGTATTGGGGGTTTTGATAGAGTGTCTTACTTAAGGGGGCGGTTTGTCAGGAGTTTGTTTATGTTGGACTTGAAGACGTCCAAGTTATAGTCAGGTGGGAAACAGGCAAGCGGCAGAGAGTTCCACTGGCGTGCAGTTTTAAGAATGAAGTTTTGCTCATGGAATCTATGTTTGGATTTAGGCATATGATTACTATTTTCTGTTAATTTCAATGTTATGTGACCGGTAGTTGAAGAGTTCATCATTCAAATATTTTCAGACATACACATATACATGCATCTATTGTTTTATTTATATAAACAATCGATATAAGCGAATATTGAATTGGAATTTGTAAGTTAATCTGACGAAGATTTTTTTAAATACATTTTTTATTTAAAATCAGCTTAGTTTTGACGATGTCCTTCGTCAGGCATGGCATCAATGTTTCTTTTTCTTTCTTTTTCCTTCTTATTTAGCATGCTGTCAATAGAAAAGAAGAGTCGTGTGGTTTTCTTGAAATGGTTTAGAATATAATTTATTAGAACGTTTGTAAAAAATAAAATGTTTTCGAAAAAAATATTGAGGAGAGTGAAATGCATGTATATCATCGGAAATTTGATTGAAGGTGTTCTTGAGAAAATAATGCAGGGTTTATTATTGGCATTTAATAGCGCGTGTTGTATCTCAGCGTTTGTATTTTGAAATGGCTCTTTACAGACTTTTCTTTCTTTAACTTTACAACATGGCAACAAAAGAAAAGAAAAGAAAAAAAGAAAAACAACATACTGAGGATGGCGTATAGCTCCGAAATATATTTATGTCATAAACTTCAAACAAGTAAAACATTTGTTTATTTTCCTAATATTACGTTGTGATTTGGTTTTCAAGCGCACTTGATGCGTATTTTATTTTATTTTTAAAAGTTTTAAGCCTTTTCAACTTTCGCATTAAATTATTTAAACTATTGGGATATTATGGACACAAACAAATATATAAAAGATATCCTACGCTATATATATATATATATATATATATATATATATATATATATATATATATATATATGTGTGTGTGTGTTTATACAAATAATGTTTTTTTTAATTATTTGTATCAATAATTTGTCAAAGAAAAGAAAACAGTCTCGCAATACAATGTATTGTCTTATTATTATTTTATTATAATTATTATTATTATTATTATTATTTTATTATTATTATTATTTTATTATTTTTTATTATTATTTTATTATTATTATTTTATTATTATTTTATTTTATTACTTTATTATTATTATTATAATTATTATTTTATTATTATTTTATTATTATTATTATTATTATTATTATTATTATCTTTTCTATAATTCCTGCTTTAAAACATACAAGCAAATTATGAAGTTGCGGAGGAGAGGTCATTTTTGAAGTTTTTACAATTGATTTTAGATATGTGTATATTTTTTTTTTATATTTCTATGTATAGGATTCACTCCTAAACTAATAAACCGATTATTATGAATATTATGTATGTTTACATGTTTATATATTTGTATGTACAGGGTTCATTCACAAACTAATTATCATAATAAATTTTGAAAAATAGCTGTTAGGCGTGAGGTGTCTAAATGGGCTATATTTATTTTAATTTAGTTTTATAAAACACGGAGTCATAACCCTTCCGGAAACTTCACATTTCTCCAACTGCTGCACAATTTTAACAATAGATATTAGACATCAATTAATAAATACTAGCAGGACCTGTGGAACTTCCGTAGCAGCATCTTCCATGTATAATATATTATTGCATTTTGTGAATGTTCTGCATGAATGGAGACCGCGATGTTATTGTAGCCCTTTTGCTAAAACTGTAAAATTATTTATCTAACTAATCTGTTTAATATAGTGTCCCACAATATCTGGTTATTACGGTTTATCTCCAATATCCTTATAAGAGTCTGTGACATATTTCGATTGTATGGACGCCCGGAGCGAGCGGAAACCTCACGATATCATTATACCGTCTTTAGATAGAACAGACACCCTAGCCGGAAAAACAAGAAGGTATATTTTAGTTTAACGCACGGCCCAATCGATAGAACATTAACTTTATAATAATATATACAAAATCTGAAAGAATTAAAATATCATATTTACGCGTATTTTACGACCTGGCTATGTCGGGCGTCTCTGCTAGCTTGGATAAATACTTTTTCAGTTTTAACAAAAAAAAAAAAAAAAAAAATTGAAATAATATCAGAGCGTCTCCATTTACACTGAACATCTACAGAATGCCAACATCAATATATTACATATGAATGAGTCCTCTGTGGAATTTCCACAGGTCGCGCTAGTCCAAAGTATTCGGTTTTAATTTTATTTTACAATAACCCTCCCTTTTACACATAGGAATTGACCTGTTCGTTTTCAGTTCTTGAAATAAACCGGTACACAATGAGCAGTTCGTACTTAGATTTAAAAGGGTCCTAACCATGGGCCTCTGTGATAATAATATTAAAAAGGCTTCGGAACTAGTCATATAATCTGGTCATTGCCCCAAGAAAGTAGATAACGTCTAATAACAAAACCGAAAGATAGATAACTATTTCCAAGGATTAGCAGAGAAACCAACGAACGAAAAAAAAAAAAAAAAGGTAAAAAATTCAAATATATAACTAGCCTGGGTGCCTGGTGTTGCCCGGGTGTTTGGAGGTGTGTGTTGAGAAAAAAAAAAAGACAGGCTCGAATCCGTACCATGTAGGAAGAAAAAAAAACGTGAAAAAATAAAAAATAAATAAAAAAACGTGAAAAAATAAAAAATAAATAAAAAAACGTGAAAAACTAAAAAATAAATAAAAAAAACGTGAAAAAATAAAAAATAAATAAAAAAACGTGAAAAAATAAAAAATAAATAAAAAAAACGTGAAAAAATAAAAAAATAAAAAAATAAAACGTGACGTCTTTGCCGATACTCCAAGATGAGCAAGCAAATGTCGGGGTTGCAAAAAAAAAAAATACTCTTTTAGCGACCCCCCAACCGGGTCTAGTAACAATATGAAAAATACTTGCTGGAGCAAGTCAAGCGGCATGGTCTAGTCGCCACGATAACTAAAATTCGACACGGGAGAGAATCGAAGAACCTCTTTTATAGGTTTTAAACCACCTCCCACCCCCTTGACTATAATACAATTTGTTCTGCTTCACACATGTTGGTTCCTTTCTCCCCCGACGGATTGACTCACCCAACGTAAGCATCACCTCTCATATTTTTTTTATATTAGAGTGCTGATACTGATGATGTGGACCCTAAACATGGACTATCCATTACTCCACTAGTATATATGAGTTTAGATACACACACTAATATATATATATATATATTATATATATATATATATATATATATATATATACACACACATACATATATATATATATATAAACACACATACATACTCACACACACACACATACACATATATATATGCGTTTTATTTTTTATTACCGTATCTTTCTGTTGTTACATTATTGTTTCGGCTACACGGCCGTTTTTTTTTTGCCGTCTGTAGCGTCCTCAGACTTTTACAGAAATGTTCTCTATTTTGGGATGAAAGAGTGGAAGGGTGAATTAGGTCGGGGGGGGGGGTTGCGAGGAGGGCGGAAGAGGAAAAGAGGAAGGGAACAAGGAGGGAAGGTGGGGGAGGCGTTTGGTATGTCGATAATGTTTTAGTTTTGGGGTTTAAGGAACTTGTTGGGGAGGGTCAGGGAGGTTCATTTCTGGTGTGGCTGAGGCCATAGGGATATATATATATATATATATATATATATATATATATATATATATATATATATGGCACAAATCGTATATTGTTTAGAGATATGTTGGGTGGACAATTAAACGTTGAGAATAACTGTTTTGATTAGAATTGAGGATTCCGGCGAAATTGTTTAATAAAATGTCAGTTCAGTTGAGCTAACATACCAATTATATCTGAATTAAAAAATGATCTCTGATGACCTCGAAATATCGACAGGTCAGGAGAGCCAAAAGTCGTTGAAGCCTACTTTAAAATCGAAAAACGTGAAATTAGCATTTGACCAATTTCGTGGTAGGCTTTTATTGGTTATCGGGAGAGGACGAGTCTTACAAACCAATCCCCCCCCCCCCTCGAAATAATTTTTTTTTTAAAACGCACTTTTTTAACCAGTTGAGTTCCAGAGAGTTCAAGTTCAGTTGCGGGCAATGGCAGAGAGCTGGACATGGATAGAAACAGAACTAGTCGAGACGAAAAGCCGACTATATCTAAGATTCTTTTTAAGAAACGAAGATGATAAATCGAAAATTCGCACTCTGATAAGAAGCCCTTACGAATGAGAACAGGGATACAAGCAAGTCCAATAACTTGAACACTCGTAAAACTTTGTTATAAAATCACGTGAAACAGAAGGATCGATAAACTGACAGATTAACCAGTTAGTGGGACAGATTGCTGAAACAATCTTTCACTTGGTGCTTGTATCACTAAGTGAAAGATTCTTATGGAATATTGAGATAACCTGCCCAACTAAGTCCCTGTAAGAAAAGTAAGAAGCCAATGATTCAAAATACTCGTAAAATTCTGATTTGGATCCTTTTAAGTAAAAACACAAACAAACAAAAAAAAAAACAATTTATTCGTTGAGTCTGCCGTAAACATAAAAGAAAAAAGGAAATTTAACTGAAAAGCTACAACAATTTCGTATACAAGTAGTGTGTGTGTGTGTGTGTGTGTGTGTGTGTGTGTGTGTGTGTGTGTGTGAGAGAGAGAGAGTGGGGGGGGGGCGAGAGAAAAGGAATTCACCTCTCTTCTCTCTCTTATCTAATTAATGATGTGCGAGTTTAGTAAAGGACAAAACTTTACCTTGTTTTCTATTTTTTTTGTTGCATCATTATTATTTTTTTTATTATTGTTATTTTTATTATTATTTTTTATTGTCATCATTTTTATTATTGTTATTATTGTTATTTTTATTATTATTTTTATTATTTTTATTATTGTTATTTTTATTATTGTTATTATTGTTATTTTTATTATTATTTTTATTTTCATTATTTTTATTATTATTATTGTTATTTTTATTATTATTTTTATTATTGTTATTTTTATTATTGCTATTATTTTTATTATTGTTATTATTTTTATTATTATTGTTATTGTTGTTATTTTTATTATTGTTATTGTTATTATTGTTGTTATTTTTATTTTTGTTATTGTCGTTATTTTTATTTTTGTTATTGTTATCATCATTGTTATTTTTATTATTATTGTTATCATTGTTGTTATTTTTATTTTTGTTATTATTGTTATCATCATTGTTATTTTTATTGTTATTGTTATTATATTATTATTATTATTATTATTATATTATTATTCTTTTTTTTTGTTGTTTGTTCAACAGAACTTTTGTACAGATTTGTTTAACCGGTTTAAAATTGTTTACAGTACATATTCATCACACGAACCAAAGAGGACTTGTCGTTTTTCTCTTTTCCTTTTCATATTGTTGTATTTGATTCTATACTATCCTTCTGCTGGAATGTTGTTGATAATATCTTCTACAGTAATCTCATACACGACAGGGATTCAACACCGACTATGCCGAGGAACGTTCTATAGAGACGCTGCACGACGTAACAAGAAGAATTGATCTTTTCTGACCACAGAAACGACTAATGACAAGAATTGCCTGGTCAAGCGAACCTTGGGCGTCGTATCCTCAGTGATCTATGATCCAGATTAAACTAACATAAAGTGGGCGTGCCACAAAGGTCACGTTTATTGTCCAACTGATGTTTGCAAATTCAGGATCTGGCCCTAGGGATTAACATATAATATATATTCAGACGGTCTTACCTATATGAAAGCAAAATTTTCTTTTATATATGCAATGCTACTTGAAGAGGTCTCTAGCTGAACGAAACATGCTCATGACTGTAGCAATATATTACTGCTTATGTAAAAAAATAATATATATATATAATTTTAGTCATTCAATGGACTTATAAACATTTCACGTCATAAATTTTTATATTATTCTATGTAAGCCAAGGATACATTTGAATTATTTTAACTCCTTATTTTATAGGATTTCGATGTCTACCATCTCTTCAGAGAAAATATTAGCAAATAGTCAGAATGGTTTACAACTTATTTGCTAAAGTCAGTGAGACATGGAAAATCACAATTAAAAGTTGTTTAAGTATTTAAAGTAAGTATTTAGAGTACGAGAAGTTAATGAAAAAAATATATAAAAATTTACATCCAAATTGCATGGTAAAATCCGAAGTGAATGTCTTTGATAGCAGTGTGGTAACATTTATTTGCTCTATCTTGTATATCCAGTAATTCTTATAGAATATTAATGTCAGTAATATCTTGTAAAACTTATAATCACAGATTTCCATACCTGTTGATTGCTAAATAATTTTATTCTGAAGAGTGTGTATATATATATATATATATATATATATATATATATATATATATAACAAATGATTAATAAAACATGTTAAAAGACATCTTGAAAAAGAGTTAAAAACATATTTAATTTGAAAAAAGGAAGCACAAGATAAGTGGATAGTCCTTAATCCGCGGAGTTTCGAAGAAATACTCTCCTGCTCATCAGAGGGCAGGAATTAGAAAAATGCGGGATCAGATTTTGCATATAAAAGTATTTAATGAAACTACAAGTAAGTCACAGATCTTACTTGGTTAAAAAAAAAAAGGGTGAGGTAAGGG